>NC_092587.1:192565576-192868846 GCF_047663525.1 Anas platyrhynchos | reverse complement strand
AAACTGAACACAGTACTCGAGGTGCGGCCTCACCAGAGCCAAGTACAGGGGGACAATCACTTCCCTAGACCTGCTGGCCACACTGCTTCTTATACAAGCCAGGATGCTGTTGGCCTTTTCGGCCACCTAAGCACACTGCTGGCTCATATTCAGTGCTAATCACTCCTTATAGAAATGGAACTCACACCTTACCCAAAGTACAAGTGATGGTGATAGAAATTCTAATTCTACTGTTCTAATGATAAAATAAATAAAAAATATATTTTTCCTCCATAAGACAATAAGTGTAGTGCTAAATAATAATAAAAATCCTTATGATAAAGAATACCTGATTAGAAAGGTAATCCAAGGAAGACTGTTGATCATCCATCATGTTTCTCACCAACTTTTTTGTGCTTCTTGCATATTCAACAAGAGAGTTCTGTAAATTTCCTTTGAAAGAAATATGTTCACCTACTTCATTAGCACAAATTAGAAATATTCTTGACCAAATAATGGCATGCTTATTTATGATATCTAAGTGAATATTGAAGGTGTTTAACCTTAGGGTACCAAAAAGTGAAATTAAAGTAGTACAGAGACCAAAGATTAGATACAAATATGCTAATACCTCAGCCTCACTTGTTGCAGTGCAGACATCTTAAGAAAAGATGACTCTTCATAAGGTTTAAAGAATTTCATATTTTGCTACTCAGATAACCAGTTAGTGGATACAACAGAAATATAAATGTACCTGATAAAGGATAGACATGGTTTCCTGCCATTCTACAATTTCGTTCATTCACTATGCTATTTACTCATGCTCCTGCTTTTTGCCCTGATGCTAAAAATAAAATACAATAAAATAATAATAGTAATAATAGTAATAGTAATAATAATAATAACAATAATAATGATAATAATAATAATTTTCCAGATAGTTAATAGTACATATTAAAAATCATATGAAAAAGACAAGAATTTTGACTAATTTTTCTGAGGATGGATAGACAGCATCCGTTGATATGTAGTTTTGTCTAGGTGTCTCAGACATCAAGCTGAAGTACAATTTCTTCTCACTTAATTTCAGACACCTAACATTGGTATTTAAATGAGGGACAGACACCCTAGTCTTCCTCTTTAAGGGAGAGCTACAGACATTCAGAGGACAACACAGACTTACATGGAGCAAGTTGTTGCCTGGATGTGCTTGTCCCCATCAATGATTATAAAAAGAAACTACTACAATAAACTTTGTCATCCCAGCTGCACACAACACCCCAAATCTTTTGAACAATATTCACCTTGGGTAGATGGGTCAAAGTCTGTCACATGTGCTCAAGAAAAATAAAAAATAAATTGGCGCAGCAAAGCATAGCATAGCAGAGGATTGCGTAGCATGGCATTGCATAGCTTGTTGTTGAGCGTATTCTTTATGAATACATACTGCACATGTACTGTTTTTCCCCTCGTAAAATTTTAGCTTGAACATCACATGGTACAAGGCATTGTTCTTTTTGTTTTGAAATGTCTGTGGATTTATTTTTCTCTTCTGCCTTGAGTGGTTTTTCCACAGCTCCAACATTCCTTGTGCCCTGTTGTACCAAACAATGAAGGGGGAAACAAATTGATCATAAATGTATGTTAAATAGCTCGGTCTGCCAAAATGAAGCAGATTACTCCATGGATCTTCCATTAAAACCTTTTTTTTTTTTTTTTTAAATGCTTTATCAAGCAATACTTGACAGAGCTGAGACCTAGGCCTATGAAGTATCTTCTGCTTAGCCATACCTCTCAAGAGTATCAGAGGCAAAGAATAACCTCTATCAATTTTAAAAATACCACCAACATTTCTGCTGTGGTATCTCTACCTGTGAGTACTGTGAACTGGAAGCTACAGCTCACAAGTGCTTTCACTTAAGAAGACTACATCCACCACTCCCAACAGACATCTCAAATGCTAACAAAGTTAATTTCACTCAACAGGAGAGGACTTTGGGACTTACCACGTACTACCAGAACACTTTTACTCTACAAAGTCCCTAAATCCATGACTTAGACTCTGATCATGGAAATACTTCCACAAATTATTAATTGCACACGAGTAGTCCCAAATAGATTTGCAGACAAACCCAACATTTAAAATATTTTAAGTGCTCTTTCAGAGAAGAGAGTAAAGGGACTGTATTTACAGGGATAAAATATCTGAAATGGTAACAATAAAAGCATTGGTAAAAGTAGTTTCAAACTGCTGCACCTATAAATGTTATTTTAAAACAGTACTTTCATATATAATATTTTTTCCTCCACGGTACCAGGTAATATGATATAAGTGAATTTCTCTGATTCATCACTTAAAGAAAAGCTAAAAGTAATCCCTGAAATATGTGTCATTGTATAAAGGCTAAGAAACATATTTTCCTTTGTCTTTGTTTCTTAATTCCATAATCTCAGAAGGCACTGTGGCATGCTCCTATGCTGCACTTTCAGATGTAAATAGGACCCATAGAAATGCAAGGATTTTAATGAAAATGAAAATTTATTTAGACTTGACTGTATCTTCAGCATACTTGTTCTCCTTTCCTGCTTCAGGTTTCTCCTTCTGGTTTTGGCACTACACTGACACAGTTTTTTTTCCTATTTTTGTTTTCTCAAAGTGAAACTAAATAAATTAATTATCAATACACATTAATAAATAAGTAAAGAAATTAAATTATTAACAAAGATATTTTAAGAAAAAAAAAAGTTTCTGAATTATTTTAATTGCTTTTTGTGATTAGAGATAAATAAATGCTAGAGATCTAAAAGAATATGTTTCTTTAATATAGAAATAAACACAGAATAAAGGAAGAAAAATTCTATAACAGTTATAAATAGATCAACTGAAACTTACAAATAAGTTGCTTGAAACCAAGTTTTGTTCCAGGGCTTTACCACAGCTACTCACCAGCTGTTCAGTTAAATACTGTTCAGAAAATATTTTAATCAATAATTGTTTTTAAAATGCCAACATAAAAGAGGCAATTAAATCTAACCTCAGAAATTCAAGTGAAAACTGTGACGCTGCCAAGACCAAGAGTTACTCTGCCTTTACAGTGATATAGATGGGATTAAAAATATGGCCTAACCACTGAGCTGTGATAAAAGACATTATGACAATATTTTTCTCCTAATATACTGAATTTCTACAGCTTCTTTTCTCTATCTGAAAATACCTGATTCTTCTGTATTTTCATACTTATCCTGAATAGAGCAGTCTATATTTTAAAAAGCATCAGCCACTTTTCTGAGAAACTATTCAGCTGTATTCATTATCTTATCTCAGCATAGTAATTGAAAATCTTACCTTAGATGAACAAGGTTTGACATTACTTATGACAGTCTCTCCCCAGCTGACCAAAAAAATACTAAGAGATATCAATGAAGTTACCCTAAAGCAGTTCATCTTTTACTTGAAGAAATGCAAATGTTTTGACGGGTTTCAAGTTTCTGTGGAAAGGATTGTACACTATGAAGTCCTGAGCTAACTATTCGGGAATGTGTAGAGCACAAAGAGCAGCCAACACATCACTCCTTTAATGCCTGCATTTAATAAAACATATTTCAGTTGCACAGTAGGTTTTATATACTACACTGTTTGTCTCCTGAGAGCAATTACTGCTTACTACCTGTAGATGACACATCAAACATACATTGTCATTGTGGTAAAACTGTGACAGATTTCTTATATGACAGAAATCTTCTTCAGAATTCTTATGTGACAGATATCTTATATGCTGTTTTTGAGAATTGGTGTATTCGGTGCTGAGAATCTGGGGCTAGCAGAAAGGGGAGGGGGAAGTAATCATCAATTTTCATCTTTTTACAAAGGTTTTCATTATTAAAATGAAGGTGTTTACATTGGTGTGATAGCAGAGCACTAGAATTGGCTGTGGAGCCAATTTTAGAATATGTCCCAGCAGCAAATTCTACATAGAAAAGTGAAAAATATTACTTTAATACTTTTTGTTACATTAAAAATTACTGGGAAGATGCTCAGTCTCACTGGTAGACCATCTTTGGCAACAGTGGTATTGAGAGTGGGACAATAATTCAAATACAGCAATTTTTACCCCTGAAAAATGTCAAAGTACAAGAGAATGTCCTGAAAAAGAAGAAAATTAAATTTAGTCCACGGAAACTTAATTAAAACTATGCAGCAGGCGCTTACAGTTTTCACACACTCAAATACACAATTTTTGTATCTTAAAAAATTAGATCTGGTATTTTAACCAGAACTGGTATTTTAACCAGCCAGATCTAAAGGGAAATTGTTTTGAAAGTTCTTGAAGGTCCAAGAGATTTCAGCTACGCATGAACATTAGAGAATTTAAACTGTTTGTGATCTGGCTGAACAAATGAAACTTCAGCTCCTAGCTGGGATATATATTGTCTAAAGGACACTGAGACTGTTCAATATCACCTTATGCTAGTACAGCCAGTGTTCTAAATTTGTCTCAGTGCTGTGGTTCATCTCCATCCCTGTCTGAAGTTGGAATACACTGGAAATTACATTGGAAATAGCCTTTACCATAACAAGATCTGAAAGCAGTTGCAAGTTGTGGGTTAATCCACTGTTAAATCCAGATTTTAATCCTTTTTTTAACCCAATGTTTTGTTTTGAAATTAATAGCTGAAGGGCACTAAGCACCTGCAACTGGTGTCTTCCTGAGAGGAGCACATTCAACTGCTTGAGAAAGTTCTAACAACTTTGGTTTTCCAGTAACTCACAAAATCAAATTTTTAATTTGTTCTGAAGCACCACAATGCACATTATAGTTTTCCAAGATAAGAGTTACGAGAATTTTACAAGTGCTTCAGTGGATGCTGGCTTAAAAAAAAAAAAAAAAAAAAAAAAAAAAAAAAAAATGCATGTTATGATCCATAGTCAAGCCTTGTATGAAGGTGAAAAGATTTCCATTGCTACCCATAAACGACATTAAGGGGGAATGACTATTCCCCCTATACAGAAAAATGGGAAGAGGAGGCAAATTTTGGAAGGGAATAGTTAAAATGGTCAGAACCTTGGCTGAACTCCTCCCATGCAGTCACCTACACAGATAAACTAAAGCTTGGACGAAAGCTAAAGGGCACTAGCAGATTAATCCCCCCAGGAACAAGAAGGAAAGAAAAATGTGTTTCTGCACCAGCATAGCTGTGCTCAGGTTTCAAATAGGATTTGTAATAAATTCAGTCTGTCCTGCACAGATTTAAAAGCTGATCTTGTCACTGGAATATCAGTCTCTAGCTCACATTAAGATTTAAAAAACTTCTTTCAAATAAGCTGCCAGAGCAGGACCTTCCGTTTTGTAACCACTTGAGATCAGGCTGCTCGCTGTCTCAGAATAATCATACAATTCTCTAATACACGGTCCTCAGCTTGTCATCTTCTCATCCAACAGTCTGAAAGACGTGAATTATTAATATAACATAATCCTAAATTTCAGAAAGTATCCAAGATGAAGCTGTGAGTTTTGCTGGTTAAGGTCAAAATTTGAAGTAAGTTTAAAGAAAGATGCTCAAATTCTGTAGTTGTTTCACAGCTCTGATGCAGTCTTCTTTGAGTGACTCTGTTCTCAATACTGATCAAGTCTTCTAAGGCTTCCTAAGTTAAATGCTGTATTTTATCAGGATAACTGGGATATTCAAAGTGTGAGTTGAAAAAGCATGTGAAAAGTACCATCTAGAGGCAGAAAAGTGACAACCAGTTTTCCACCTACAATGCAGAAAAGTTCAGACTGGGCAAGGAGGTGAATGTGGGGCTGTTTTGTCTGAACTAGAGGTGAAAGACTTCCATTTTAGGGCGTTTTCAACAGTGATATCTGGGATATTGTAAACATGAAGCATTTTTGGCAATCTGAGCGTCAGTGGTCTTGACTGTAAAATGGCAAGAGAAACACCTACTTCATAAGCTGCTGCAAATATGTGCAGGGGTGTCTGTGGAGAAAAGTATTTTACAAATGCAGAGTACTATTTTTACCCTCCTGGTCAAAGACATAGAACAGCTGCACATTGAAAAAGAGAAGAATTGGTTTAAGCTCAAATACAACAGCCAAGAAATGTCTCGCCAGGAAATCACCAAGGCATTTAGCCTTCTGCTGACAACTCATCCAAGGCATGGCAGTATCCCAAGACAACACACCCTGCTTTGCCTGAAAAATAAAATGAAGACTTTTCACTCTTAAGAACTAGGGGTTTTTTGTTTGTTTGTTTGTTTGTTTGTTTGTTTTACTTTGCAGATGTATGTACTTTTTAAAATAAAATTTATACATATTTTAATGTATTTGTACATATCTTATTTTGTTGATCTACATTTTTAATAAAATGTATACAAAAATATATATTTTGACATATCTTTTTATTATTTATTTATTTATATGTCTTTTTATTTATTTTTCATTGCGTTTTTTGCATTCTGTGCTTTGAAAAAGTGTTTATCCTGTTCTTGCCATGTCTTCTCCACCAACAGACTCCACATACATCCCCGGAGAGATCTGCAAGCCCATCAACAGCAGCGGGCTCAGGAACGCGCTTCGTTGGCCCTGCAAAAAAAAAGGAGAAACGTGGTTGTTCGAGAGACCGGTTTAAAATAAATAAATTGATAATCCGGTAGCATCCTGCTCTTTGTAGAGAGGCTGGGAAGCCCAGTGGGACCTCAGAGACCCTCAGATAGACTCAGGAGGTGGGCAGGCCCCCGGGGGAGCCAGGACCCGCTGCCCACCTCTCCCGGGCACCTCCATAGCCCAGCCCGGCCCCACCCGGTTTAGGGCCACCCATGGCAGCACCCGCCAAACCGCCGTCCCCTCAGCCGCTGCCCCACCGCCCCGCCCCGTTGCGAAGGAAGCGGCGTCGCCGGTTGCTACGATGGCGGCCCTGTTGCCGGCGGAGCGAGGCTAAAGTGCCTCAAAAAAGAGCCGAGAACCGCTCCCGGTCCCCCCGGTAGGGCGGCAGCGGGCCCGGGTCGCCTCATGGAGCCCGGGGGGGCAGCGCTCGGCCGCTGCCTCCAGCGCTGGGCAGCGGGCGAGGGGGGTGCTATGGCGGATCCCGGAGCGTATCCTTCCGCCGCCGCGGGGCCGGGGGCTGAGGCGGCCGGGGGAGCCCTCAAGGATCCCACCCCGGAGGCGACCTCAAGGGCGGCAGCGGGGACCCCTGCTCGCTGCCGAGGTCGTCGGGCTGCCCGGACCCCTTGTGGGGTGGTGGGGTTATGGGGTGGTGGGGTTATGGGGTGGTGGGGTATGGGTACAGGGCGGTGGCATCCCTGTCAGCATCCCCCCCGTCAGGGGCTGCCTCTGAGGTGGCTAAGGGTAAAACTCCTCCGCCGTTGTTTTTAAACAACTCTAACAACAAAGTACGAAGTCAACTTTTCCATAATACTCTTCCTTGTTTTCCCTCTTCTCAGAGATACTGCCCTTGGGAATTATGTTTTCCATCCTCACTGGGAAATCTGTGTTTTCTTCAGTTTTAAGTAATGGTGTGAGATGTACTGACACAAGTTGTCAGCTCTGCTTGTACCATACTACTTAAGGCATTATTTCAGTGAGGCGTGACTCTGTGGAGAGCTGTTATTATCCAACAAAAATAATTTCACCCCGTAAACAACTAATCCTTTATATAGTGAGGGGGGAGGGGGGGGGTTGGTATTTTTGCTCTTTAAACATCTTCATTGTGATACAAGCACCCATATGGTACAAATTTAGATAAGAACATCAAAATGTATCTTCAAATAGACTAAGGTGAGATTTTTTCATCTGCAGATGTCATAAAAAGTGAGTGCAAAGCATCAGCAAAAATCACTGGAAGTAGTAAAATGCAATTATATTTTTTTCTGGATGAACATTAAGTGAGATACAACCATAATACATATTCATGGGACCAACTGTTGCATAGTTAGTCAAATGGCATATCAATTTTGTATCTTATGGATAAAGTTTGCCCTCTCCCAAAAAGACATGTCGAGTCAAACAGGCTGTTGCATCTGGTAACGACCTCTTGGATACAGTTCCCATTGTCCTTAACACAAGACTAGGGACGGAGCTTTAACATTTCATTTTGGATGGGATTTAGAAGAAGAGCGCTGGGCATTGAAAGAAGATCAAAAGCTATTTCGGAGTAAGGCACAGAAATATCTGATAGAGACAAACAGAAGAAGAAGGTAAGTAGCTAGGGCTCCTTGGTTGCAGATCATAAAAAACTGAGTCAGAAGTTTGAGACAGGTCAATATGTTTCTACTGTGTGCATATTCACTTTGCCAAGCAGTCTCAGTGCTTTGATGTGCTTTGATCAAGAGGCATCTAGGCCTTTTTTTTTTTTCTATAGGACAAATAAATTTTAAAGGGTGAATATTCAGAAGTACTATTCTTTGGACAGCCAATATAGTCACCTCTTATTGTATAAAACACAGGTAACTAGGTAACTATCAGGTCCTCTTGTGGCTGTGATTTGCATTTATTATACACTTCCATTTTTTATTAGTTTCAGTGGAATTGTAACACATGAGCTCAGATATACAGTAAGAGCAGGCAGGCCATTGTTCCTGCTTACTGAAGTGTATGCAGTGAGTGCATGGAGCAACAGCTGGACAGCCTCCCCTATGGGAAGTGGCTTTGTAATCCCACTGCCCAATGAATGCAATGCGAAGTCTCCCTAGTTAAGCAGTATATTTTTCACCAAGTTATTATGTACTGATATTTTTAATGGAACTTTGAATATCCTGCATTTCCTCATACATGAGAATGCAACATCGTGAAATATTCTGTGACAAATGGGTGAAGTAAATTGTACGTTGAGATGCTTCAGTGCAGAGGTGTGGGTAGTTTGGTAGGCACAGTGGGCTTTTCCCTAGGACTTAGGTCATACTCTCATATACAAGGGGCTGATGCTGTGTGCTCTGGAGACAGATGGGTTCCTCCCTGAGACATTTCAGAACCAGCCCCAGCCTCAGACCAGCTTTGTCTGCCTAGTGTTAACTCTCTGAAACACTCATCCCGCATAGTACCCATATCAGGTGATCTGCTGTGCAACATTTATTTATTGACATGGGTTGAGAAGTCATTAGAGTCAGTAGATACTGCTTTACTGCTGTTTTAGCCTCACAAAAGCCCAGCATAATGTGCTGTCTGCATATATTTTGAAATATAAAGAAAAATGGAAGAGGCAGTAGTATCACCTGGGAGTGATTAAAGACCGTGTGCGATCCACAGCCTTTGCAGATAATAAACTGAGCCTCAGCTGAAAGATCGAATATCTTGTTTAGTGTTCTGGAACCGTACTCCTGTAACACCATGCATCTCAGACGAACACTATTTATCATATGTTGGTCTTGAAATATTATACTCTGATGGAAAAGCAAGCACTAGACAGCCTGCATATTTTTGATGGACTGGGGTAGCTAAACTAATGCTCGTCGATGCATAAATACATTTCCATATGAATTCATTGTGGCCTTAAGAAACAGCATAAATCCAAGTTACCCAGGTGAGCCAGTTAAAAATGTAGGTATGGTATTCATAGAAGGAAATTGTTTCCATTTGTGGTAACTGAAAACAAGTATTATAAGCAGTTCAGATGGAAATCTGTGGTGACAAGTCTTCTGCTAACTGCAAATGAGTTAGTTGTCTAATGTTAAAAAGGTAGTGAGTGCATACAGTATTAATAAATTGTGAAATATAATTCAAAACTTCGGGCCATTGCATATATGGTGGAAAGCAATTTAGAAGTCAAAAGTTCATTGAAATTGAATATTTTTTGCCAAAAGTTATGGAGGTAGGAAGTGATTTATCTTCTGATGGATCAGCCATCAGGTTACGTCCCAAACCTGTGTATGAGCTAAGATCCATTAGCTTTGTAACAGATTGTAAAGTGTTAGCTATGATGATGGTTTCTCAAGGGTAGCAGGACTTCTTTAAGCTCCGCATTCTCACCTGACAGCATCCTAAATTCTCCCTGACAGGGCTCGCAGGCATGTGTCAGAAGTTATTCTTGGCACAGCTACTTTATAATTTCAAAACTGGAATTTTCTCTTGATTTTTTTTTTCTTTCAAATATACAGAGGAGACGGGAATGCACTGTTTAATATGACAATTTGTTTTCTACTTCTAACCTTCACGCAGAATGGCTGGGGTAGGAAGGGACCTCTGGGTCCATCTGGTCTAACCCCTGCTCAGGCAGGGACACCCGTAGCAGGCTGCCCAAGACCATGTCCAGACAGCTTTTCAAGATCTCCAAGGAGGGAACTCCAGGATGCTGTCAGGGTTCTTTGCTGCACAGGCATGTTGCTGGCTCTTTTTCAACTTGGTGCCCACCAGGACCCCCAGGTCCCTTTCTGCTCTTCTGGTTCCCACCTAGGTGCACCCCAGCATGTCCTGGTGCCTGGGGTTGTTCCTCCCCAGGTGCAGGACTCTGCACTTCTCCTTGTTGAGCTCTATGAGGTTCCTGTCAGCCCACTTCTCCAGCCTGTTGAGATCCCTATGGATGGCAGTAGGAGCCTCTGGTGTATCCACTTCTCCCGCAAGTTTTGTGTCATCTACAAACTTGCTGTGGGTACGCTTTGCTCCGTTATCTGGATGATTCGTGAAGATGCTAAACAGGACTGGACACAGCATTGTCCCCTGGGGAGCACTGCTGGGTGCCATGGTCACCATCCTGTCATCGGCTTTTCAGCCCCCTTTTCATCCACCTCGCTGCCTGCTCATTCAGCCCATACACCAACAGCTCGTCTACTAAGATCTTATGGGAGGCAGCGTCAAAGGCCCTGCTGAAGTCTAGGTAGCCTATCCACTGGTCTTTCCTCCCCTACCAGGCAGACTTTTCATTGTAGAAGCTTATCAAGTTGGTCAAGTATGGCCAAATTTAAGGTTACCCTTAAATTTACAAAGCCTCTTCTGAAAAGCAATAGCAGTGAATCTCCTCTTACAAACAGACCTAGGGAAGAAATAGCAGAGCCTCTGCTCTGTTCTTAATCTTGTTTTATTTAGGTTCTTTCTCCTTGTGTTGCACTGTGAAGAAAAACTTACATGTTTGGGTCTTCTGTGTGTGTGTGTGAGCTGGTTTGTTGGGTTCTTTTTGGAAGAACCACCACCAGTCTATCTTTAAACATGCTTATACCAAGGATGGGGCCAAGTGTGTTAGCCTCTAGTGCCCAACACTTTTTAAGCTAAGGAGATCTCCAGGTGCAGAGAGCTTGCAAATTGAAGTTTTCAATTTTTTTTTTGTTTGTTTTGTTTTCCACCTTTTCTAAATGGACTTGTAGTGAAATTTTACCTGACAGATTGTATTGACCTGTTGTTAATACATCTAAAATGCAGCAGCTTCAACATTAAAAATCATCCACTTCTGACAAGATGTGCTCAGTTAATTAATGTATTAGTAAGGAGAAAAAAATCACTTGCACAGAAAAAAATAAGCAGGTGTAGCTTTGGAAAGCAAAGCCTCAACAACTTCAGTCACAGATCTTTTTCAAGGTGAATACTTAAAGGAACCCATGCTTACATCATATCTGATGCCATCAGCTTCTTTGCATCCTTGTACAGACCAAACTCCTTCGTTTTGTATTAACAACAGTCCTTCAACGTAATGAACAGCCACACAGATTATCTTCACTTAAATTGCCTGAGTCACTCCTCGATTGTCTCGCTAAGACGTAATGTTGCAATTTCAAGACCAGTTTAAGAATTAAATGAGCTCTGGGGTAGCAGCTGACATATTTTGTTTAAATAACAGTATTTCAGAAATAAGAGCTACTGACTAAGCACATACTTTATAGAAATGAATAGGAGATCATATTTTGTGTTTCTATGCAGGGAACTGCAGCCATCCTGCTGGTACTGCTCTGCAAAGTGCATATCCCATTTCACCGTGAGGTTACTGGCTGCAGGTAGATGGTTGGGTCAGGAAGCAGAAAATCTTATGCAATTGTGTGCGTGCATTTTTAAATAAACCCCGCAGTCAGCTGCCATGGGTCAGTGTTTTGAATTACCTTGAAATCTGAATAGCTAACCCATCTGTTGTAATTGGGGAAGGAAATATTTCCCCAGTTTGTATCAGTTTTCAATCTAATCACTGCTGCTTTTTTTTCAAAAAAGAAAATAATAATTTTCAATGTATACACAAGCTTTGTGCTCCACCTACTGGCTGATTATCACTGATTATTTAATAAAAGATCTTTAAGTTCAGTTTTTGATAGAGAAACACAAAGGTTTTAGTGCCAGAAATGGGAGGGAACTGTTAGCACCTGGCAAGAAGAGGAGACCAAGTGTTAAGAATTTGGTATTGCTTTCTACATGAGAATGAAGCTGCAAAAAGCAGCGGTCAGTGCAACCACGCTGACCTGTAATCCAGCGCTGCCACCGCTGCAGACGGGCCACAGGATTGTGCTGACTTTGCAAGGTCTCAGGCTGGGGGCTTGTCAAGTTTGCTCTGTGTGAACTTCTCATGACCTGCCTGCAGCTTTTTTTTGCTTGGTTTAGCTGGGACAGCAATTTTTCTAATTGACCAGGTGTCTGCGGCTAATTTATTTCACGTTGTTTGTCTTTTTATGGTATGAGCATGGTTTTATACAGATAGCAGTAACAAGCAGCTATCTGTGCAGGATGAAGAATTTACAACCAACCTGATGACACAGCGCAGAGAAACACAGGCCTGGTACGAGAGCAGAGGTCTCAGGATCTGGGGGCGCAGGTTGCAGCGTAGAGGAGTGCAGGCTCGGGAAGATAAGAGCTGGCACACAGGCTTGGCACAGGAGACCCCGCAGCTATAAACAACTCACCGCTAGTCAGTTAAAGAAATGCAGACCTGGAGATGGCAAAACTGACTTTAGGGGCAACAGAGAAAAATAAAATGGCATGTGGTACGTGTAAAAGTCTCCCTGTGTGGACTGTTTGGATGGACTGTGGGGCTGCAGATGCATGAAGGAAGAGCAAAGGTGTAAAAGCATCACAGCAAACAAAAATGCTCCAAGGGGATCCTGAGGTGAGGGAGAAGAAAGCGTTAGCACAAATATCATGTTGCTCCTGGTGAAGGGACTCCAGATGCTGACAGCTCACTGTAACAGCCCAGGAGCACCAGAATGAAACTACCAGCTTTGGGACCCAGAAGAGAAAGAGAAGAGTGATCATAATGTCAGAAAATGGGAAGGAACTAAGCATGTGAATAGCAGTTTCAACTATTAGTACTATTGTTGAGTCTTTATCTGTTTGGAAATATTCCAATTGTGTTATTATTTTTCAGTAACAATTATATCTGGGTTAACGGTGTCCAAATTAGTCCCTTAGGAACTGAATTATCCTAACAAAAAAATATCCTGGCTCATATAAGGTATGCTTCCTTTTCACTGATAAAAGAGATTTGGAGTGCAGCAAATTGGTGGATAGTGTGGGCAGCTCTGTTGTGAACCCTTGGGGCGTTTTGGAGCACAGCCCCCTGTGAGCCCTAATGGTCAGTCCTTCTGAAGCCAGTACGGCACTTTGGGGCTGTCCCTTTTCATTCAGCAAATCATCACAGAAGATGACGGAGTACAGCTAATATGTGTTCCTATGACCCTGGCGAGTATTTCATTTAAATAAAATAATTGATTTATGAGCAACCTCCACAGAACCTTTTAATAATACGGGGTATTTCCTGTTTGCTCATGGATAACATTTGGAGTGTGACACCCCATTCTACCCTTTCCTTGATCTTGCTGTAGTCATTAAGTGTACAGATACCCTTCCGCATCAACTTTAAATTATTGTGCACTGGTTTGCAATGAAGGTATGACAAAGGATATTTGTATCCTGATGAATATCACCACCTCGGTATCAAAAGGTTCATTTCATAGCATTCCAAATGCACTCTTTCTCTCTCTATATATATATATTGTTTTGTGTTTTTTTCATCCAAGGCAGTAATAAGCATTTAGTCCACCTATGACTGTAGCATCCATCACTTCACTGGGAAGGTAATTTAATAAAATTAACCAGGAAATAGTTTTACCATCTGGTTACACTGTTTTTAGCATGAAAATACCTTCCACATAATGTCTGTATATGCTAAATCTTCTAAGGTTCGTATTCCAAATTTGCTATAAACATTTTGGCAGCCATTGCAAAAATTGCTGCACCAGCGGATTGTTTATAGCAGACAGAAAAACCAGGTTAAAAAAACACCAATCAGGAAATTCTTCTGCTAACTCCCCATCTTAAAGCCATGCTCTTTTGCCAATATTACATCTGCGATATGAACCCAAGTTGGTGGCTTCGTCTGGTGGATGGACAAACATTTGTTTTAAGTGGTTTTCTGTAAGATGTCGTTGTGCATTTGTGAAATGATTTCTTTTACATAATGCACCTGGGTTTCCCAATTTACATTCTGTAAGGTCAAGAAGTTAATGATGCAGGCTTCGTTGAGTATCTTTAAAGATACATTTCCTTCCAATTAAAACAAAATGCTATTTCTCCCTCATGTCTTACTCCAGACAGCATCAGCAGTTGTACCTTCCCATTTCCAGCTATATGGAACAAGAGTATTTTTTTAATTCCAGCTGTAAGGAATGTGGAAGAGCGCAGCTATGTCATACTCCAAAATCCCTTTAAAAATAAATAGTGAAAGGCTCTGTCAGAATTTGCTCATTTCTTTTTGGAGTTATACTCTGGAGTTATTCCAGAGTTGTAGAATTTCCCACATGTCTGAATTTAACAGCTATAGTTCAACTAAAGGCTTTCTTGAGCAGCTTCTAGAAATATTAAGGAGATGGAGAAGAATGTTTTTAAAATACTTTCTGGGGTAAGCAAGTCTGTTTCCTCGATTGTGATTTTCCTATACTTTCAGTCAACATAAAAATTATATAATATTGCATATTTCTCTATTTAACCCAAGTGAAACACAGAAATACTGAAAGCTGAAAATAAACTCTCATTCTATTTCTGAAACTTCTAGATTATATGAACAACTAAAGTGATGTGGGTATATTTCTCTGACAGGTTTTTCTGGTTTTGGATAACTGCTTGTCCAGCCTCACCTCATGCCTCGTGTCAAATCATTCCTACTTGCTGAGAAGAGGTATTTCAAATGAAATCTGCAGTGATGGGATCATGTTTTAATACTATTTCTGACCATCAGAAAGCACTTCTTTGCTGTGCAGGTGAGGGAGCCCTGGCACAGGCTGTCCAGGGAGGCTGTGGGGTCTTCTTGGAGATCTTCAAGAGCCACCTGGACATGATCCTGGGCAGCCTGCTCTAGGTGTCCCTGCTTGAGCAGGGGTTGGACCTCCAGAGGTGCCTTCCAACCTTACGTATTCTGTGATTCAGTTTCTGTTTGCATAAGTCAGTCTGCTGTCTTGTTCTTCATTTGGGCTATAGAGCTTTGTAATTCTTCATCTCTAGAAAAGATTAGGTGATCCTGCTCAGCAGTAGGGTTGGACGAGATGATCTTCAGAGGTCCCTTCCAACCTCAGCCATTCTGTGATTCTGTGATTACCTTGAATTACTTAGGAATTCCTCTGGATTTTTGAAAGCATAACTTTATTAAGTGTTACTAGCAACGTAAGTTTTGAATAGCTGCATGGAAGCCCTTTACAGTGCATTTCCACTTCAAAAAATACATGTTTTGCCTTCACTTGCTGTTAATGCAATAATTGGTCCATAAAATTGGGAAATGTCAGACATTAGATTCAGTGGGTTTTGACAACCATGCATATCTGTGTTTTCAAATAGCAAAAGTTCCTTAGGTATCTGCTACTCTTTGGCTTTCAGGTGTAATAAAGTGGATATGCCTGTAAAAGTTGTATTTGGGAATTAGTTGGATATTTTCCTATTTTTTTAACTACTGTGCACTTACTGCCTTTAGACTTCCAAAACCCGAACCTACTATTTCAAATTATTTTCCTGTTTGTTTTCACAGGTGAATTGGCAGCATTTTGAAGGGATACTAGGGAGTTTAAAGTTTAATATTTGAACTTTTTCCCTAGAAAGAAAAGGGAAAAATAAATCAAATAGCCTGAGTTACGGAGTAACTCTGTTGAGGAGCAGCTTTGCTTCCAGTTGTAGTGATTCCTGCATGGCAGACTCATTAGAAGTTGTGTATTTAAGTATTGCTTTGTCTATGGAGGCACTGTGCCAATGAGTTTACTGATGGAAGGTATGTTTTACTCAAGGAACCAATTTAAGTTTGTCAGCAAAAGTTGAGGCTTTTGTCAGCAAGAAGAAAAATTCCACATAGCTTCAACAAACCTGTGCCTACAGAAGAAGTTTGTGATTTTTTTTCAATCAGAATGTGCATTGCTTTGCAGCTGGTTGAAGGACACATTTTAAATGTATATGATATTAACAACAGATTCAGTCAGTCACAGTTTCACACCACTCTATTATCCCACTTTGTGCTACTAAACTGATTGTTTTTCAGGAAGTTTCTCAACAATTGGAAGCTGATACTAACTCATGCATTTCTAGGTTAAAGCTGTAGTTCTTGTATGTCATTTCTGAAAACACCTCTTAAACTATTTCCTCAACAGCTCCTGAAAGGCACGCACACACAGTATTTGTAGTTCACCTTCCTGTAGGTTTGCCCACTGTGACAGACTTTGGTGGTAATGTAAAGAATGTAGTGAAAATGACACTGGTGACAAGAACTGTTTGAGTCTGCGTGTTAATTCGTGTATAAGAAAGAATTACATCTCTGGTTGATGCTAACAAAGTAACAGGATTATGGTGTGTCTCTTCTTCATAACCCACTGTCCCATTTAGGTTCAGTCTAACCATAATGATCCAACTGTGCTGAAATTTATCACATTTAATTTGTGGACAAGCAAACTTCCATTCCAAAACCACAAAATAATAAACTAGATGCTGACGTTTCTGTAAATGTAATTAGAAAACATGGGTATCATCTACTTTTGCTTCCTAAATACAGAGCCTTTGAAGAAAGATGGAAGCAAAAAGAAGAAAAAGAACAAAGACTAAGAGACAAAGTTCTGCAACAGAGGAGGATTAAACTTCAAGAAGCAACTGAGAGGTTCCAGCGTGCTCATCTGCCTGCTTCTCAGCACAAACAAATAGGTTTGTAAATTAAAATTTAAACATTATTTACAATACACATTTTTTTTATGCTAATAAAATGTAGTTAAGGCAAAACAAAACAATTAACTTAATTCAAATTAATTGAATTAATAAGCAAAACATAACTGACAGGAAGCACAGGTCTGATTCTTATGACAGAAGTGGTAGAAGGAATGAAATAACAACGTTTGTTTGTTTTTTTCTAAATACTATATTGTGAAATATTTCTTTATATTTCAATCACAGCATGTAATTAGCTCCCAGGGATATTGTGTTTTCCTTTTTTTCCCCCAATTTTTCACTGCAGTGTCCTCTGCTTCTAATACTGCGATTTCAAAGTTGCGTATAAGATGTTACAAGGCCATTGAAAGTCATTGGGATGGTGTGACAATCCCCTGTGTGAAGCCCTGAGTGTGAAATATTCAAGAATATGCATTTTGTTTATCATTAAGTAAAGGCAGTCCTAGTGTATATTATTGTATTACATAACTTTTGCTGAATTAGTCAGCTTTTTAAGCAGTTCTTTCACTGCTGGGAAGTAATGATCGCAGCAACGCAGTTCCTGCTTTCTGAGTTGGAATCAGGGCAGATTGGCAGGAGTTCTTAACAGCTTCAGCCAAGTCTGACTTCCAGTCAACTTTCCAGTGTTGAAACTCTGAAGATGTGGTATATTACTTAGAAATTCTTCAACAGATTTACTCTTCCAACTGCAATTGCGCCAGCTGTGAGGTAATGTCTCTGACTTCAAGATCAAATGTCAGATTAAAATAACAAAATAGAATGGTACTCAGGGCTTCTTCTTCATAGCCCTACTGACAGCCCAGACTGTGCAGCAATGATAATGAATCATAACTTTTTTCTTGGTTTTCCTTAATAGCAATTCTGTCTCTGCCACTTTCTATCCTATGTTTGCTTATTTGTATGAAGCAAAACCTTGTGCCTGTCTGGACTCTTTCTTTCTCCACTGATTCAGTTCCTAAGTCACAATTTGGCCTCTATAAAACACCTGCAAGTCATAACTTTGGCTTAGTGCATGGACATAATAATCACAATGTGAAAACAAAGTTAGTGCTGGATTTTTTAACCACCCACTTTTTCAACAGTGCAGTAGAAGAACAAATAGAAAAACTGTTGACTAAATGCATTGCAATAAACACTTAAATAGACTGGGTTTTATTTCAGAGGAACATGAGATGTTCCAGCATGCCTAACAATGCTAAACTACGTTTTTTTTGTTTTTTTTTTTTTTTGTAACAGTCTGGATTTAGGCTTCCAAATTTAAGAATCTTAACCAAAACATGTATGGTAAAATATTCCTTTTTTTTTTTTTCTGGTGTGTTTTTTATCCTGATAACTCTAGTCCAGACAAAAGCAGCTTTTCAGCTAGAAGAAGCTCTTGAACAAATTAAAGGATCAGTTTTAACATCAGGATTGTACTTGCCCAGCAGAAACAAAACCACCTTCAGGTAAGCATTTTTGTTTATTCTGATGATCAAAAGAAGTAAATTACTTGGTGTATTCAATAAACAGTAGATGATTACTCTCTCAGAAATTGCAGGCCATCTTTCTGTGGCAAAGAAGCACTTCTGTGAAATGTTCCAATGAAAATATTATGAAACATCCTTAAGTTGTTTGCGTGCAGTAGGTACAACAGCAGAGGAGATGATACAAACCTTTTCCCTTCAGGAGAATTCTGGGAATAGTCAGGGTGAACCTGGTCCCCGTTCAGTTGTGCCTGACTCAGACTGTCATGGTTACCAAGCCATCTGCTGCTCTATGAAGTATAAAGTACTCTGTCAAGATACTTTCTTCTTCTCATCCACATTTTTCTCTTTTGACAGTCAAGGATAGTGTTGCTTGCATATTCATCCCATGATCTTATCTTCTTTCCAGCTGTTGCTCCTTTCAATTTCTCATCCCTTATATGTATCTTGAACATCTTGATAACAATTTCCCCTGTAAATTTTTCTTATATCACGTACAAGTTGAATCCCAAACTCTTCACTCTACCTGAGCACTTTTTCTAAGATGCATTGCCTTACCACAGAACATTTCTACATGTATAGTTTATCTGCTGTATTTGATACTCTTTCCTGATTATCACCTTTCCAAACACACATTTCTTCAACTATTCAGTTCAGTGTTTTATTTTTTCTGGTTGCTGCTGTTGTTATTACTATCATTATAATTATTTTGCACGTGCTGTAAATTGTGCAGATGTTCAGAATAGAGATAATGTTTGTGTCCAGTGGATTGTAGCTATTAAAAAACAACAACAAAAAGGAAAAACTACCTGCCAAATACAAGTTGAAATTATGGTAAAAACATGTAGATGTTTCTGAACACTACAGAAGCACCCATTCCTTTGTCTCATTTCACTCAGTCTTGGCTTAGGACAGCAACTCTGTGTCTTCCCCCTACTACCAAAATTTATTTATTTATTTCCCAACTTTCTACAAACTTCTTTTTGTGCTTTAAGGGCTCACAGTTCTTTCTCAGAACATCTTCAAACCACTCACTCTTTGCTTATTTTCTGACAGGATTATATTGCTGTCACTATATTATAATGTATCATTTTTAAATTTGCTATCTTGTAAGAACTGTAGTGCATTCTTTCCTTGATTTTCATTTCTGTAACTTGATTTCTTATAGAAATTATGTTTATTTTTTTGTATGGAACAGGCTACACAGAGAAGTTGTGGATGCCCCATCCCTGGAGGTGTTCAAGGCCAATTTGGATGGAGCTTTGAGCAACCTGGTCTGGTGGGAGGTGTCCCTGCCAATGGCAGGGGATTAGAATTAGATGATCTTTAAGGTCCCTTCCAACCCAAACTATTCTAAGATATTTCTTTACAGGCTCTTATCCCCTAGTAACCAAATCCAAGAGAGAGATAGAGAATCTCAAATACGATTTTACTTCTCTGATTTTGAAAATGGAAATTATGCAAGGAAGAAATTATTCAAAGTGACCCCAGCATGAAAAACACTTTAAAGTTGTGTCCACATTGACCTATTTTGATTAGCGGGTCACAAGCCAGTCAGTATTGGTAAGACAGCACATGAATATCTTGGTACCTGCCACAGAATGTGCTGCCTCTTCTCCAGCTGGTAACTGGGAGACTTGGGTAAGTAGCCATATGAGGTGGGTGAAGGAGGATGTGGACAATGTGGGTACAGAAATAACAGAAAAAGAATTAAGTTGTCGCCATAAAGGTTTCTTTATAGGGGCAAAGTGTGCAAATTATTATGAAATAAAGCTTTGCTTGTTCTAATGCTAGCAGAATTTATCTTTCTTCCTTGTGACAGAAAATACAGTAAGCATTTTTGTCTGCATCTCACACAACACCTTACCCACTGTAAGCACTGTGATTTAAACTGAACAAACACAATGCAGCACAGATTATTTTAGTCTGTTGCAGAAAATGTTAGCACTGGGCAGTTCCTGTTCATTTTTGACTGGGAGCCATAGTTCTCTCCCTGTGTGGGTCACAAAAGTAGCATTTCTGTGTATTCAGACTTGGTTCCAAAAATTGTGTAACATTCTCTTAGAGGTCAAATAGATTTCTTCCAAAACAGTAAAGCAAAGCAAGTTTTGATACAGAAAAGGTTTTTCAGAAAGTAACCGTTCACCAGTTGTGAGATGTAAACATTTAAATATATATAACAGTCCCCAAAATTTGGGGACAGCAAAAAACTTACTCAAATGAGGCAGTAGATCCCTTTCTATATTTCTGTCTATTCTTCCAATTCTGTAAGCATTTAAACCAATACATATATATATATCATCATTATAATTTACCCTCTCTCAGCAACAGAATGCATAGAATTCATCAAAAGTCCTCTAGTAAAGAAAAAAAAATGAATCTTGTTTTAAGCATTTAAGACAAATATGGCTGCATCAAGAATATCCCAAGAAAATCCCAAGTTGGAAGGGACCCACCATTATGGAGTCCAACTCCTGGCTCCACACAGGACTACCAAAAAATTAAACTATATGTCTGATGGCGTTGTCCAAATGCTTCTTGAACTCCAATAGGCTCAGTACTGTGGCCACTTCCCTGGAGTTGTATTTGATTATGATCAGTTTGGGGACAGAAACTAAAAAATATGACAAATCAAAACTATTCCCTGAAAAAAAGCTACCTACAAATTTTTATAAATGTAACTGATCTAAACATTCAAATAGATATCAAGAAACTTTACCAAAAAAAGAAAAAGACAGATTTGTGTCCACATGCATATAAGTCTGGTCCACAACAACAAAGTCTTCAACAGACAATAGGTACAGGTTTTTGGTTGACAAAGATATCTCCCATTCAGAAGAATACAGAATGCAGTTTTCAGAGTTCTAAAAATAAATTTGAGAAGTTGTTCTCCCTTTTTACTATCAGCCATGTCATCAGAAATAACAAATTCCTTCTCAGACTTTGCCAAACATATATTCTGACTGGGTCAGTGCAGTTAAGAGAACCTTTTGGAAGAGTTATATAAAATATTCTCAAGAAAGCTCAAGAAATGGAGATAAACGAAAGAAAGGGGTTATTGAGTTTCTGTACATGTATTAGGCATGTACAGAAACTAGAAACAACAGAGAAAGGATCAGTGTCAATTGCTATGGAGTTCTACCTAAGCAGTCAAGCAACCAAGTCAAGCACTCAAGCACAGCTGGCAGCCTGCTAACAGTTATACTTCCAAAAGGCTAGAGGTTGGTTGGCCTGCAAGTTGGTGGGTTTTGGAGCTTGGTGTTTTTTTGTTTGGTTGGTTAGTTTTTTGTTTGTTTGTTTGTTTGTTTTGCTATTTTAATACCTTTCTTATTGGTTAAAGCTACTTATTTCTTGCTTTTGTCATCCTTGATATCCACTTATTTCTCACTTCTGTTTTTTCACACATTAGTTCCTATTCCTAGTGATCTTACCCAGTCAAGTTCCAGTTCTCTTAATTCTTGAACATATCTTGTTACAGACTCCCTGCCTTCCTAGTCTCTGATTGCTCATTTTCCTTGTCATTTGGCTTCCCATGCTTCCTGGCCTCTTTAATTCCTGGGTGTCTGTCAGCCCCATGGTTCTGGATAATTCCTAACCTGTGGAAAACAGTGATTTCCTCAGTCTTCATTTGAGCTCACTGTGACCACAGTGCACAGCTACAGTAGCAACTCTGAAGATATTTTTTTCAGGTAGAAAATATAAATTCTTTCATGTCCCACAATACTGACATTACAGGTCATCACTAGAAGCAACATCTAGCAAGGCCTTCGTGCTGTCTGAAGTAAGGGAATATCTGACAGAAGCAGTATATAGTCATCCTCTATATAAGCCAGCCTTATGGAAAAAAATAGAGGTCATTTTCCTTCTTAAAAAAAAAAAAAAAATCCATGTTCCCATCCTGTAAATGACCAAACTGTTGGCTGACATTTTCTGGAATAATCCAGCCTGAGGCATTCACCCAACAACCCAATCAGAAAACTCTGACAATTTATAAATAACAGAAGAGAACATTTAAAATGGAAAGTGTTGGAGAGTTTTAATGCTAGAGAGTACAAATAGCACCACCTGTAGTTACATGGAGTTCAGCTTTCCTTCACATGCCAGGCATTTGTTGGTGATGTATACTTTTGGAAAGGAACATATTTGAAAGTGTATCATTGACGCATAGAAGTAAGCCAAAATAATAAGTTATTTGCTTGCATCAAGAGCCACAGATGACACTTCATCCTCATCAGCATCTAGAAACGGTTATTCCCATCAGGAGCAGATTTCAGCAATGGTTGGCTACGATAACACAATGCAGGAGAGCAGTACAACAGGCATGGATAGTAACCAACTTCTATTCCAGAAAAATCTGAAAGAAATGCAGCAGCTCCTAGAAAAACAGCATCTCAGCAACTTGGAGGTACGATATTTTCATGTGATTCATTGCATGATGTAATGTAATTTAAATGTAATTTAAATTTTTAAATGTAATTCTTGAAAATTCTTGAAAATTCTTTTTAAATGTAATTCTTGAAAATGTTATTCTTGAATATGATAAAAAAGAAAGACTGTTAAGCACACCTTACCAATTAAACACCTAGACACACTGCACTCTGCCTTACTAATAGGTTATTTATAGTTAGAGTATTGTACTGGGTCTGGTGGTAAAACCACCACAAGTATACATATTTTCAATAAGAAATTAGAAATCTTTAAAAATGTTTGTAAGGATATTTTCACAAAAGCCTCAAAGACATCAGTTATGTTGTCTTTCTTTCTCTGAACCTAAGATTTGACTGCTAGAATTCTTGGCTCTGGAGTAGCTAGACATTAGTCTATCACAGGAGTCTTGTACTAGCTCCAAACTTAAACTGGCAGCTTCCAGATATGCACTTAAGTTTCTGCTTTGCTGATTGCTATAGCTCAGCACAAAAAGCTATAGCAATATAATGATGGTAGGTCAAATGTTGAGTTTGTTTTTGTTTTCCCTAATGTGCGGTGATTTCTTGGGCATTGACTTCAAGTCTCTTGAGATTCTACATCCTTTTTTGTCATCTTTGGAATATATGTAAGTGTTCTAGTAACAAGCCATGGGTACATCTTAATTCCATGTCTAAATTAACTTTTGGACTCCAAATCAGTTTCAAAAGGCACCTTAGAAACACAGTGAAAATCCTGAAGAACTGAGGTCCAAAGTGATTTCCTTCAACTGCACCTTTATGTCTGATTTTAGGTCAGTCATTGTTGTCTTTGATTTTGGAAATGTCTTTCTTTAATATTATATTTTTTTGCAAACAAAAAGACATAATTTTGGTCTCACTCATATTTCTGTAATGCTAAGTACGAGACTCATGATGTCTGAGATGACCTTGACACAATGAAGCAGCCTTGCTTTTACTCTGGAAATGGCTAGAGATCATTGATTGACAAGAATTTGTCCAAGAACTTTTCCTTAGAAAAAAAAAAAAATAAAAGAGCAAGGACTTTTCCTTTTAATGCATCCTGATGGATAACTTTTGAAGGACTGCTGTGTGCTGTTCAGATATATTTGGACTTCTTTGATATTAATGTTTCCAGGCACATTCATCTCGGTCTTTGTACCCACTTTGTTCTGGTGGGGATTCATGAGAATCTTGAGAAGCTGATGGCTAATACAGAAAATCTCACTCAACTGGAGTAAATTTCAAAAAGGTTGAGGAGACAGAAGGAACATTTTGTACTGGCAAGGCTGTTAATTAGTATTCATTCTTTTATATAATAATCAGCTTTAGATGCTGCATATAATATAGAAATTTACAAATTAATGTGTTTGCAAATCAATGTTTTTGAAAATGTTTTGGTCCTATTAAGATTCTCCCAGAATATATTTTTCTGCTGCCACTAGGGGTTGCTCATCTTCTTCCCTCTGATAAATAGTTTAAAATTATAACTATTTATACTTGAAGCATTTGACTTTCTTTCTTGAAATTTCAAGCTTTGGACTCTGATTAGAAAAATAGTCAAGAAAACTATTGTTGTTGTTATAAAGCCTGAGTTTGGAAGCTTAATTCTTGGATTGGGCTGGTGTGTATGTGTGCTGTGACTTTCTGTGATGTGATGCAGTATTTATAATACTAAGGTTACTGACATAAATAGTCTTCAGTGGTCTTGTTGCTGTCTGTTGTCCAAAGTCATTTCAGCAGCGCTTGCCTTTCTGAAACAAACATCGAAGTATTTCACTGTGGACATGCTTTGCAGTCTAACCATCCATTGAGGTCCTTTAACCTCTCTTGGGTTCTGTTTTTACAGGCCTACCAGGATTATAAAGATTCCTAAAATTCTTTTCTCTCCTACAGAGCAATAAAGTTCTATGTAGACCTTATCCATAGAATTGGTGTGTTCCAACCTTAAAGATTTGTATAGTTTCAGCAGTAAACCAAGGTTTTCAGTGACCCTTTTACCATTCTCCAAAATTACTTTGGTTAAAATATTGAGAGCAATAGATTTTATTTTGTGCAACAGTTGCATCTGAGTCAGTACATCAAATTATTATGCCCATAAATAAACTCCACTCTGAAGAAATTAATGTTGTTAACTTCATTCTCAATCAAAGGGGTTTTTTTGCACAGTTCTTTCCTGTTTGTATTGCAGGCATAAATAAAATCTTTAAGGTGGAGCTGGTAGCACTGTCTTTAGCTAAAGCTGCATGCAGCTTTTGACCAAAAGACATTACCCACAATTGCATATCATTTTGCCAAATGTTATGTGTTGAAATTTTCTATTTCTGGCACCTGCCTGGAGCTGAATAATGAAAATTCCCATTAAAATGGCTCAACAATGTCAAGGAATAATATTATTCGTATAACTTTTTGTCTTTTTCTTTCCATCACATTGTCAACTTGGTGCCCATATGAAACTGTTTTGGTAAATACAATACTTTTATGCTCTTCCAGAAAAACACATTAGGCTTGAATTAAACTGTTTGATTGACTTCACATTTTATCTCTATTGTTTCATTTTTTTAAACAAAATACTTGGAAGTAAGAGCGAATTCACAGACAAAATAGCTATAGATTACAACATGGAGACTGTATTTTCCTCTTCCCTCCTCTGCATAACCATAATTAAATTATTCAAGTGGTATCTGTGAAATCCAAATTTAAATCCTTTTTCTGATTGATTTGAAACAGGAATTTTACTTTGGCTGTCCTTTTGTTTTAAAGTGTATTGTGCATCAATCAAAGTACTCATTATTGTTATTTCTGTGGTTCCCCTTGCCATAAAATACTTCACTGTTTATAGAAGCAGGGGCACAGGTATCATTTCTCAGAAACAGCAACCCAAACTAAGGGGTTGGAGGGTTTTTCTTGTATTATCTCTAATATAATAACATTTTGTAGCCTGTTATAGGGTGTGTGATTATATATTCTATGTATAGGGTAAGTAGGCATCTGGGAAAATACTGAAGAATACTGAAGAATATTTCTTAAGTGATGTTACACTGAGTGAAAGCAGCAGATACTTCAAACACGTATGTATGGACATTGCCTTAGTTGCATGAATAAGTGGCCAGTATGACTGTTAGCTCTTTGTATTACTGGGCTTCTGAGTATGGACTGTGTCTATGAAATGGAAATGTGTCAGGTATCTTGCAGAAAAACTGAATTAATTTTCAAGTGCATTCCTATTATGACTGGAATGAGTTAAACAAAGGTTCCTTTTGCAGAATGCATTGTATCATTCTAGCTCTTCAGAGGCATAAATGAGACCAGCATGGAAAAAAGGAGTGCCAGTATATGAAATCTCTCCCAGGAGTCAAGAAATTTTAGAATGGTCAGGGCTAGTTATTGGGAAAACAGATTTCTAAGGGGAGGGCATAAAATAAAATGGGATTTGAACTGAATTCAGATTTGATTTTGAGAAGACCATTCAGAGACTGGAAATGTGTTTCTGTGGTCACCTTAAACCAAAAAAAAATCTGGTCATCTTTGACTTTTAACTGTGAATGTTAACATCTTTTATGTTGATCACTTGAATTTTATGACAAACTCAAGTGATTTCCTTACTGCTTTTCTTTTTAGCAAGATCAGGGAGCCTCAGCTTTTGTTGGCTTTCAACCAGTATTGCAACATACCATTATCATCCACATTATTTCACTAATCCAAAGCAACTTCACATTTGCTATAAAGGTTACTAATCACATTGAAATTTATCTCCAGACTAATTTATTTTCCTTATTTTAATACTCAGACTTGCTTTCATTATGTATTCCTCAGAGTAGTCTTTTTTAAAGTAAATTAGCATTTTATTCCAAGACTGTGCTGTAGAAAATGACATTACAAACCTTGTGTCTGACAATCTGGATGTTCATTTATTTGAATAGCACTTTGTGTCAATTCAAAGCCCCACTTTCGCAGAAGATCATATAGAATTGAAGCAGAAACAGCATTGACAGTACAAAAGATTTTGTTTTACAGGTGGATGAATATGTTAATAAGACTTTTGAAAATATAACAATTGTTACATATACAACATTGGTCACAAAGCACAGAAAAAAGGAAATTGAGAACTGTCATCTGCATACCTGTTCCTCCCTTATAAGCATATACTTTTTCATAAGAACTCACATACATATTACCATGCTTCCATTTTTGTTTTTATATTCATAAACATACATCCATATAAATATGTATGTATATATGAAATAACTAATATAGCTATGCACTAGGTTATTTCTCCATTTCTTCAGAGCTGTTTTTGAAGTGACTTGTTTTATTGGAACAGAATAAAATGTTCATAAATGCAGCTAAAGGGAAGGAAAAGAGGAAAAAAACAGTATATGATCTCTTATTTACTGTGGTTATGGTAATAATAAAATGTTTGCTTGCAGAAAGGGAATGGAAAATAATAAAGTTTCTGCATACTGATCTGCCAGAGTTTTATATTATGATAACTTGGTCTTGTCAGAGAGAGTATATACCAATGTCTCAAGGGGAAGTTGGGAAATCTATTGCTTTCTCACCAAGATTAAAGTATCTCTGTCTGGAGTAATTCTGCCCTTTGAAGATGTCAGAGCTGTATTTTGTTTTGTTTTAAGAGATAAGCCTCTTTTTGTGAAGTGGAAAGCAAAATAAAATTTAACTATTTTTCTTCAAGTATTCCTCTTCTGTCCTAGTAGGCTCATGGTGGCTGGGGAACAGAAACATAGTCACCTCTTTCAATTTTATGCAGTATTAATTCTTATCAATCCCCAGCAGTGCTTCTGTAGGACTTTGCAGCTTGATCTTTGCTGTGCAGTTAATGCCTGATACTGGCACATCTCTGTAAAGAATTATGGCTCACCAACTGGGAGACCAAGCATTAATCCAGATTCTCAGAATTTGGACAGGAACAGGTAGAGAACATCTGGGACCCAGGAAACTCACAGATCTTGTAACAGCCAACTTAATTATGCTTTCAAATAGTGGCAAGAAAAGCATATGAATGTCAGCTTTACATTCAGTAGGTTTTTAGGGGAAGGTGGATGTAGTAGATGTATGTTCTTATAAATCAAAAGAAAAAAAAAAAAAAGCAGGTAGGAAATAGGAAACATCTAAGAAAGACAAGGGACACCTTCATAGCTTCTTTGGTGGGTTCGGTAGAATGTTCTGGATCTGTTGTCTAACAGAGGAACTAAAATCCTGCCTCAATAGGATTTGCTTTCTTGGCTTGGCCCAAATCATCTGAGAAATCAGCATTGTATAGTGCCTGAATTGTATGTGTTTACCAAGCATGCATAGACAATAGTTTGCAAGTTTTCTAATGGACATTTCCATTCCAAAGGTGGTGAACTCAAAACCAGTAAAAGTGTTTAGGTACCTCACTGGCTTTGAAAGGTAGCCTTGTGTCTTTATGAACATCGGTGTCTTTTACTCCACAACAAAAGTGAGAGAGAGCATTGTTTGCATATAACACACAAAGAACTCCTATAAATAAACTAAAAATCAAAATCAAAATTCTCAAAATTAGCAAATAATGTGAGAAGACAGGAGCCTGGGTTTTCAGAACAGGTAGCATTTTTACAGCATTTGTCTTCAGAAGAGTGTTCTCATTCATTTCTTGGAATTGTGAACAGTCAGCACTTCTGCAGAAAATGTCAAATACGTATATGGCAGCTCTTCGGTGTAATGGAGCTCTGATAGAGTCCGTTGGCAGAAAATTCACTTGTCAGGTTCTCTTAATATTATACTTATTGCAATGTTATTCTTTCATTTGCCTCATGAAAGGTTTCTTAGGCTTATGTTTTCTCTTTGTTTGAGTGCTTTGCTGAAATGAAATGGCTTAACACAGCTGTTCTAAGTCTTAAGACATGTAAGCAACCTCTTTAACTCCTCAGAAATATTCCCTCTCCCAAAGTACCAAGTATGTGGACAGGCTGGGTTTAAACTTTGTGTATTAGGGACATAAGAAAATGAAGGCAACAGGCAATACAATAAATTGTATTTATGTAACAGAAAAGATATACAAATCTAGAAAATAAAGGCATAATACACTCTATGAACATTTTTCTGCCTTTTCACCCTATAATATTCCCAAAGATCAAAACGAATGATTGGGATATCCAGGTTTATTTCCCTGACACTATTGACCACTAAAGGAATGAATAATTGCTGAATGCTTTTTGAGGTCTTTATGCATAGTACTCTTTATGCATTTTTAGAAGAAAATGTGACATTCACTTCCATTACAAAATCCACTAGAAAAGCAAAATAAAACATGTAAATATTTAATGAGAATGATAAGCAGCCTTCATGTGTGAAATGATTAAATTGTATGCTACAACAAAATAAATGTATGTGAGCTAAATTTGCATGAACTAAGTAAAAGTGATTGTGCATTTAAATGAGGACACCTTTATTCTTTCGTTTCAAACTTATTTCTGGAGGTTGCCTCACCTGAAATCTTTTGTCCCCATGAGGTTCTGTTGTACCAGGACAGTAACATTACATATAATGTGGGATTAAATCTGTTTTCAAATTCTGAACCAAAAATATTTGAATTGTTTTGATTTTAATTTTTAAAAGTTGCAGCTTTTCTTGCATTCTATAAAGCAGTTTTAAGCTAACCTGCTATAGAAGCAGGGTTGTTTTATTAAGTCAACCATTACATTTTTTTCCCCTATATTTAACCTAGTCATTGTAGAAGTGCATGTTTAGCCATACAGGTGCAGTCTCCAGTTCAGACAAGAAGTAAGCCAGACACCTCTGCTTTCTTTTTATTGATGGTTTGCTTTGATTTGTTTTGCTTTTCCCGTTTGAAAATTCCAGAGTTAGTTCTTAAATTTGGCCTGGTACAGAAACCTACAAGCATATGCTTTTTCCTTGTTTGGTTAAGTTCAAGCAGAGGTTAACAATACAATTTAGCCAAACATAAGGTTAATAAATAACTAACAATGCATTATTTATTCTTTTCTATTAGAAAGACACCAGTTTGTATAGCTTTAATTTTAAAACGTTCCCTAAAGGGATCTTTCTCTACACTTGGTTCTTTGTTCTTGTATTTAGTTTCTTTATCTCAGATCATAACTATAATAGAAGACTGTACCAACCTCTCAACATTTAGGGCAAGATAAGGTTTAATTCAATCATAAAAAGTCTTTCAGGACCCACTCAGATTTTTATTTTGCAATTTAAAATATTTGTACAGCTATAAACTATGCAATATTATGGTATTTTTTTGTTAGAATAAACAGTTTTACTACAAAAATATGTTCTCATTCTCTAATTTTATGCACACTTTGTTAAGTTTTCAAAATGCTAATTCTATTCTAATTTCCAGAGGGATGCATAATAACTCACCTAGGTGAACAGATTTTGCCACTTGAAACCTTTCTCTTTTAAAGCCAAAAAAATGGCATTGCTTTATGCCTAAGGCAGTTCCCCTTAGTTTTTCATCACAATTTTCTCCAATGCATAGAGTAAAATTTAGCAGCTCAGTTATATGTAAGTGGATTTAATAGCACGTAGAGAGAAGAATACAGGAATGTGAAAGCAGATAATAGGCATGTATTCCTTGACATTTATGTGCATTTTCAAATCTTATACTTAATAAAATATGTATTTTCAACCATGTCAGGCATCTGAGTGTCTAGATGGAGAAGTATCAGTGAAGAAAATACCTGCGTAGCACATAAAGTCAGCCCACTGGCAATTTGGATGGTGCCTGTTGCTCTTATTCATCATTGCATTATGATGAATAATCATAATGCAATGGTTGGGGGAGGGCATGGAATCCCCTATACCCTTGATCAGTCCTGATCAAGCAAATGATATTTTCCACTTTCTGAAAGATGAGAAGAGAGAGTTAAGGAGTGTGAGTATGACAGCTGTCGCATTTGCCATGACATTTAAATGTGCCTTACTTGTGGAGCTCTGTATGAAACAAACAAACAAACATATTTGGTCTAGTGTTGTGGAATAATTCTAGTTTGGAGAAGAATTAATATTGAATCTGCATTTTCATGGATTCTCTTTTGTTTTGTAAACTCCATTTCATGTTAGAGTACAAGAATCACAGTTCTTTCCTCTGAGTTTGATCCCAAAAGCAGATCATTTTCTTTTGCAATTAAACACAGGTAAATTTTGACTTGATGAAAACATTAATAATGCTATGACCCCAAGTCACAAAAACATTGGGCCCAATATTGATTGTATTTTAGCCTAAGCTGTAGTGTTAAAATGAAAAACTAGTATCAGTGAAGAAAAAAAAAATTTGATAAACTTAACAGTCTGGTTTTATGTGTGTATTTCAGAATTTTCAAGAAGTTGAGAAAACAGATGATTCAGGAAGTTTATCAAGTCTTGACAGTCTTGAGGCTGGGGAACAAAATGGAACTTGCAGACCACCAAGTGAATCACCTTTGACTATGCAATGTGACTGTGCCCAGTATAATCCTGGAAAATCACAGACCAGGAGCAATGATTTGATTTATACAAACGAAAACACTTCTAAAAACATACATCTAAATAATTGTCAGAGAAATTTAGATTCCCAAAACAGCCACAACAACTTACCTGTTCATGATCTTTTAGCTAAACATAATTTTCTAACTCTTGCTGAAGACGTAAATAGTTTAGAAGAGAAGTTATCTGTTTCTCACAGATCTGAAGAAAATGCTGTAGAGTTCTTTACTTCTGGTAATCAAGAAAGCTCTGTAAATAAAGCATTTACTTTTCTGAAAAATATAAAAGAAGAAAGAAAGAATCCATCTTCTGGAACGGCCAGCACATTGGCCACTGGTCATCCTGCTTTCAGTCCTTGCAAAGCCTGGGCCAGCCCTGATTCTATTCCAGGAGAAAGAATTCAGGATCTGATGCAAGAACAGAGCTTTAAAATGACCCCACAAAATAGAAGTAAATCTGTGCAAACCTTCAGTGAACCTATTGCAACATCTGGAATCTTATTTCCTAATCAGAGGTGTTCCACTGGCGTTCCCAGCACAGCTGATACGTTGCCAAAGGACAAAAACATTAGTAAAGATTTTTTTAAAAATACTTTGGGAAAAGTGATTGAAACAAAAGGAGAAAGCATTAGATGTGTTGATGACCTTGACCAAGGATCATCTTTATTTCATGATGCTTCAGTTCTGTGCAATATTAAGCAACAGAATAACAAGGAGAAAGAAAAGGCAAATGTGGCTGAAACTATGTCACTGGTGTCTGATACAGAATTCAGTTTTGGCATCCCTGCAGAGCACAAAACCCTGAAAAACAATATTTATGACAGAAAAAGAGCAAAACTATTCAGAAGTATCTTAAAGAAGGAATCTAAATATGAACCCAGTCATTTCAAAGCTGTGGTTATGAACCATGGGATCAGTTTTGGAACTCGACCTGTGTCTTCTATCAGAGACAGTTTGGAACTGGCAAAAATGAAAAAGAAAAGTGCAGAAAATGAAAAAAAGAATAGGAAAATAAGATGGTGGGATCAGATTAACAAGATAATAATGGAAAATAATGAAAAACACTATGAAAAAAATACCAATGAAATATCTTCTGCACAGCTGCAATGTCTTCAAAATGCAAGTGATTCTCCTTGGACTAATTTAAGTATGGTTGTTCACCCTTCAAACACCAGGTTCACAAGAAATCACCAGGAAAATTCTCATATATCAAACCCAAATGTTAATTCTGGAACATCAAATAAAGAATGCATGTCTCTGAATACGTTTATGTCTACTGGATCCTCTTTTGCTAAAAAAGCTTGGATGATATCAAAAGATGAAGAAAGCAAACCCCCGGAATGTAATAACAAATCTAAAATTCATGAAGGTAATCAACACAAAAATAAGCCAAAAATAACCAGAAGACCAAGACCCATAGGAACCCATCCGGGTTCTATGCTGAAGAACGGAAGAGGCACTCTGGTCCAACCACAGTCGGCTTCTGAAGCCAACACAGTTCCAGCAGCTCAAGGCAGGGTGTTGGTACCTCATCCACCATCCGCACCTACAACAGGAAACACAAGTGGCAAAACAATGGTCAGCCTGGGGTTTCAGCCACGGCCTTCCTCTGGTCTTCAATCTGCCACTAGAAATGGTAATTATTTCAATGAAAGGCATGTTTTGTTAGCAGATCAAGCTTTAACTAGGAGAACTAGAGCACACAGAGAGAGCATTACCTGTAGTTCTGACTTGGCCACACCTTGCTGCAGCATGTCCAGATACGAACCTTTGGCAAAAAAATACTTATTCTGTAAATAGTGGTCAGACAAGTGCCTGTCAAGATCATTCAGTAACCTGCACTGAAAGAAGATCTGTTAATGCAGAAAATGGATTACATCCTGATCATATCCCAACAGCTGACAAAACAGGATGTGCATGGAAAGGAGTGCATGCTGCCCTAGCTCTAAAGGACTCTGCTTGTGGTTTAGAGTCATATGTCTGGGCTTTTGGGGTGGGGGACATTCATTAGAATGTACTTTTAAATTACATCACAAATTTGTTTTCAGTTAAAACCTTCAGCCTTTCATCCATTCACACAATACTTGGTTTTAACAAGTTTTCAGCAGTTGTGATTATCATTTCTATTCTAGTGGTGCCCAGAGGCCTCTCAAATGCGGATCCCCATTTTTATAAGCTCTCTACAATATTAAATGAAAAGGAAGTGCTTTCCCTGAGATTATATACCTGACTAATGAGCAGATGTGACAGGTGGTCTAAATAATGATATAGGAGGAAGTGAGTTTATATGAGCAATTTTTACAAGGTAACTGGGAGTCATAGCTTGTTATCCAAGTCACTGCCACCTGAAAGTGAAAGAAATGTAGATCTACCATGTTTTTAAAATGCTGACACTGCAAATGCCTAAAATTATTAAGTCTTAGTCTCATTAATACAATTAATACTCAAAAAAAATTTTAAACAATTTTAAACTTCTACTAGACAAATTTGCTGTTCTTCAAAATGTCTGATTTGTAAAGATCTTTAAGATACAAATTTTTAAATTTTAAGAAATCTCAGGGATTTTTCAGAAATTTCTTGCAATTTATTAGAAAATAACCTTAGGAGCAATATGATGCAGAGGGTGTTTGGTAAGGTAAGAGAAAAGATGTGTAAGAAATTTGGGGAGAATAAACTTTATGGGGTTTACATTTCAAAATGTTTCATACTTTTTGATTTAGCTTTTTTCTCCTCTGCAACCCAGCTATATGCTGTACTTTCAGGCAGTGACGGCATCCTTCTGCTGGTACTTTCTATATTATATGCTGATTTGCTTTCTCTTGAGGGCTACAGCTAGAAACAGAACTCCTGAAACCAAGCCGTGCTGCAGGTACACACAGCGCTCCAACCTGCTGACTGAGCTGTCATCAGCCATGTAGCTCAAAGAGATTTTCTAGCAAAATAAGACATTCTAGTAACTTGAAAAAAAAAAAAAAAAAAAAAGTTTCTTATTTTATCTAGTCTAAATTCATAGTTTTAACAATGGGAGCAGAGCTAGATGATTACTCTTGGCCTGAAGGAGGTGGACAAAATGAGAAATTTCTTCTGTTTGTCCATTCCAGTTCAAAGGCAAACAGATGAGCTTAAGATATGTGTGATTTAAGTTAGCCTATTTGATTTTACATTGGAAATGAATGAAGTCTCCCATTACCATACGTGGCCTCCAGCAGAGCTACTTGCCTATTGATACCCTTATTTGCACATCAGATAAGTGAGCAGGCCCCAGTATCATAGAGCTGCAGCTCTTTTAGAGGAAGAGCTGAGCAATCTCATTTTAAAATTGGGGTGGGCGGCCCTCAGTATCTGCTTACATTTTGTGCTTGGAAAGTCTTCTCTATTTTAAATACTCTAGATAAGTCTTAATGGCTGGCTAGTATTTGTTCTATTGCCTGCAAATGCATATAGATCACCATGATCTTTGTTTTGAAGGGCTTGATAGAGAGACTGAGTACTGTGTTGTTCTTGAGTAAATTATCTGCTGTGGCACTATCACAGGGCTCAGTAAGGTCTGTGAGAAAATGTGATCTGCACTGTGTGACCAAATGTGTGCTACAGAAAGTGAGAATACGCTGAAGAAACAAAATTGTCGTAAATGAGGACCGTCCTTTAACTGGGGTTCCAGGCTTGAAATTGTGTATTGTCTGGCTGACACAAGCTATCCTCTGTTGCTGGATAGTAGAATTATTTTAACTTCTTTGGTGTTCAGCCAGTAAAATGCTTTAAAAATGTGTTTAACATTCAGCCTGAGACAAATTGTGCCTCGTGAACACAGAACAGGACACGGTATAGTGATGGGATTCAGTAGGTCAGGTTAATGGTTGGACTTGATGATCTTGAAGGTCTTTTCCAGCCTAAATAATTCTGTGATTGTGTGATAAACACAGGACTAATTCACATGCTTGGAGTTAAACAGACATATCTCAGTATCTCATGCCCTTAAACACACTACTGCTTGTTATATTTTGTATTAAATTTCCCAAAGGAGTCTTTCCTAGACATAGATCTAATCTTGCAAACCGATTCAATTAAATGTTGATGTATCAGTAGAGTAACTTTGGAATTTATTTTTCAGAGAAAGGTTATGTGATTACTAATATAAGACAGGGTTTCTTCTTTGATTCTTTCCAAATTTCAATATTACACAGTCACATTTCTTTCTTCTCAGGTGCTATTCAGCATCATGTGTCACATTACAATAATTCACATATAACTAAATGGCAACCTTTTAAAGCTCCTGTATCCTGTATTACTGCTGGTGAGAGAAGCCAAAAGACTATTTTCAAACCTTCTTCTAGGATGAATGAATTCTTTTCTTTCTCTGCAAACAGTAAAAATTCTGCTTTGTTGAATATCACTATAATAACAAGTAAAGAACTCAAATTCTGTCAAAATCACTAAAAGACTCCTTGGCCTTGTCCTGAACTTATAAAGCTGTACATTAAATTTACATGGTATTACATAAATAAATAGGTGATTTATATTCCCAAGAAGAAATCAAATAACTGTATTTACAAATGAGAATATATCTCCTCGGATATGTAGATCCTGACTTGCAGGTGAAAATAGCGATTTGCATCCTCAGATTGCATGCATGGAATTTTAAAGTAGAACTTAATTTTCATTTTGAAACCTGATGGTTTGATTATGAAAATATATTGTTACACCAGACAAAACTGAGATAAATTTGAGGTACAATATCTAAGTTAGGCCTCTCTATCTGAGGGAAAATACTATACAGTGCATATAATCCACATCTGGATTTTATAGTCTTATCTAAGATTAAACTAAATATGCCTTAGAAGCACCTGTTTCACTCTTCACCATAGGAAAATAATCTAGAGAGATCTGATGCAAACATCTATAAGATAGACATTTAAACTTTGACAGAGAAATTTATTCACCATTAATAGTTTTTCTTTATCATATTTTTACATGTGTTTATTTTATTTTTGTATGCATCTCATTTAAGGTGTTGTTCCTGTTACAAGACAAAAACAGATTTTTGACAACTGTGAGCATAAACACAGAGCTTTTTCAGAACAGAGAAGCCAAACTGTGGCATCTAAAAAGACGTCTACTCATCATACACAGGTAAATATTTCATCATACACAGGTAAATATTTGATGCTATTAAAAAAAAAAAAAAAAAAAAAAGCTTATTTTTCCTCAAAATTTAAATAATTTCAGGTGTATCAAAAATGTTGTTCTGTCACAATTTTGAATCAATGTGCTAAGTCAGCTTGCTGTCACTACTAATGAAAATAATTAAATCAACTTCAATACATCTACTGAATTAGTATGCACTAACATTTTTGCACTTGAAACATTTAGTAATATGAAATAATAAATTAAAATGTTCAGGAAGTAGTACAGTAACCTTAAATTACACTTAAAATAGTTTTAAAATATTTTGATAGAATTCGTTACGTGCTGTCCAGCTGAGTCCTATTCAATCTGCATTTGATCCAGCACAAAGTATGAATAATACCTACAAGTCTGAAGAAGGTATAGTAACACATCTCACTTCAATTCTTTGTTATTCATAAAGTAGTGACCTAATGTAGGCACTATGTAACATCACTTGTGTCTTTTAGCCCCAATGATTCTAGTTTGTTGTCTAGACCTATTTTTTTTCACAGAAATGTAAAATGCAACATTATATGTTATGAAATTGATGGTTTTATAACTTTTATTCTTTATGCATAAGAACAAATAGTCAAGTTTAATTGTGTTCCTCTTTGTATTTAGCTGTATGTATCATACATAACAGTATGATAGGGACAGGTATTGGTTTATTATATATTTGCAAGACTAGTAGAACTTGCTCTGGAACAAGTCATCCCCATTGTAAAACATATTAGTGATCTTAATTTTATCATTTTCTAACATATCATGCTTCTTGACTACCATCTTTTTGATCTTTTAAATGTGAATTTAACACAGACCCATAGTCACAAAAGCAAGCAGTATATTTAAATGTCATGAGCTCTTCTCACTTGAGTTTACCCCTGTAATCTCATCAGTTTCAGAAAGCACTGCTCTGTTTCTTATGGCAGAAAAACTTGCAAGTACACCAGCTGCAGAAGATGAAATCCTGGCAGCTATGGAAGGTATGCAACCAGCGAGACAACCCTTTCTGCTTACCAGGGCTCCGTGTCTAGGCATGAGTGCACTTTCAGTAGAAGAAGAGAAGATTTTTCAGTCTCTTGATCGTCTCAACCAAAGGCTACAAAGTAAGTTTGATAATAAATAGGATCCTCATCAAGTGATTAAGTAACTTTATGTTTTGTTGTCTTGGATTAGGTTTGATTAAAAACATTAATCTCATGATAGAAATCTCTTTTCCTCTTATTTTATTGTTATTATTCTTTACTAACTGTAGCAAACAGTAGATCAAAATCACTAAACCTTCTTATAGTAAACAGAACTAATTTAAAATAATGGTGACTTTTCCTTTGTCAAAAAAAAAAATCAAAATATGATTGGAGGACACCTTCAGAAACTAGTTCAGCCCTTCAGAAACAGTAAACAGAAACAGTAGCTGTTGTTTGTAATAGGTGTTTCTTAAAATTGTTCTTTAAACAAGTACAAGCCTCACTTAGGAATCTCTTCTGATGCTTATCCATCCTGTTTTTTTTTTCAATTATATTTTGTCAAGAATTACTCTTTATTATATACTTTATATTTTCACATATCTAACCCTTTATAATGAAAAGGTTTTCATTTTCTTTATTCTAGTCTTTTGAAATGTTCCTCTTCTCCATGAATTCTTAAGGATCACAAATGCAATTCTGAGATTGCTGCAGCCAAATCTGAATGTTTGTGTGAATATCACTTGCACAAATACTCTTAAAGTGTCAGACTTACCTGAGCATTCTACAACCTGTTCTTTTTGTATACCATCTTTATGCCAGTGTTTCTTATATGAGCTATTTGATCACAATCGACATTTTGTTGAAGAATGTTGAGAAAAAGTCTCTACTTGTTCTTGCTATTTTTTCTCTCCAGTGGTTAAACACTTTCATTGGTCATCCTATTAGAACTAACACACATGTAGAAGTAACTTACTTTTTAGTCTCTTGCTGTTGTATCTTGTGGTTAGTATTTGCTTTGACCTACATGACCGAATTGCCATGCCTGGAGCTGTTTAAGAGATGTGGGTGTGGTGCTTAGGGACATGTTTTAGTGATGAAATTGGAAGTGTTAGGCAGATGGTTGGAATTGATAATCTTAAGGGTCTTTTCCAACCAAAATGATTCTATGATTCTATAATCATGCAGGTCTTTAATAAAAATTCTCAGTAGTTTTACAGTTTCTGCATTTTGTGTGTTTCATCCTTTCCAAGATAACATTCTCAGACATATGGTTTAATTTTTAGGTAGTCTCCTGTGGAGCCATGAGTTGGATTTGATGATCCTTATGACCTTATGTCCCTTACGGCTTGTGATATTCCATGATACAGTATTGGAAATCAATGGGGGACCTTGTGACTTGGTCCATGTGGTCTGTTCATGGCTTTCCACATATTGGAATAACTTCTGCTTGTCATTTTTTCTTTTTATGGAACTTCTAACTCTGCTGTTTTTTCCTTTCTGCTTGGATTTGTTTCATTTCAAATTTTACTTGCCAATTATTCAAGTTTACAAGAGTCTGTTTTCTTGAAGTCCATTGATTTTATTTTACTGTTCTACTTACTTTCCTAGTGGACTGCATTACTTCGTGGTCAGTTTACCAAAGTTTACCCCGATAGTTCGTGTTGCCTGGAATCATACCAGACCGGGACTTATTTTATGGCATTAAACTCCAACACACTATCCATATGTTTCCACATCAAATGATGGATTGCTTGACTTTGAGGGAAAAGGTTTCAGTTTCCTGTAAATTGCAACAGCAGGATAAAAGAACTTTTCAACCTCTTAGAAACTTTCTGTAACTACAGCTTCCCATTCTTGCTCCCATCTAGCTGTGGTTCAAAATTTCCTGACACTGTACCTCATTCCTCTTGCTTCAAGGCAAATGGAAGTAAAGAATTCTCTCTTTTGTAGGAGAGGAGTTTTGGTATGATGTGCTCAGGTCAATAAAGTATACATTAGGAAAGAGAAATGCAATAAAATTCAAAAGAAATTGCTGTATGAATAACAGCGAAATTGAAAAAAAAAAAAAAAAAGCAAATTCATCAAAGAAATTGAAAGCAATAAAGCTGAAGTTTGCCAAGTGTGAAAAAGAAAATTGAGGAAACTAAGAAAAGAACATAAGGAATATTAAAGTATATAAGTCAATGGATTACAAATGACTGTGCAAGTTAAAATAATACATATATGTATGTATTCTAAATTTAGCTTGCTTAAATATTTTGGAAATTGGTCATAAGAAGCTGTGAAATTTTACAGGTAGACATATGACATGTAAGTACATGGAAGTATGTACCTCTAAGTTAGTAAGTAAAGTGTTATAAGTAAAGTACTTAGATGACACATAAGTACAATATCTTTATCCACCTTTTTCAGCTTTGTTTTCACACGTTACCAAGTGCCTGAAACTCTGTAGGTTTGGGTGTGTTTTATGTTGTTGTTGTTGTTGTTGTTGTTTCTTTGTTTGTTTAATGAATAACAGATAGTCACTAACCAATCTGTCTGGAAGTTTTGTTGCCAGCTTTGAGCACCTGACACACTTTTCTAAAGATTTAGATTTCTTTATAGACACAGTAGATTTTTTTTTCCAGATACCTAGCTGAATTTTTTTAAAATACAGATATGTCATATACTTCAACAGATATCAGTAAAGGAAAAAAGAACAGTTCTATTAAACTACATTTCCACACTCTTCACAAAGTTTTGTGCTGAATATTTGATTGTGAATCATATTTCTATCCTAGTATTTGGATTAAATAACATTTGTCATACACTTTGATTCTGTTTTTAGATGTTCAAGAAGCCATTACCAGAAACCCATCTGCCTCAGGTGTCTTACAGATAATCACTCCTTTAGTAGGTATATAATTTAAATAAGTTCAGCTTTATTGCTATTCAACTTTATTTCCTACAAATTGACCTACTTTCCTACAAAGTGGCTTATTTTATAGCAAAAATATAATTGAAAGTATTTACCTCGATCTGTTTAACTGACTTGCCAGACTTTCAGCTTTCTATTTATGTAAAAAGTAATACATTAATGAACTTTGCATTACTGTAATCGGGCTGTGAGAGTTTATACCCAACTGCCTTATCCTCTGGCTTCAATTTCCCTTTTGAAATCTGAAGACACTTGCAAAGTCCAAGAAGTTTCAAGAACTTCTCAGGAATAATAATGTAGCAGGATCCATTTGAACTATATATAACTCATAATTAATTTATTTCATAATAATTTTGAGAGGAGAGGGAGAATGATGTGTGGTAGTGCATAAAATAATTGTTAATATAATGAATTCTTACTTGGACCTGCAGATGTAAGTGATAAATATTACCTTTCTTCAGAAAGTGTTTATGTTTTGGTTTATGTATTCTAGATCTTGTCAGTTTGAAACAAAATAATCATGACACCTCCCATATAAAGAACTGAATAGGGAAATAAGTGCACAATGTGAAAAATTTACATTTTGAATGATCAGTTTGTAATTCAGAAGTTAGTATTTATGTTTCTGTAATATCAATCTCTTCCTTTAATATATATTTGTTAGGAAAAGTATATTTGTATATTTTGAAGCTAGTGTGTATTAATGTGTATTAACTTAGGAAAAAAATATAGCCAGATGACTGTATACTTCATGTACTTTTTGTACTTGTACTTACCTCCACATACTTCATACACTTGACTGGATAAACTAGCGTTTATAAGCTCTCTAACAAAAATGTTATAGAAAATACTTTTTACTCAGAAGTCATTTGCCACCTACTGAGTTTGAAACTAGAAGGAAAAAAAAAAAAAAGAACATTTTTGAGGCCCCTAAATTCAACGTGGTTGCCTAGATTTGAAGTGGAATTGTGTAAAGCACAATGTTATCTCTGTTCATGTGGGCCTCAGTATGTGTGACCTGGAACCTCAGTGCTGTTTCCTCTGTCTCCTATCTTAAGAATTTAATTCCTAATGGACAACAACTTTAAAAATGCTATTTTTCAGCAATTAGTGTAGCAATATAATTACCTTTATTGCATCTAACTGTCTTGTACTATAGTATTTTTGAGCCTGTGGGTTTCTCTGGGGATTTCTTCATAGCTCATTCTTCTTAAAAAAAAAAAAAATAGCTGCTCTCCCCACCAATGCAAGTTTCTGTCATCCAGTAGTCAGTCCTTTTGGTCAGCTGATCATGAATGAACAAACATTTCTTCCATTAATCCTTCATCTACAGCATTTTTATTGCATGAATAAAATAAAAACACTAGTCTCTGTAAGTTCACTAATGGGCATTTAAGAGCTTTTTTTTCCATATGGTTATATACTTGATCATTTAAACAGGAGTGTGTATGTGTAGATACAGATCCAGATCTCAGGCACTAGCTTGGAATTTTTCTCAATGATGAGTGAACAACTGTTGTGCAAGTTTCCAGCTGCAGAAAAAGAGCAGAAAACTGAGGTTAAATTCTTATGCTATGGGATGAGATGAAAAGTCTTAATTTTTACTTCACAGAGAGGACCACATGCTTCAGCTCTTCTTATTTCAGAGCAATCAAATAAAGCATGTATATTCACTCAGTAATTCGTATGAATGACATCGTGCCCTCTAAATCCAGATGAAGTTGCACAGTTGTTCACATATGACGGAAAAGAGGTCACATCAATATCATCAAATGATGTTTCTTAAATGCTATACATAATTGCATTTCTGGTTTTGCACATATACATCTCATTATTCTCCATTTTATTATAGAGTGTTCAGCAGTGTATATCCTCCCCTTTGGTGAATACTACAGTAACCACCCAGCAGTACCAGAATGCATCAGCTAGCAATCAGTTGCAATTCCACAGGAAATACTGATATTCTCCTTAAAAAGGTGCTCCAGTATATTGCAGCATTATGTACTTTTTATGTGTGTATTATTTGACACTATAAAATTAGCCATAAAATAAAGATGAAAGCAGTAACTCGAGTAATGAATGTCAATTGGCTGTTAAGCATTTTTAGGATAATTAAGTCTATTTTATTATGCACTTTATTGTAAAACACTGTATATTAAAGCAATGAAAATACCTCACATTTTTAGCATTTATATTGGTAGCATAAATTTCCTGTACCTGTAATTAAAGTGAAGAAAAAAAAAATCACTACTTAGATTATGTGTAAACCATTTCTGTGTTTTTTAGGATTTGCTAATAGACTCTATTACATTTGTAAATGATACATTGTAAAAGTGATTTGATTATCAGTAAATAATGCATGGAGTTTCATCTTTTTCCTTTATTATCAGTGGCTATATTGCAAATTATTGCAGACTGTCTGCAGTAATTACTATCTTATTCAGTAGCTACATCTGATGGTACTGAAGCTGACTATGCTCCCAGTATCATACGTCTTCTGCTTCTCCTTCATACTTCTACTGCTTCTTCCTGAATTTGTTGGAGGTTCCTGTTCTCCAGCTTTCCTCAATGTTTTTCAACGTTTGCACTTAAAGAGCAGTTCTTCCTCAGCTCCTCCTGTGAAGGAACCCAGGCTGAAACTGGCAGGAAATTAGAAAAATTCCTGGGGAAGGACAAATACAACAAAGGGTATGTAGATGCACTTTCACTGAAGCACATTGGGGAAACCTTTATACATCAATGGCAGTTTTGGGCTAAAATAATTATTCTAGAAACACAACACCATAAGCACTCAGCTAGCTCAACAGCAAAATGTGGTTTTTGTTTTTCCTCATGAGCTTTACCTTGGTCATCCACATTACACAATCTCCACATAAGGAGAGTTACAAGCAACTAAAGTGGGGACAACAGGCCTGGAGAGGAGGACTCCATTCCTGTCTTTAAGATAGACAGATGGAGCCAAATAATAACATATTCTGCATAAGGGTATATATATTCCAAGAACATGACTAAATGTCTTTCTGCAGAGCTTGGTGCACTTGCAGTTGTCATTGTAAGTGGTTATTTTGGAGGGCAATTTGGTTTTGACAGTCTTGGACTGACGGATTATACATTGGTCCTTCAATTTTAAGTTCACCTGTTGCATGACTATTAACATGTCAACAGATTTGTCTTGGTGATAAACCTGTCTGCATTGCCACACCAGTTCTAGAGCAAAGGCCTTTTGTTAGTTAACTAGCATGACACCTAAATCTGTGAGATTTGATAATTTTTAAGGAGTAGTAACTTTTTAACCTCCTCTCATTTTCTCTTCCTCTGCTGTTTCAGTGCAAAGTAGATAAATATTGCAAAAAGCTGTAGAAGCCATACACAATGCACAGAACCGGTCAACAAATCTAAGCTGGTAACCATCTTCAAGAAACAATAAAAGCAATTTACTAAATCTCTGGATTTATAATTCCCTATTACATGTCTGATTTTCCTTTTATTATCTACACAGTAAAAATTGTGGGGTTGGCTTTGGGACTTAAGCACTCGTATTTCCATCAGTGCTGCCTAAATGCTACACAGTGTTATTGCCAGCCTTTGTTAGAGTGTTTGGGAGCTTAGAAGAGTATTTCAGGAGTGGGCCGAGTGCTCTACTAGTGCAACCACAGAAACACACACTCAGAAGGACATAAGCACTTCTCTGGATAGAACACATCTTCCCAGAAGAAGCAATCAAAAAATATTTGGCAAAAGTATTTTTAAAACTGTTATTCACAATCCTAAAAAGACCATCACACCAGTACCTTTAATTAGTGCTGCCGTTGCTTAGGAGAGAACCAACCTGTCAAACGGAGACAAAAGGAAAACAAGTGCCCAACACAGAAATGGAAAGTTTATCAGGAAATTAGGGCTACCTGCTGGTGGGTGATATCAGCCACAATTAAGAACAGTTTGTAGCAAACAGCAGCAGAAATTTTACAAAGGAAGTTTAGGGAAAGATTGTTTTTCTCAAAACAATGTTTTGAAGAATGAAAGGATGCTAGCTTTCTCCTCTAGCTAGGCACTGCAACGTCTTTGGGGAAAAAAATCTGATAGACTTGAAAGGGCTGACTTCAGTCTGGAGCCTGTTAAAATAAATTGTACTTAAACACCAAAACTGCAGAAACTCGGAGTCCCCTTCTGATTGCTGTTGCCATCTGCCCTGTCCCCGCTGCCAGTAGGGGGAAGCTATAGCTGCAGTCCACAAGCCTAAAGGATTGCAATGTGTGTTAGCCCTTATAGGGTCTTTGGTGTTCAAATACATGTTAAATACCCAGCAGAAGACATCCATGTATCTTCAGAGCAAATGAACAAAGACCTTCTGAGTTTGACTTCAGGATTGGTTTGCACTGAAAAAACTCAGCCCTCACATCTCTGTTTGTATGCAGTATGCTGCAACATTCCAGTATGGTGAGGATTTAATATTTAAATAGTGAGGGGAAGTTTCCCCACAGAGATTAAGAGACGGAAAGCAAATAATCCAAATACCAGAGGCCATGGATCAAAAACAACTCTTGCTAGTCAGCAAGCCAGAATGCCAGCTTAACCAGGTTTCTTCTCCCATTAATCGGTTTAGGTGGCAAAAGCAAAGCCAGAGAGTCAGCTTCCTCTCGTAATTACACAGTGAGATTTTTCAAAGCCAGGTGCCTGCATTTAAGTTTCTAGGAAAATATTTTCAAGTAGGATACTTGATTTAGGGTTACAGGCTTCAACTCAAAGAAGATAACCTTGTTTCTTAGATTGCTTTGACTCCTTTGACAATATTAAAGTATAGTTTTTGTTTAGGTGTCTCAACAGTGTGATTCTCAGAAGTAAGGAATGTGCGTTAGGGCAGCGAGACCAGGGGCAGCTGCTGGATTCTGAGCACTTCAGAAGAGCCAACGAGCCCTTTTTTTCCCATTACTTGATGGATTCTTCAGATTGATATCTACAGATCTTTCTATTCATCACATAGAAATAAATAATGATGATGATGATAAATAATAATAAAGCAGATAACTTAATTTTTCAAGTTAACTGCACTAAAATCAACAAGATTGGTTTAGACAAACATTAAAATTTGGGTACCTTAGACTTCCTCCTAAAACTCTTCAGTCTGCCTGCCATTTTTGTTGCTTAAAAAAAAAAAAAAAAAGTCCATATTCTTTCTAAAATTAAATTTTAGTATGAAAACATATGGAAAACAGGTTAAAAATTATGGTTTCCAATACAAGCCTAAATGCTCTCCTTCAAAAATAACCTTGTATCCTCAGTACCTGTCCTTCACCATTTGGTGAAGTATGCTTTAAGCAAAAATCTGAAGTCCAACACATCACATGAAGTCATACAGAGGAGCTGGAGCTCAAAAATTAATTCTGCATTGCTGAAATTAAGCTTCTACTTTTCACAGAAAACAAACGTGTTTTTCTTTTTGGAAAGAAATTTGCTGTTTTACTCTTCTTCTTATTCTAATTTGTTCCTTTGGGCTCAACACTGGTTGAATTGGCCCATCCATGAATCGTGGATTTGTAAGGGATATTTACCTGTGGTGTAACATTGCACTAACACAACTGCTTACTAATATAATAATATTTCACTAATACTATTCACAATATTTTACTACTACTACTAAATACTATACTACTAATGCTACTACTACTACTACCTAGGCAAACCCAACTGTGATTGCCTTCAGCCTGACAACAAGGCAGCAGCCAGGGAGAATATTCCAAACAGGTCCCAAACAGCAGCAGAGTGGAGCTGGATGAAGGTGTCGTTGACAAGCAGCCTCCCACCAGGTGAAGGCTGGGGTTAGGAGAAAGAAGCTGAGGCTAACACAAACTTGATGCCCACCAGGGGTCTGCAGGGCATGAAAGCACCTCAGGCAAGGTGCCCTTCTCAGGGGCTGTGGCTGCTGGTGGTGCCATGGAGGCAGCAGCTGTGGATGTGAGGGGTGGGTGAAGCTGCAGGGACATGTGTGCTGGTGGGGACAGGCAAGGAGATGGGGCCTGGCTGGGTTGCTGCCACAGCAGCCCAGGGTTTTTGGACAAGACTCTGATTCTCCATCCCCTTCTGGCATTTTCGGCCATCCAGGGGCAGCAGGGGCCTTGCTTGCTGGAGAGGTCTTGGTGGTGGCAATAACTGCAGTGGTGAGAGGAGGCAAGAGGGGGCTGGGAGGAGCCAGAGACCTTCCTCTTCCAGCCACTGTTCTGGCTAATTTGCTTTCATAGGGAAAAATTATTTTCTGCAGCTTCCAGATTCAGAGGGTAATGGACCTGCAGCATTGTGAAGGGACTGGCCAGCTGTACTTCATGCTTCAAACGTTTTAAATGCTATGTTTACTGTCAAAAGGAGCACGCATAAATCTCTACTCTAATGATGTTTGAGGAGCAGCGAGCATTTGTGTAAAATGGCACTGCCTTTTTATATACTGCACACTGTTAGGATTGAGGGTACCTCGAAACGTTTGAGACTAAAAGGCCCTCTTGAGAGCTGCATTTACTGGTCTTAGTAAATGTGTATAGAAATGTACAGTATTTAGTACACAGGTCTTTGAGTTGTATGGCAGGAGCCATGGTAAAGCTCCTGCTGTGGATGAGAATGGGACTGATGCTGTCAAGTTCTGCGAACAAAACCAGAATGACAACGCACATTAGAAAACAAATCAGCAAACGATGGACAGACTGAATATGGGGAGCAACACCAAAAACATGTGGCTGTTGGTGTGTGGGAATGATCAGACTCACTTGTCATCAAGCACAATGAAACACTAAAATCTGCTCAATCACATATAGAGAGGAGGTTCCACATTCTTTAATCATCCTTATCATAATATTCATAATAGATGGCTCATAATGAGTCCTGCTCTCTAACACCACTGCTTTTATAAGAGAGAATTCACCCAGGGTGAATTTGATCCTATATAACTAGAGATGACTGCACAATGTTTTTGGAATTGTATCTGAAATTGTAGCCACAAGATTCCTTCAATATTGAATATAAATCCCAAGCCAGCAACAATGGTGGCACTAATCCAGGTGACAGAAGTGACTGTGGGTGACACAAATCTACATATAATGTATTATTGTATATATTACTTTTGTGTTTGAGAAGAAAGGAGTTGTTCAGCATTTGTATTTAATTTGTATCCAATAGTCCATGATCTTTCAGAGTGACAAGGAGAGAAAGAATAAAGAAAATTGGAAGAGGAGAAGGAGAAGGAGAAGGAGAAGGAGAAGGAGAAGGAGAAGGAGAAGGAGAAGAGAAGGAGAAGGAGAAGGAGAAGGAGAAGGAGAAGGAGAAGGAGAAGGAGAAGGAGAAGGAGAAGGAGAAGGAGAAGGAGAAGGAGAAGGAGAAGGAGAAGGAGAAGGAGAAGGAGAAGGAGAAGGAGAAGGAGAAGGAGAAGGAGAAGGAGAAGGAGAAGGAGAAGGAGAAGGAGAAGGAGAAAGAAGGAGAAGGAGAAGGAGAAGGAAAGACCCTGTGCCCTTTTTTCAGCTTTCAGCAACATCTGTTCATATTTAAGTTTTCCTACTGGTGCTGGGATGAGGCACTAAAAGATGCTGAATCTCTTTAACATTGTGCCCGTGTACAGTCAGGTAAAAATGCCAATAAAATGGACCATTGTCTGTTATTTGATTGCCATTGAAGAACTGTGTCATTAAACAAAGTCAAATAAATTAAAATACTTATTTCTAAAGGAGATGATCCTGAAATACTTCATATTCAGCAAACAGTTTTGGTCAAAGAAAAAGATCAGAAATGTTAACATATTTCTGTTCATATTTAAAAGTCTGTTATCTCACTTCAGGGTAAGGTGTTGAGACTAAAAGTAGCTTAATCAGATTAGCTGGAAGCTATATGAAATGGTTAGTTTCAGGTCTATTTAAATACTTTATTCATGTCTCGCCAATGGAAATTATTTCTCCTTCTGATTTCTCAGTTTGGCCCTCTAATTAAAAGCAAAAGTTATTTGTGCTATCTGCTCAAGATGTCTAAACTCTGTTCTTAGGTGTAGGCAAAGGGCTTACACTGGAGAACATGGCCTTAAGAGATCCTATGGTCGGTTTGCTGGAGTTATTTTCTCTTGGTTATTCACATTGCACCATGGATCTCGGTGTTTCCTGGTCAGCCCATGCACACAGTATCCCTTTGGAGACCAGAGATGTTGAGACAGCACGGCAAGGTTTCAGCAGGCAGGTATATGGAGGCAAGGATGAGTACTTGCACAGAGCTTTCAGGATATTGCTCTTAACAGCAGAGCCAGGGAGGCAGACCCCAGGTTGTGCTCTGGGTGAAACGCTTTCCATTTCCTTCCAGAAATGAAAGGGGACTTGGCCGACCAGAAAGGTTTAGGTTAAGTGTATAACAACCTGCATCCAGTGGAGCTGAAGGGTGATCTTGGGATTTATTAACATTAGTAAGTCTTCCCTCTTTTTTCTTGGTTTGTTAGAAAGCTGGATGAAAATGTGCAAATGGTTATGTTCTTCAGACCTCTCAGAATTGCTGCACCATCCAAAGCTTGTGACTGAGTCCCTCTCTCTGGTGGTCTGAGCTCTACGGAAAGGATCTGCTTTCTGAAGCAGATCATGCTGTAAGGTCTTGCGGGATGGCAGAGACTTTGCACACATGATATGCCTTCGCAAGCACAACTGAACCTTCCAGTGGAATGATCTTATTATACATATGTGGATCCTTTTCTGGAGGGATGGACATATATAGGGCATACATAAATAAATTCTTTATCCTTAGTAGTTAGCACTGCTAGCAAGAGTGGTAGAGATAATAACTTTTTTCCCTACTCTTTTTAGATTTCAGGATGTGGTGTATGATAACGCATGCTTCTGTGCGGTTGCTACAAAAATACCCTGCTGGCCGGGAGGGGGGATCTGCCTTCATTTGAGGGGGTTTTGTAGACCAAATATGGCCCAAGCCTGTTTGATAGTTCTCTCGTAAATGAAACGATGACAATCCTCTTGTGACTAGGAAACATTCCAGAGCCAGGGTGTAGGGTTACACAATGGTACAGTGTCTTGCCCCTGATTTATAATTTGAGAAGCAGATTGCGTTCAGACAGAATGCAAGCTGAACAATGAGGTTTCTAGTCCTGATCTCATTAACTGAGATTTATACCAAGAGGCTATTGTATCTTGTTCTTGTGGTTTGCCATGCCAGCAAACATTCATAAAGTTATTTAAAAAAGAAAGCTTCTGTCACACACACGGGTCAGAAAGTTCTCAGGAAAATATCTAGTCAAATATCAAGTGGTCTCAATCTGCACTTACTATGCCTTATGTTTCTGGCCTTAATAAGACTCAGTATGATTACTGGATCAAACGTCACAGTCAAGCCCATTAGACTTAAAGATTTGTGGAGACACGGCCTAAAATACTTTTTCACATATTTATGTTGGTTCACAGCTGAGTCACTCTAAGATGGCTTATTAGCTGCAGGAATTTTCTCCCCGTGCTGAAGAAACATTTTTGGGTGGAATAACAACACCCCAAAAGCCGCTTTCCCTCCCGCAGCCCCCAGAGCCACCGTGCTACATGAAGGGTCTCAAAGACACCAGCCCAGGGTCTGTTCTGTGCTGACAGGCACAAATGAGGATGCCCAGCACGTTAATTAATGCATCAATATTGCTGCTGGGCAGTAAGAAGGAAGCAGAGGGCCTGTCCCAGCCTCTCTGTGACAGAAAATGGAGCGGGCCGGGCCAGCCCGGCCGTGTGTGCTGAGGGCACAGCTTGAGGCCTGCAGGCCTGCTCGGCCCCTCAGCGGGACACCCTCACAAAGCGCCACGCAGAGCACAGTGAACTCCAGCATGGCTCTGAGGGGATTAAATGCCAGTCTGTCTGAGGACAGCCAATGTCAGGCTTCAAAGTGCCACCCAGCTTTCACCACTGCTTTCCATGCTGCCTTGAAACAGGGGCAGGTTATCATTAGCATGGCGCGTGACTTCACAGCTCCGCCTGCACGTCCTGCCATGCTGTCACGGGTAGAAATAACCACGCAGTGCCGTCAGCTCACGGCCTGGACAGACACCGAGCGCTGAGGGAACACTCCTGTAAAACACATTTTCTCAGACAGCCGATGCCCATGTCAGATGACAAACACCCAAATGCAAACTCTGTGGCCAATTTCCGCGAATTAAATAGCTGAGAGCAGGTGAGGAACCAGGGCAGAAGAAAACATTAGGCAAACCTTCAGACAGTAGCCAGTCCCACAGCATGGAAAACTGCTGATAAATAGCACACACTGCAGCAGAGAGCAGGGATCTGCCCCACCACGCGTAGTGTAACACCTGCACCCGTGGTATGTGCAATTTGTACGGTGAAAATAGGACACGTTTCTCCCCAGTAAAGGTGCAGCAAATGAGTCTTTACATGCCAAATTAACAGTAGAGATCATCCTCACATCCTGCTGTACCTGGATCTTTTGGTCTCCTCTGCCTGAACTCTGACCATGGATCAGATGAAATAATGCAGCATCTTCTCAATAAAATCCTGCCATCAGTCTTATAAAGAAGAGCCGCAAAGTATTTTTTTAGTCTTATATTTTTTAATAGATTTTGAAATTGGCTCAGGTTATCTCAGCTTCATATCATGTCCCTTTGCTCTCTGGTGAGCCCAGAGAAGTAGGAACATCTTGCTCACTTTTTGTGTGCTATTCGTTGTTTTGCAAGCTTTTTCCAGAAGAGCAGACTGTACTGCAATCACAGCTTTTCTATCTTGCTAACGACTTGTCGCTGAATGCCAGACAGCCCAAATATGGACTAATCAGGATAGTAATGCATGACATTTTCTAGGCAATATGTGAATGATAAGCTTTAACTAACTTAGACTGTCTTCAGCTTAATCCGTACCTTTTTTTCTTTGGCTGAATGTTTGGTGTTAAGTGACAGAAACATGTGAACTGTTCTTTCTTTTCTTTCTTTTATTTTTTTTTTTCTCCCCAATGTATTAATTACTCTTTATCTCTTTACTTCACAGAAGTTGTATTTCCCATCAAGGAAGTTCTCCTTTATAAGTTTTCTATCCAAGTGCAGCTGATTTCCAGTATTTTATGCCTCCATTAGTACAAAAAGCTGGAGGAGACAATCCAGAGAATTTCCTCCAGGTACTAAATACTAAAGTTCTGTCAAAGTTCAATGATCTAACAAGGCAATACTTAAAGCAATGAATCATTTATTGAACCTTTGCAATCCAAACCCCAAAGTTTTCAACTGCAGCTCTGTGTTTCCCTTCTTGGAAAGCCCTGCCTCTGAAAACTGCACTTTTTGTGTTTCTGAAGACCTAGGTCTAGAGTGAGAAAAACAGGAGGATGCTATGCAAAAGCTTCTGGCTGCAGATTTGGAATCAAGCCTTGGACCTAGGACTGATGCCCAGACAGTCTGTTAACCCAAGGCAGTTCTGTGCTTGGGCGGGAGCCAAACTTTGGGCACGGGTTTGGCACTGGGCCATTGTCCTGACCTTACTTATCCTCTTAGACATGTGCATGTCACTCTAAATGTTCCCACAGGTTAATATCCCTCAGAGAACTACGTGATTACCTCAGGCTTCTAGTCACTCTATAGACACAAAGAGTCACAGTGCTTGTGCTGTCTCCTCACAGATATTATCTGAGTGAATTAGGACATGGAAGAGGAATATAAAAGACTTCTCCAACCTTGTCGAGGTTAAATGCTACTCTATACAGCTGTCTCCAGAGTATTCATTTGCCATGAACAGGGCACCTTGGGGCCCTGACTCACAAGGCTTGTCATGGATAGTACTGGAAATAAAAACAGTATTTTAGCAGTGCTGTCTGCCAAGCTATCCCCAAGTGGTATTAGACAGGGGACATTCAAAAAAGAGGTAACTGGAGAAAAGATCTTTCCTGCAAAAGGAAGCTGCCCTGTTTGCTCTCAATTCCCACCCACCTCCCCCTCTTTCAAGGGACCTGGTAGATGTCTCACCCTCTTTCTGGCCTTCAGTGCATGACAGCAAAGAAGAGGAGGTAGCACTGAAATGGACACAGGGACCACTTCCAACAGGGAAACTGCACCTGGCACTGCACATCAAAACTGTGGCTACAGAGACATATACATGTAGATGGTGTCCACGTGGGTGAACATCTTGTGGATTTCTGACTGCAGTTAAAAGCAGCTTGTTTTATTTTCAGTGTAGGCCTATTCCTTCCATTCTGAGAGTGGCTCATTTCCATTCATCCATTACAAAAATAACACTGCAACCAGCATGAAGTTGTTCTGTTTCTTCCAGTCATGAGGCACCAGAGACCCCATACAGAAGAACCCCCCCATACTTTCAGTCCAGCACGAGATCAGCACAAGGAAACACCAGTACCAGCTCTCTTCAGAGGGGCTCACAGGTATATTGTCTCAGGCCCTATCTGGGCTCAGTTATTCCAACAAGAACAGTAAATACTAAGATGCTTTATTTCATCTCTGCTTGTAAGTGAGTTTTGGCTTGTAGAATTTATACAAACAGGCTGCTCCAACAAAGGACATTTCAAGTTCCTTATTCTTCATGTCAAGAACTCTTCCTTTCCTTTCCTTTCCTTTCCTTTCCTTTCCTTTCCTTTCCTTTCCTTTCCTTTCCTTTCCTTTCCTTTCCTTTCCTTTCCTTTCCTTTCCTTTCCTTTCCTTTCCTTTCCTTTCCTTTCCTTTCCTTTCCTTTCCTTTCCTTTCCTTTCCTTTCCTTTCCTTTCCTTTCCTTTCCTTTCCTTTCCTTTCCTTTCCTTTCCTTCAGAGAAGATTAAATAAACTATTTAACATACTGAAAGGAATAACTTTTGGACAGTGTTATAATAGTGCAAGGCTTTAGTTTCAGCAGTGTGTACTGACTCCTGATGGGACTAAAAATTCCCATTTATTTTAATGGAAATTGGGTGTTCATATTTTTCTGAAAGATTTTAAAATCTCAGGTATGATTTATAAACCAAGTACAAACACAGTATTTGAAGAGCACCTTTCCTCTGAAAGAGCAATAAATGTACAGAGCAGACTGCAGCAGATCAAGGTGAATCCAGTGGAAATGCATAGTTCAGTTCCTGAATACCAACGCGTAAATCCTTTCCAGAAGTCATATAGGAGAGACTTTAAAAATAAAATAATTCTTAAAACTATAAAGATTTCCCTGCCTCCATGGGTCAAAATTCTCCTTCCATGGTTCGCAGCTGCCAGCCACGTTACCCTTCCCCTGAGAGCTTACTACAAACACATAACTTTGGGGCACAGCACTTAAAGCTCTGCACAGTGCTGTCAATTTAGCTTGGCACCGCATGCAACATCTGGCCCATAATTAATAGAGCACTTTAAGATCCTCCAGGAACTATTAAACTCAAGGTATATTAAACTTAATGAGTCTAAAAGTTACACTTTTATTTTTTTTTTTCTGTGGAAGAGAAAAGCTGAAGGGTTAAGGATGATGGAGTTATTAACATATTTTAAGAAGCAGGAGTACCGTGTTTCACATCTCTTCCTGCTCCTCAGATCTCTTTTTTCCTTAATAAGACAGTCCTTGCACATCAGCATGCGGGATATCGGATGGCCCTTTTGTCCTTATCCATTTCCCATAAAGAACATTACTGCCACGGCTGCTCTTGTTTCCTTTGGCAGCTGAGCAGCTGGAGGTTTCACATGCAGTAAATCCGCAGCCGTAGCAGAGGCATAGCCCCACCAGGCCCATGGCCACCGTGTTTGCCATGCGCTGAGGAAGTCCCAAAGCTGCCCCCTGGGCCACCACGTGTCACCTGCTCCCCTCTGGGCTCTGTACCCCTGCCTTCTGCTGCCTGGCCACTGTGCGGGGACGGGGCACCAGCTGAAAGCTGCCTCTTGGTGTCCCATGTATGGATTTATTGAGAAAGTTGGAAGGAGATGTTAAAAAATAAATGTACAGTACCAATGTAAACCAAAGAATTATAAGTTTCATGTTTCCTGTAGGTGTATAGAAATTGTGTGGGAGATAATTGCCCTGCTTCCTTTAGAAATACTACAGAGAAATAAGCACTTTTAAGGCACAATTAATCTGCCCCTAAGGTATATATCTAAAATAGGTCAGAGGAATCAGTCCCTAACACTGCCTATTTGTTTCTAATGACATGAAAAAGAACTTAGAGACAAGATCAGGTGTAAGTACTGTGTAGACATTTGGAGGTAGATGATAGATGGTAGATGGTCTGCCCTTGTAGCAGACCCAGGAGAGGTCTACTGACTTCACTTCTTCCCTTGGCACACTTTTTGTTTGTTTGTTTGTTTGTTTTACTATTATTATTGTTTGGTGGTGGTGTTTTGTTGGTTTGGTTTGGTTTGGTTAATATTTGGTAGTTGTTTTGGGGTATGTGTTTGTGTGTTTTTACATTTTCCCACTAAATCTCAAACTTAGGTTACTGAATTTAGCTACAAACAGATGATAGCAATAAGAACTTGACTATCACCAGTGCACCCTGCAGCATATCCTGGCCAACTGGTCATGTGCCTGCAGATGCAACTTTCTTCACTTGCCATGAATTCTCCTTTATCCAAATAACCGAAGATTTGTGCTTCCACAAATAAATGAAACATGTGCTTCCAAACCTAACCTGAGGACATCCGAAATCTCTGCATCCTAATTCTTGAAGCGTCTGATGCCACTGGTACACTTGGTGTATAGACGCTGGGCTGACTCTGTGTAGATCAGTTTGCTTATAGCTCCAACACTAAATAAAATGGACCAGAGCCAATTCCCTGGCTCCAAAAGCAAGTGCCTTGCTGCTTCTTGCAGCAACACAGCTAAGCTTTCTTTCCATCTAGAGCAGGGTGCTTTGTTCACACTGCATTTGGGAAGAGTCCCAGGACTGTGGTAGGCCCTGAGCTGGGCTTGGACATTGTCAGGGAGAGTGCTGCCAGTTAAACTGCATGGACCACCAACAGCTTGGTGCCTAAACCCATCCCCTGTGTTCCTAAATGTAGCATCCTACAGCAATGTAGCTACAGAGGTGGTTTAAGAGTCTAATAAAAAGCACTGGCACATAGTGTCGTGTGAATGTGGGTTGTGGTTTCCATCAAACAGACAGTTCATATATATCCCTGTACCTAGGACCTGGTTTTAACTCCAACAAGGACAATCTGGCCGTGGGCATTGGAGAAATGGCTGTATTTTTAATATTGTCTTGCATTGTGAACATATCAAGGAAAGACAATACACTGCTGTAGCATGCTCAGTATTAAACTGGAGTGAAGGTTTAATATTACACTGGTCTCTTGACTCGATCTTTCAAGGCAGAATCTTCAATGTTACCCAGGTAAGTTTCCCAATTCCAATCTGACCAACTCCACTATAAAAGTTTGAGTTACTCCAAGTGGAAGATTCAAGACAGGGGAAAAAAAAAAAAAAAAATATATATATATATATATATATATACATATATATATACATATACTTATATATATATATTTCAAATTTAAGTAAACAAAAGATACATCTCTACCATCTTGCTGGGTTGTGCTAGAGCATTGCCAGCTCTTCACTCCTGAATGTCCATGCTGCCTACGTGTTAGCTCACCCTCAAACTAACTCAGCAAGCTCAGAAGTCCCTGGGTTGGGGAGAACTTGGCGGAGCCCAAGAGACGTGTGCCAGTGTCCCACCCCCACACTGCAGGAAGGTGCAGCATGAATCTGACTCATGTCAGATTTGGCTTCTCCCAGACTAACCGGTCTTTCAGCAGGCCCCTCCATGGCCTCATGTCCTAAGCCACCCTTGGTGTTACACAACAAAAAGACATATCTGGCAGGCTGCAAAGCAGCTTCCCAACAGCAGCCCAGGGCAACATCTCAAAAGGACCATGCCCAAATCAATGGGTCCATTGTCAGGAAGATTTCTTAGCACCAGTTTAAAATTATTCTGAGTGCTATAGTACCAGATAGTTTCATACTAGCTGGAGAGCAGTGATGGTTCTATTTCATATCTACGTATGTGTAAATTGTATATGTGTATATATACATGAGTTTTGTCTCCCATGTGTGTATATCTGTGGGCATGCATAAATGCAGGAGGGGTAACCAGCCTTTGGGTGCAGCCAGGCACTGCTGCTTTGGCTGTAACAAGATGTGTTGTGATCCTTGCAAGAAGTGCTGCAGTGGAGTTCATCATGATCCATGACTGCTGTGACCATGATCTTGAGAAGCAGGTCTCTGTTTTGCTTTTCTGAACATGAATATTACTGAGAATACCAGGGAGGAACCCTCTTTCTAGACTGTGACACTTACTCCTATAGAGTCATAATACATCTTCTAATGTGTTCATCATCAATGTTAGCCTGGTGACTTGTTTTTAAGTTTTCACAGCAACTGGATTTTTTTTTTTTTATTTATTTTTCTTTAGGGCATATCTAAACAAACAAGGAACAAGGAATGAGCTCAGACATTCACACTTATTGTCCTATTGCTTAATTCTTAGCGCTCTCCTTCACTCTGTTGTGGGCCGCGCCAGTTTTCAATAAAAGTCAGTTCTAGAGGGAGTTGACCTTGCAGAGTGGGGATGCAAAGCCAGTCAGCACTATTCAGCCCCAAGGCTTGAATCAACTTAGCAGTATAAACACAGCCCAACAGTCTGTATGTTCAATGAGATGAAAAGGAGCAAACAATCCCTATTCCATTTAATGCCAATTTAGGGCTCTTAACACTGCCTTACCCACAAATCACACAGTTGTATTGTCTAACTGAGAGTTTTTGTAGGGTGATAGGACAAGGGTTTGAGAAATCTGTCCATTCTGATAATATTGTGAGGAGAGTACAGGTTTACAATCAATGCTTCACTAAGAGGTATTCAGCATGCTGATTTTGGTAAAATAAGAATCTGGAATAAAGAGGACACTTAAAATAAACAGGATCCTAGGAAGTGCATTCACTTTAAGTTTATGTTTATTTTTCCCTAGAGGGAAAGAGGTAGAGCTTGCCAACCTTTTAAGTTGCTTGCTAACTGCATAATGAATGGGGATAAGTTAACTTCGACTATGTTTTCAATTTCCTCAGTGAACCAGATGCCAATGCATTTTTCTGTCAACATTTGAATATAAAAGCCTCCTTACACACCTAAAACAATCTTCAGTTCTTCCAACTTAATCAAGTTTATCTTACAGATTTGATAGAACTACAGTTCACGGGATATTTGGAACTATTGATCTAATTTAAGACAAATATGAGGATGTGAATATGGCTATAATATTTGCTTCCTTTTTTTTTTTTTTTTTTTATTCCTGGAATACTTTGCTATTCCCTTATTAACACTGAATGTGTGTTCTAAATCTAACTTGAAAAACTGTGTTCTTAAAAATTATGTCCGAAGATTGAAAACCCATTTATCCACCACGAGTGATGTATCTACATCTGAAGATATTCACGTATAAATAGTATGTAAAACTCCAATCCTTTTGCTCTTGAATTAAAAGGCACAACTCCAACAACTGTAGCATCTGAAACATTTTCAGGAACCTGAAATTGAGAAGAGAAGGTGTTAACAAGGAAACAAAAGAGAAGGGAAAAAAAAAAAGGAAAAAAAAAAAAAAGAGAGAGAAAGAGAAAGAAGGCCACATTAAAACAAACAAAAATCCCATAGTAATGAAATTTTTTTATGAATTAACTTAAATTTACTTTTCAAGGGAGAAGAGATAAAGAAAAAAAAAAAAAAAAAAAAGCCTTAAAGACCTTATAGCCAACTCCAGACTTGGATTTTCCCTACCTCATAGAATCACAGAATCATAGAATGGCTTGGGATGGAAGAGACCTTAACGATCATCTAATTCCACCACCACCCCCTGCCATGGCCAGGGACACCTCCCACCAGACCAGGTTGCCCAAAGCCCCATCCAGCCTGGCCTTGAACACCTCCAGGGATGGGGCATCCACAGCTTCTCTGTGCAACTTGTGCCAGGGCCTCATCACCTTCTGAGTGAAGAATTCCCTCCCTACCTATCTAAATCGTCCCTCTTTCAGTTTAAAACCATTCCCCCTTGTCCTATCATTATCTGCCCAAGTAAAAAGTTGCCCTCCATCTTTTTAGTAAGCCCCCTTTAAGTATTAAAAGGCTGCAGTGAGTCTCCCCAGAGCCTTCTCCTCTTCAGGCTGAACATCCCCAGCTCTCTCAGTCTTTCTTTATAGGAGAGGTGCTACTCTCAGCAAGTATTTGTTGTGTCTTGCTTACGGGCTTGAAAACCCTTAACACCCCTTCTTCAGATTACAAAGTATTTTACTGTATGCACATGCCTAGAACAACCAGTCTATTTTTGGCAAGGATTTCTTGGTCTATTGTTGTATAAATAATTTCTCCAAATGTTTCTTCCCTGATCCATTTTTTTTTTTCTAAAATGGTTTTAATACCCAAACATTTACCACTCTAGTCTAAATATTCCTCAGATGAACTACAGCTTGATTAGGAAGACAACTGAAACTTCAGAGAAAATGGCAACGATCCTCTGGGAGCCAGCCTGGGCACGGTAAATCAAGAATCCTTCAGAAGGAAAAGGCATCACGTCTTTCTGCCGGGACTTCTGCTTTTGATAAGTTTGTATGTTGGAAGCTTTATCTATCACTTCTTAGCTTAACCTTTAGCAAGGAAAATTTTATTTTAGAAACTGAAATACAGAAAATACTGTAATTGAAAGTAAAGTGTTGCCACTTCTCTTTTGGACTTGTTCCTAAGGAATAAAACCAGATTGTCTATTCTTCACCATGTCAGATGAACAGGAAGAACAATCCCATCTTTTTTTGCAGGGGATAGAACTGATTGATTTTCATCAATTTTCATAGTTTCTGGCTCATTTTTTCTTGTTATTATTCCAATTAGAAGAAATATATTCTTGGAAAAACTTTAAGACAGCATCTGCATATGATTTTATTCAAATGATACTGTGCAGACTAAGAAACATGGGAGACTCTTACCTAGCTTGTGCCTGTGTCTTAGAAGGAGTATGTCATTTCCTCACTGAGACAGTAGTGCTTTAGTGACTGAGCCATAATCACTTATTTGGAAGGCTAAGAGGAAGCTCATTTCTTTTATACTGGTCCTTTCAGAATGGAGTCAAAGGGTGGGACCGATGCTGACACACTAACTGCACAGTATGATTAGAAAGACACAAGGAATGAAAGGAGGGGGATACACCAGGTGAGGAAAACAGTACAAGGACAGAATTTAGAAGAATCCATGCACCTGTATAATATATTATCCTGGTATATTACTGTGGATTTTCAGCCTTTTTGATCATTTGTTTTACACGTGGAAATTTATTCTCACCAGATAAATTACTGAAGTAAACCAGTGTACGTATCTTCTTATGTAATTGGCATCTGTAGACAAAGTGGTGAGCTCTCTCATTTGTTTCCTTTCCAGAGGACATGCACAAGATTTAGGCCACACAATTCACATCTGTAAGCCAGAGTTCCACACTCTTCTTGCAGACTTGGACATGGGACTGGGGAGAGGAATTGTTTCATTCAGCATAGTTTCTGAGGCATACTACAATCATGAGACCACTAACACTGCACAGAAAATCAAACAGCAGCTTAGAATAGAAAATAGAAAAGAAAAACACCAATTGATCCAGGAGGAGGAGTTTGTAAAGAGAATTAACCTCATGAGTTTGTAAAGAGAATTAACCTCATGATTCCTGGAAGTCCAACTGAAATGGTTACCCTTTTTTTTTTTTTTTTTTACGTTTTTTTTTCCAAAATCCTTAGAATGTTTTTGTTTGTTTGTTTGTTTGTTCCTTTTGGTAGAAAATACAGAAATGTCAAGTTTTTTTCAAACTGTTTGATGGTTCTGTTTTGACAACACCAGTCTTTCCTACATTGACCCTATACTTGTTGACTTCAGGCTGTGCTGCCCTAACTCATCCAAAACAGACACCTTTGAAAGGCTACCCTCACTCTTCAATTAGTCCTGATTGCTCTAGCCTGTCTCTTAGGTTGAGTAGAATGACTAGCATCTTTTCCTTCAGACATTTACATGGGTGCCAGTCTGTTCCCAGGTGTTTATTATCCCTACATCCTTAGACATGTTTGTCTATCCTAGGGTTGAATTTGTAGAGGTGACCAAGGACAGTCCCAGTGCATGATAGAACTCATTATCACCAGTTCTCTGGCAGAATCTTAATCTCACTTTGAGCAGGGCGAATTGCATGAAACATCTCTCTTCCTCTGCCTTTTACAGTCCAGGAGGTGCTGGCATTATAACTAGAAATAAAAGTCTTGGTTGATAGTCTATTGGCTCCTGCAGAAGTCATAATTGTGGAGAAAACAGCAAAGCGATTGGAAAATTTCAAAAGAAGAAAGATTTCCCCTCCCTCCAAATGACTTTTTTTGTTCTTGGTGTTGTATTTTCTTTCTTTTTCTGGACAAGCCTACAACAACCTCAGGCTTGACTTTATGGAACAGTTAAATACCTGTCTTATACCTAAATACCATCAGGACCCATGGTGCAGACTGTCCTCTTTTATGTGACTTCCTGAGCTCGCTTCAGTAAGCACTCCCATTGCTGTCCCGGTAGACAGAATCCTACACGAACCAAGACAGCCAGCGTCTGCATTACCCTTTCATCCACGTGGATGAAGGCTGGACTTTACCTATGGGGGAAATACGTATCCATACATTGCCTTTGATAACTTCCAGATCAGAGGGCACTATAGCACCAATCTCTGTTAGCCTCACTGTTGAAATTGTCTTTTTTGTGTAGAAATGTAATACGGGTTGGACTGAAGAGCGTAAGAATGAATCTAGAGTTACTGGAAGGAGACTTCAATTCAAGGGCATGTCTCAGTTCTCCTAATTCACATGGAACTTCTCCTTTTGTCTTATGCTGTTTCCTTTTGGCAAGTTTAGGTGGCTTTTTGCCACTTTTTTTTTTTTTTGGGGGGGTGGGGGAGGATCTCTTCACATTTTGTGGTAGCAGACCAGACATGTAATCAAGAATCTGGATCTTGATAGGCATCTCAGCCCAACAACGCTACCTTCTATGTCCTTTGTGGATCTAGTGCTAAATTGCTTGCTTAAATCGCAATAGAAACTTTGTGGTCACATTGGGAACTGACTGCAGTTTTCCAAAGCCCAGAAGATGCAGTCCATACTGGAGACTGTCTTTCCCTCCCCTTTCTAAGAAGAATAGATTTCCTTACACCATCAGAAACAATAGCAAGAAACAAATCTGCATAGGAATTTAGACTAAAACATTTAAAATAAAACCCCACACATAAGGCATTTCACAAAGGTCAGACAACAAATATGGCAGTTCAGCAAAGACCTCACCATTTTAGTAAACAGAACTGAAAACAGAGCAGTGTCTCCACCCTCCCAGTCTGTTTGAGGGTTTAGATTGCCAGCCTCTCAGATGGCCTAGGTTAAGATTCATGATTACGCAATGAAGGATGCTCGTCAGACTGAATGGACGATGACATTTGGGTACCTTATTTTACACTGCTTTATAAACTTTGTTTAAACAGTATAAACAGTAGACAAAGGAAACTGGATTTTGCAATAAAAGCTATTTTTATGAAAGCAAAACAGTCACATGACCTCTTACCCAGCTTTTAAAAGAGCAATAGAACTTGCTTTGCCTGCCAGCCCTGAAAAAGACTGAATTTAATGTCAAAGACAGAGGTCTTGTTAGGCAACAGTGCTACATTCCAAATCTTACATGTTTATAGCTTCCCCTATTGCTATAACCCCACCCTCTCAACGAGAAAAAAAAAAATGCAGTCAGGTTTAACCCTTCATAGCTTTTGACTTTTACTGCAGTGGAGACCACCCTGATTTTTCACCAGGTAATTTTTTCAAAGCAAAGTATATTGATGAGTAGCTTGCATACATGAGATGCATTTGTAAACACTGAGCTCACATGCACTGCAGGAGAGAATTCAAGGTCTCTGTGGGTACGAAGCATGCTGATTTCAAATGATCCATGTCAAGCTATGCTGAGATTTGTCACTGACTTACCCATGTCAGTGTAAAAGCAACACTGCAGGCAAGCCCTCGCTTGTTGTTTGCTAATTTCAGCACACACAGATTTCTTCTAAGTCACTCTAAATATATATATATATATTTATATTGTAAACATGCCCTGCTGGAAAACTACACACATTTTCCTTTTGAAATGAAGCTTTTCTTTTCCCTGCTGAAACTTTTTATAATCTCCTCAAATGTGGTATCACACCTTGTTAACCCCTCAGTACTCGCTGAATTTTGGATGTGATAATCCAGAAATGGAACCCCTAGAAAACCCCATTCAATGAGAAGGAAAGCCAAGGAATATCAGCGTGAATGATGTAACAAAGTAAGTGTCAAAATAAATAGAGTAACTAATTTTAAATTCAGTAGTCAAACACAAAAAAAAAATGGAAAAAGAATAATTTTAAATATAAACAACTGGGTGACGTTGTTATTTATAATGAAGAAGCTGTAAAACATGAATGGTGTGGCACAGAAAGCAACATAGGGTGCAAAGCTTCCTGAGGGTGAGTGGGAGGAGAAGAGACAAAGTAGCTCAAGGCTGGGTAGGATGGATGTGCCAACAGTGCGAGGGCAGGAGCACAGGAACTGGGATCCTGGAGATAGCTCTGTCATTCACTCGTAGGTATGGGGGAGTGGGGCTAAGCTGGGATGTGCAAAACACTGTTGGGGTAGATAATAGATAACAGTCTTAGATCCTTTATCAAGAAAGAGCATAGGTGGAGAATAAGGTGTACCGAGCTGGGAGGGAGATTAAATGCATTTGTGATAGGAAGGACAGGCGTGTTTTTTTTTTCAGTCACTCAGCCAGCACCTCCACACCTGGAGCTGATCCCTGAACCCTTACTTTAGGGGCACGTTGGTTAGATATATATACCTCACGTGAACAGTAGGCATTCATGCCATCGTACTCGTATTTATATCACATTCAAGACAGTTGAAGTATGGAGTTTAGAATGCTTTTTAGCTCACAGTTTGGTAGATGTTTCATCAGCTGATTAAGTCTGTAAACTCTAAGGGCAGCACTGACTTGGGACTCAATTCAGCAGCCTACACATGAGCACCTAGTTCCACCTGAGACAAAGCAGAGCTTCCCTTTAAGGATCTGGCAGATATATCATTACTTGGAGCACACACAGACTCTAGCTGCCATTCCAGAAAATCAGAAAAGGAATATCTAGGGCAATCTGAAGGATACCTTGGGCATCTGAAATGTCTCTCTATGCAATTAAATTGAGATCTTGATCTCCCCTGATGATAATGGAAGCTTTGCTGGCCTGTAAGTGCTAACAAGTAGACACCTCAAATTACACCTCCAAAGCTGAAACACACCTCCAGGTCTTAGCTCTCATCTCTAGACCCAGTACCATTTGAAATGCCCACCCAACCTCCAGTCACCAGACTGGAGGAGCACAGTTGTCCCCTAGGTCTTTTGTCATATCTGACAGCCCAATGGAGATGTTGCAGTCCCTTGAGGGATCAAGCAACTGAGTCAAGCCTCCAGCATCCAGAACATCAGTAACTCCTACAAGTACCCTGATCACTGCCCAGAGAAAAGCAGCACGTCCCATAGCCTGGTACTGCTGTGTTCATGCAGGTAGAAAGGAGATTAAATGTTACACTTTTAAAAGTATGGAAAACTTGTTAACAATATAGAGACAATCTGTTTTCAAATGGGAAGATGTGAGTATCAGAAATCAGTCAGGACAAAAGCATATCCATAGGCAAAATGTAATTCTTAACATATCTGTAAAAACTCTCTTGGGAGACTAACAAAACACCTTACAGTATGGCTACACAATTACTACCTTGTCTATAAATACTAAAAAAGAAACAAACCAACAAAGAAAAAAAAAAAAAAGGAGCAATAAGAAGAGTTTAAAATAGTATTGCTGAAGAATTTTCGCGTCTAAATCCAAGATTACTTCAATATTTCATATTAGCTAGGCAGTCACTGAATCAAAGTAATAAGATCCTTGGCACTTGGACAGGCCCCAGAATTGACCCCTTCCTGCTAAGTGCCCCAGTCAAGAAGTTATAGAGACAAATTCAAGTTTGTTTTCTCTAACTACTATAGTCAAATGTTATTTTCTACATGGAGAAATGGTTTCTGAGATACAATTACCCAGATCCATTGTAAGCCTTTGTATGTAAACAGTGACTGAAAACTTTGTGTGTGAGCTATGTTCTTGGCTTGCATTCGTAGAAGAAAGGGGTAGTGGATGAATTTGGAACTGGGCATCCCAGTTCCTACTTGTGCATATGAACAACTCCTGTATTGCTCAAAAAGTGGAACAGCAACTCAGAACCCTTTTATTTTCTTGGTGGTTTAAAAGAAACTGTAACATATGTCTGATTTTAAAAAGGGTGTTTAGAAACCAGCCTTCAAGGGAGAGCTTTAAGGCAGTGAATTTCCAGGGGAGTATGTAAATTGTAAAGGGGAGATGAGATGAGAGCGTCTGATCTTTTTTTTGTTTCCTCCTTTGTCTGAGGAAACTTCTCTTCCTTGGTAGGCCTGGATGGTGTCACACACACTGTGCTGGGTTTCCTGGGCCTCACTCTAATTCTTATTACGCTTCTCCAGGCATCTCATATTTCTTTTTCAAGGAGCAAAGAAAATGTAGGCATTTCAATGCTTGTTGCTTTGATGCCTACACTCACTTTTGGTATTTAGCCTCACATGTTTTCTTTTACTACTTATCTCTAAATACTTTTTATGATGCAAACTGTAAATTTTCTATTTTGGGACTGCTTTTTGAATTAAGCTTCATAATTGGCTGCAGTGCATATATAAAGCAATATACACAAGTTCTTTGGAGGTTATTAATGTAACAGTCTCTTGATTAAACTAAAACAGGCAACACGGACAAATCTAGCATAAACATAGCCATCTTTTCACCCTGTCCCGTGTGTCAGGGAGATGAGACTGGGCTGCTTTGTAAAGGGGGATGAGCTGAGAGCTGCGGGTGATGATAAGGCCAGCAGGGCAGAGCCTTCCCTGGCACTCACAGCACCCCAGCCAGAACTGCAAAGCAGGTCCGGTGGCAGTGACCAGATTCAACCACGAGTTCAGGTCACCAGGCAAGCCTGTAGTGACAAGACGGATTGAGCTTGAGGTCAGGCTCAGGATGGGTGAGGTTCACAGCCAGGCGCAGACATGCCATCCACACAGATCCAGGAAGGAGCAAAGGCAAGAGGTAGGGCTGATAATGGAGTTCCCAAACCAAGAGGATCAGGCTCCCATTGAGGCACCTCACAGCTCTTGCAGCTGCCTGACCCAAGGTTACTGCAGAGCTGGCCTTGAGTGCAGGCAGGCACATCACTGGGGAAAAGTGTGTTGCCAAGTCTCTGCACCTCACCCGAGGTCCTGACACTGTTACCCAGAAATAAGTTTGTTAGGACAGGGGACACGACACCAACCCCAGTAGCCGAAGCAGTTAGGAGCAGTGAACTTGGACCTTCTCATCCTGAAAAAGGCTAAAATGCAGATCTCCCTCTTTCTGGGTGAGAGCTCTAGTCACACTGTATGAAGGTGGCCACTTTGAGCTCTTGGGTTGTGTTTTGAAAGAAAACCTGTGGCATTTATCTGCAAGCAGAGGTGTTGTTGTCTGTCTTCCTCAGCCTGGCTCTGGAGGGGACAGGGACTCCTGCCTTGCACCTTTGCACTACTGAAGGGCAGAAGTTGGTGTGAAGGTGGAGTAAAGGGAGAGTTCAGACATGTCATAGCCTTTCCTATTTGCTAAGTTATTGGTAATTTTAATTAACTCCCATGATATTGAGCCCTTTCTCTTCTGTCTGTCTCATGGACTTGTGAGTCTGGTGTTTTTTATCAGTCCAAGTACCTAGAGATGGATGTTGATATCCTGTAAGTCTTCTGCTGATGCTGGAAGGCACTGTCATATCATACATAGTGCCTCCTGTTCTGACCACAGCACAAACAAGATGCAGGATCTGGACTGTAACTTACTCTCAGTCAGACTCTTCCTGTGTCCAGTTTTGCACATACATACACAGGTACAAAAGAGACATGGACGTACTGGAGAGAGTCCAAGGGAGGGCCACCTAGATAAGGAAATCACTGCAGCACCCTTTCTGACGACAGGCTGAGAGAGCTGGGACTGTTCAGCCTGGAGGAGAAAAAGAAGAGGGAGGATCTCATTAATGTCTATAAATACCTGAAAAGAGGGTGCAAAGAGGACAAAGCCAGGCTGTTTTCAGTGGTGTCCGTGCCAGAACAAGAGGCAATGAGCACAAACTGGAACACAAGAGGTTCTGTCTGAGCACCAGGCAGCTCTTCTGTGCTGTGTGGGTGTGGGAGCACTGGCACAGGTTGCCCAGAGAGGTTGTGGAGTCTCCTCCTTGGAGATCTTCAAAAGCTGTCTTTACGCAGTGCCAAGCAAGCTGCTTTAGATGTCTCTGCTTGAGCAGGCAGTTTGACCAGATGGCCTTCAAAGGTCCCTTCCAACCTTAACCATTGTATGATTCAGTGATTTTAATACTGGAAAGACTTAATTCTTTCACAAATGTATGCTCATAATTATCCCTTTCCTCCTCTCTTTCACTAATTTGTGCAGATTAACCATCCCTCAGTGATGTTGAAGACTTCTGCCAGCAGGGCAGAGCTGCTGCTCGGGTTCTTTGGGTTCTTTGCCGCCTCCCTGCCTGGAACCAGCTGCTGTTCCACCAACAGCTGACCTTTGCCTCAAAGACTGATGCACTTTGCAAAGGTGCAACAGGGCTGGTCCTCTGTAATTTGATTTTTGTTTGCCATGGAAAGGCTGGTTTATTTGCTTTGCACTTAAAGGCCGTGGTTTATTCAGGACTGTAAAACTCTTCAAAATCATGTGTAAGTAAATACATGAAAAACAAACAATACTGAAAATAGGTCTGGCAAAGACTGAGGCACTACTATTGCTTAATAGTATATTACTTACAAGACTTCATTCTGCAGCAGAAAAACATATTTTCGCCCTCAAAATATCTTCCCTGAGACCATAAAATCCTTAGCAGCATGAACTTAAAAAAAAAAAATTAAATGTTCATGTTTAAGACTTCGACTATCTACTTTGTGTTGTTGTGAATGACAGCACAAGATGAAGCCAGTACTCAAATTCCAAGTCCCAATCTAACTTCTACTGCTGTAAAGTGCTTAAAACTGGAAATGTTGAATTACAAAACTACGACAGGTACATTACACAACATTAAAGACATTAATTCAGTAGCTTAGAGCTTCCTGTCCTGATCCTCCTGAGCCAGTTCTGAAGTCCTTACTCATTTCCTTACCTCTGATTCATCAAAGCATTTAAACACTCTTGATTTCAGTGGGATTTGAGCATACAGTTGTTGATTCGACATTTGAATCAGAGAAAATCTTCACTAAAGCCAGTGTTCTTGTATTTATTTATTTATTTATTTATTTATTTTCTCCCAGAAGTCTAGGACCTAAAGTTTCACTTTTTTTTTTTTTTTTTTAAATCTATATTTGAGTCTACACAACTTGAAATTCAGAATGTGTGTTTGGTAGTTGTTGCTACACATCACTCCCTGCCCAAACCAGTTCTTTCACTTGGGCTATTTAATCTCTGGCTGGTAATATTAGTGGCAAGAGGAATTCACCAGATGAGGTAGCACTGGAGTAGGTGGAGAAGTGTTGAGAATAAGGTTATAATTATTTGTTTCAGGTGTCACCGTTTTTGATCATATTTAAGTACTAAGTAGAAAGGCATGTTTGTTTTGTTGTTGTTGTTTTGTTTTGTTTTGTTTTATCCCACGATAACAATCATTTTTATATTAATCCCAGAGTTGAATCTGTGGGATGTTTTTCCAGGGCCAATGCCAGTGGTTTTATCTCTGTTCTCTGCTCTGCCCCCAGCACATGCTGCATCTTTGTGCTCTGCTTTCCCCTCAAATCAGACACAATTCAGCTTCAGGGATTTTTTTTAATTTTATTTATTTATTTTTTTTTTTTAGGAAACAAAAGAAATAAACAATATTAGAAACAAACAAAGCTACTGCTAAACTTCTTACATATAAACGGGTCTGCTGGTTAACCAAAGGAGCAGATTAATGGGGAGATGACATTTTTGGAGACCATTGCTGGTTTTGGAGACAGGGTGGATTGTTAGGGGATGTAGCATAAGGCAGCAGCCTTCTGCTCTTGCTGCTGTCCCTGAAAAGGGCAGGAAATTTCCGAGATTTTGCAACGCGTCTCTCGCTTTACTGGGCTTTTACAAATAACTTCCTTAAGTGACAACATACTTTCCTCAAATTTTCCACTGGGAAAAGCCTGGAAGCACAACCTCAGGATTTCCCCATGGGTCAACACTTTGGGAAGTAAGAAGCAGCCCTGATTCATTACAGCTTCATAATTCATAACTTTGGGCGTTTCGTAATTCACTTTTGGCATGACCGGGTGGCGTTGGCTCAGCCAACAGCGGTGGTCTCACTCCCGGGCGTGCACAGGCTCTCCTTCGGCAAGCCTGATTTTTTCCAGCGCATGGATAGGAGCAGAGGGAAGGAGGGAGCGGGTTGATGTTTAATTAGAGTATTTTCTTTATGAGAACCACAGAAATCCTGTCAGAAGTTGGGCCCTGGCGGTGCAGGACGAGGCGGCGGAACCTTTTTGAGCGGGTCCGGGCCCCGCGGCGGGAGCGAGCCGGGGCCGCACCGCCCGCGCCGCGCCGTTACCGAGGCAACCGCTGAGGTGGCGGCGCTGTGAGATGGCGGCCGGGGAGCAGCGGGGCTCGGAGGGCTTCGCTTTCCGTCTGCTGCCACAGAAAGCCTTCCCCTGCCTGCAGAACAGCGACATTCGGGACCGGCTCCTCAAGTGGTGGGCGTGGGGAAGCCCGCTGCCCCCCGGGGGAGGTTGAGAGGGAAGGAAGAAGCAGAGCTCTCGATATGAACCGGCGGCGGGTCCGGGTGCCCCCTCCCCATGTTATTATATACTTGGAAGTCTCCTCAGTATTTTCAGTATTTTCTGGCGGTACAAAGCGCTTGTTCTGAGGCGAAAGGTGTTGATCCTTGTCTTCCAGCCTCAGCCCCGGTCTCTTGCATCTCCACAGCTGTGTTTCCCCAGCCCTCCACGGAGCGCTGTGTGTGTGTGTGGATGTGTGTGGATAAAAGACAGAAAAAAAAAACACACCACAACAGTGTAGGCACTGGTCTGAGAGGGACCTCATGTAGTGTGTCTAGGCAAATGTGCACAGTGAGTAAGTACCTACTGCACATGCAATACCTGTTGCTTCTCATTTCTCCGTTTCAGGTCCATGCACGGCAGGATCACGGCTCAAGCGTTCAGTTTTGACCAGCAGTTTAAGCCCTATCAGAAGGATGAATTTGTTTGGGTAGTTTTAAGTCCTTTGTATTTGAAATTATATATACTGGAAACCTAAATGATGGAAAACACTGGAGCAATGTTAATGTGTTATTTGCTCACTTTGAAAGTAGGTAATTTAGGTATGGTGGTCTAACCTTGTCTTGTGGGTTAACTGTATTGCCTACTGGAAGTATCTCAGTCTATAGTATAGAAACTTGATACTGTTTTAAGATAGAACAATTTAATTGTTCAAGCCTGAGAATGGGAATCTGAGATGGATACTGATTTTGGCCACCACTCTTAATGTTGGGAAGTCCACCTAGGACTTTATACATGCCGTTTGTACTGTTAGCTTAGAGCTATTACTGCGTTATCACAGTAAATATACAGTATAATTACACATGCATAAGCACCACGTATCTGAAAGTGCATCATTTTTAAATTTACTGGATACCATTGCTTATACTGGAATTGTGGGCTCTCAGCTTTTTGAGACTCATCTCTCACACTGATTTTGTGACCTTGACTTATATTGTCTGCAAAGTCAAATCTGTTCATCTGTTTGCAGGTGGAAAAAAATGATCATCTGTGGTTTTGAAAACAGCATGGTCTTCAACTCTGTTTTAAAAAACACTCAAAACAACAACAATGACAAAAAACTTTTTTTATTTGCCGTAGGTGTATTTTATATTGTTATCTTGGATGAAGAATTGAACCTCTTGGTATTTTAAAGGAATACACATAAAAATACAGTAATATTTCATCTCCCACTGAAAACATCTCATATTATTGAAGTTGTAAAAAAGTTTTACTTTGTTAATTATGCATTTAGGTTCTCAATGCTTGTCTCCTTTGAATTAAAAATGTAAAAGTATCACTAAGAAGTGATGGACTCCAAGTAGCTGTGAATTAATGGAGGATGAGGCGAGCATTACTTTACACAGTCTGATCTCTCTATGTCTCAGAGAGGTGATAATGAGATTTGGTGATGCAGACATTGAAAAATCCATCATTTTCCTTAGCAGCTTGTTCAGTGATTATTCACTCTGGTGGTATGTGTATACATTAGGTTGCGTTTTCTTAACTGACTTATATATCATTTAAACTTGTCAACTATCAACATCACTATGCACTTTTTACTGATAAATTAATAAGATGGAATACAGCAGATCTAACTGCAGGACATTTTTTCCATTCCTTCAATAACCTATGGATTTCTTCTGTATCAATTTAATAATTTCTACCTATCTACACTTGTCAAAACTTCACTTTATTTACAAAATGTAAATTTTAGCATTTCATTTTTTATCTCAACAACATTGCATGCAGAGGTAGAATTGTTACATGTCATTTTCCTTCTGCACCTCCAGTGATTTCATTAATTCTTTTTGTCTGTTCTTGGACTGTAAGTTCTTAACTGCAAGAACTTCATACTGCATATGTAGGTGTCTATGAAGATACTGAGTCTTCCAGATAATGGCAACACAAAGTGACAAAAACATGTATTTGATGGTATGAAATTTGGTATCCAAAGTGAAAGGTCATACAGAATGCACTTCCTAATTGGATCCTTAGAATTGATTTTGAAAATATCAAGGGCACTGTATACGACGATTTTATGTTTGATCTAATTAACTCTTATTCTTCTATTTGAATATTAGGCATTTTTTAATGATCCAAATGTGAACTCCAGTTTAAAGTTGCTCTCACCTTCAGGACAGTGGACTACATTGGGTAAATTTAGAATAAATTAATCTTAAAGAAAAAAGTTTGTTCTGTAACTGTTTTATTTTAATTTACTATTTTGTAATGATAAGAGTTCATATACTGTACCTTCATCTGGTTGAAATATTTTAAAGAATGAAAGAATGACTTCTTTTACTAAATAATAGGAAAAATATTTTATTTTTTTTAAAGGCTTAATTAACAAATTTTACTTTTTTTTTTTTCCTGAGCCCCACATTGATTCATACGCCAAGCTACTAGAGGTGGTTTTAAAGACTGTGACATCCAGTTAACCTAATCATTATCCAGACATAACCATTTATTCAGTTGAATAATCTGAATTATTATTATGCCTTATTCTTATTTGGAGAAAGACACTTATCTACGTATGTAGCTACCTAATTTAGGAGAGATTAAGATTATTGCTCTGTTACAAATTAAAGTAGAGGAAGCAGAAAATTAGATATCGTATATACACAAGCTCTGGGGTGTGCTGTATCCATACATTAAAAATTGTCTGGGTGCAAAGAGAGATCCATATGATATGTTGCTGTAGTTGCCATCATGGTATAAGGTTGATGTTTACCCTATCATTATACACTCATAATGCTTGATTTTGTCTGAAGATGTAGGTGAGATGCTGACAAAGAAAGACCAATAGCACATGATTTTATGGCAACACTTTGAAACTGCTTTTTTTTTTTAATTATTGTGTAATGAGACATAAAATGTCATGGAACTACATATGATAATGTAGTAGGATTTTGCGCATAAAGTGAGCTCTGATATCTCCAAAGTGATTCTCCTTAATAGGAATACTTAAAAAGGGTATTGTGGGAAGTCCTCAGTTCTTTTGTTTTGTCTGCAAGTAGTTTAGTATGTGTAAATATTTAATGGAGCTTTGGGAATTTTCTAGCTTTTCCACTTCATCTCTCTGGAATTGGCATAGGTTTTCCACACTATATACAGTGACACTAGACATTGACACCTGTTTGTCAGCAGAATCCATTTTCCAAACTATCCCACTGTTAAAACAATTGAATTATATAACATGCAAAAACATGCAAAAAAAATGTCAAGTCCCCCTTTAGGAGCCTCTTTTTCACTCTGGCAAAAAGAAGATAAATATATTTCAAAGCCTGGGTGAACCTCTTCCTGCTTTGGGCAAGAATCTTTTACGGCTATCTGTCTAGCCTATGAATTGTCAGTCCCTGTAGTGAAGGTCAGTAGGTTACATACCTCATGTTAAGAGCAGAGGGTCACTTGCCAAGGATCCCAGCTTAACTCCTGATTCTGCTCAATCTTCCTCAGCACAGAAGTAATACATTTTGTTTTGAGGACTGGAAGGGTTCCCTTTTTAAATCCTGAACAGCTGGTATACCCCATTTGCTCTTAAAATTTCATCTTCCCATTCTTTGCCTATTTTTGGTGAGGAATGTTGGCACATTTTTCTATAGTTAGTCTTCATGTGCATTTTTTGAAAATATAGTAAGAATTAGCTTTGAGTGGGAGGAGGTACAAAATCATCTAGTATTTCCTTCTTCAGACACTTTAAAATACTAATCCAGACATACAAGTTACTTGTCACTGTGGAGTAACTTTTAAAAACAAGTTTCTGTTCCTGAATTAAACTACTAGTAGTGTTTTTGTTTGATTTTTTTTTTTAACCTGAAGAAAATTACATAATCTTTATTGATTCTAATACTGCATTTATTATTTATTCTTTAGCAAACCAAAATGTAGATTTTTTTATTATTTTTTTATTTTTTTTTAGGGGATGATCCATAATATAAGGTGGAGTTTAGATAGGTTCTTAAATCTTCCTCCTTCCTCCAGCATGAACTTGGACAGAAAGTATTTGTAGACCCTGTCAGCTTTGTTTAAAACTTCAATATAATATTTTAGACTTTTTTTGTTTTGTTTTGTTTTGTTTTCCAGGCAGCAGTCCTCTTTTACCTTCTTACTAAGAGTTTATTTTCCTTTTGAATTCAGTGGTTATGGTTTCACTTTCATATTTATCTCCACCTCTTGTCTATTAGTTGTCTATCTCCTTTCTGTAAAATCTGTCTCTCTAAGTTTTACTGCTTTTATGGCTTTATTGCTTTTTTTGTTTTGTTTAATCTCAGTGTTTGTTTCTCTTTTCTGCTTTTCATCCTCACCTTAATTTTATCAGACATAATATCCCCAGTCAGCATCAAGGAGTGTAAAATGTCCCTCTCTTCCCAGCTCCCCCACATGCTGGAATTCCCAGTAGAATCCCACAATAATTCATTGTCTTAAGTACTCCAGTTTTAACATTACTCGAAATACAACTTTTTAGGTAAACTATACATAAGCATATTCTCTCCTCTGTTTCTTTTGATTAGATATGCTTTATTACCTCTTCTTACACCACACTTGTTAACTTACTGCAGTAGGGATGGATTTTTTCCCCTCCTCCTGACTTCCTAACAGAGTACCTGACAGTTCTGTCACGTGTTTTAAGCTCCCTTCATCTCTTACTTTCATACTTCTAAAATAGAAGCAGCACAAGGAATACATTTGATGCATTCCAACTTATGTATTGACTCTTGTATTTTTAAATAGCAGCAATGAAAACTAAATGGTAGTTTTTCTTTTGACACATTACCAGCCTTGCACCTGTCAGCAGTCTTAAGGAGGCAGGACTGTATCTGCTTAAACTCAATTAACACTTGAAAAGTTATCTTCAAAGGATAGGGATACATTCTTTTTTCTGTAAGTAAAAATTCAGTATTTGTCTAAGAAAGACTCTGAGTTGCCATACATACTTGAAGCTTAAATGATTTCTGGTTTTGGAATTGGGTTTAAAAATCTGTGAGGTAATCTTAAATAATTTTTTTAGGCTGCTGTTACAGGTTTTCATTTGCAAAAATTGTAGATGTTGTTTGAATTTTATTTCTTTATTTGAGTATTTTTATTCTTTATTTGAATTCTGCTTCTGAAGTACCAACTTTTTATAACTGAGTACTAAGCTTGCACGATATATGTTCTATGTAAACTGTTTTGTAAATAGCAAGTTGGAGAGGTTTCCTTGAGGAACAAGTCTTTTTTAAACATTGGTGGAATTCTAGATGTATCTATTCTGGGGTTTATCTCCACAATACTAGATAAGCAATATGTTCATTTAAAAGTATATTGGCAGCACTTTGTAGATGTTCCAAAAGTAAGAAGTTTTGTTTCAATACTTAGCTCTTTGTTTTCCACTTGCAGAGTTGTCGGGACATTTCTTCTTCCTATTTTATTGCTCATTTTTATAGTGTTATTAGAGCTGGTTACTCTTTTCCAGGAAATTCTGAAGTTTCAAGCCTCACCTCTCAAATGGAGAATAGGAGCTTCCAGTATATTCAAACTTTTCCATTTACAGTTTAGTTGTATGAAGTGCTGAATAGGACACAAAGCTCTTGATTTCATTTTTTCTTCCAACAGATGTTTTCAGGACATCTTTTTTCAGAGCTGAAGTGTGTCTCCTTTCCTTTCCTTCCCCCTCCCCCCCCCCCCCCCCCCCCCAGTAAAATCCTAACAAATTGAAGGCCTATAAATAGATCACTTTCTTATACTTTGAGCTGGATAACTAGGAAAATGTAAGATATGTAAAATGTCTCTCTCTTTTTTTTTTTTTCCAAGTCGTTTAACATCTGATTTTTATTAATCTTGAATCAGTTTTTGATTCATCTATCTTTACAAAATAATTTATATGTTAGAGGACAATTTATTTCTTATTAAACCTCAAAAAAAAAAAAAATCCTGTGAAAGGAATGCAGAGAACTGAAAGTTAGATGAGTCTGTGGATGAGGAGTTGGAAGGAAGTAATAACTAACTAACTACATAAAGGTCTCCTTCCCCTCCCTGCTTAGGTTAAGAGGCTTTAAGTCACTTTTTTTTTTTTTTCCAGACTTGTGATTTTGGTTACATAATGATTTTTTGATAATCCCTACGTGGACAGCAAAGAGAATGTCCTAAAACTTTTTCTTTAACAAAAGTTATCCTTTGCCATAACCATATCTGTAGATGTGAACTCAAGCAATTAAATGCCAAGCTTTTCCGTATAATTTCTTTACATCACATTGGCCCAATTAAAAAAAAAAAAGTACAGTTTCATGATGGTACTTTTAGCTTAATAGACATGTTTTCAAGCCATCTATTTATAACTTCTAATTGCTTTTCCTAGTGTTGATCAGATAGGTGTACAGTTTACCTGGATTTATGTATCAAAAGTCCACTGTTCAGACTTAACCTGTGAATAAATAATCTCTATGGATAATATCTGAGATTTTTGGAAGTGTGAGGGAAGAGAAATGTTAGGTTATGCTATGCTTGCAGAGATTAGGATCAGAATGGAGAGTCATATATGCTTTTGGAAGCACCGCTGTTCATGCAGCTTTTTTTGATGTGTTTCTGTTTCTGAAATACTGTTGTCTAGAGTGAAACTTGGCAGTTTCCAAAATATTACTCCTAGTGATCCTTTAGATCAGTTTGCCAGCTCACCACTTAATTTAATTGTATAATTAACAGTCTTTTGATAGTCTGATGTTGACTGATCTACCATTGAGGGAATCTACAAATGAGAAAAGATGGGAGTAAACTCCTAGACAGCTAGAATTTTGTGAATATTATTTCTGCTGAGAAACATTGCCAGTGTGTGCCCCCTCGTGTTTTCCCTCGTGCTCATCCTTTGTCGAGCCCTCTCTTCCTCTCCTTTTCAGAAGCACTCTGAAGGATGTTCAGGGGGGCTTGGAGATGACCAGAGCACGTGTTCACAGAAACATAGAATGGTTTGGGTTGGAAGGGACCTTAAAGGTCATCTAGTTTCAACCCCCTGCCATGGGCAGGGACACTTCCCACTAAATCAGGTTGCTCAAAGCCGTGTGTCTCGCTGAACCCTTGGTCTGTAGAGAGCAGATGGAACTGGACTGTGTCCAGTGCTTCTTAAACATATGAGTCCAATGCTATTGAAGGTGTCTCAAGTTACCAACACCATGCATACAGATCTGTAGATGTAACACTGTATATAAAGAAGATATGTTCCCTTATGGACTGATACCTTGTTAAACAAAGTACTACCGAGTACCTCAGATGGCACTAAATGTCTATGAGCAAGAATATCCAGCCTCAGATGATTCACAAGCACAGAAAACAAACAAACAAAAAAATACAGGAAAATGTACCTGTACTTACTGTTTGCAGAAAGAATACTCCTTATTCATGCAGGAAACGCTGACAGTACTTTTTTCATCTTCTGAAATAGCTGACTAGTAAAGCTTACAGTGGGTAGCTACAAAATAATTTTGTGAAAAGTTCAGATAAAAGAAAAATGTGTTGGGGTTGTGGGATTTTCTTTTATTTTGCTTTGCTGGCTGCTGTTAGCAGCTAGTGACTTTTCTACTTTAAATGTGGTATTTTGTTCTTAGATATAACTTAAGTTGTGGAATATGATTTTCTAGGGTGTGATCTAACGCGATGTGGAGTTTCACATGGTGTTTTATCTAATATTTGTTTCGACTGATACTGTTGCCAACAGGGGGAGCAAACACATGAGCCTTAATGTAGTGTTAGTGTTTGGCTGAATTTAATGTTTTCTTTACCCTTGTTTCTCAGCTTTCTTTGTTTTTTTGAGGGACTGTATGACTGAGTCATACTTATGTGGTTTGTAGTTTTTTTTTTGTTGTTTTTTTTTTTAAGAATATGCCACACAACCATTTAGAGAAGTTAATTAATTCCACACCATATCAAATTATGAATGATTGTGAAACAATTACTACATGGAAATTCTTCTGTTGTATTTATCACAACAGGCTTGATGTGACTCTTTCCTTTATATTCCAGGTTCCAAAGTGACAAAAATTGAAGCTACAGTGGTGCCCTGTACACAGATTTCGATGTCATTTTTTGATCGGCTGTACACTGAAGGACTTGTTAGAGAAACTGGACATATTGTGAAATGTTATGATGAGTATTATGATGATATTCTTATCTCTGATGAATTAAGGAAGGTCAGTACAGCAATGAATAATTCTTTCTAATTTCTTGTACTCCGTTAGGTTTCAAAGGACACGTTTTTCAGTATTTTTCCGGTATTTTTTTTTCTGACACTACCTTTGAAGATAAAAACGGGAATCGAAAGCCATGTGATAGAAATGATTAAAGCACTGCAGTGTCTGAGTATCAAAACAGTGGCTATTTTCCAGTTGGGCCCTCTTATCTTTTCAATTAGGAGAAAAAGGTAAAACCTTCTTCTCCCCACCACTTTGACAAGCACTCACTGCTTGGGGATGCGTGGGGAAATCCAGCTACTCTTTTTTGTAGAAAAACAAGAGGAGCCAATGGAAGGGTCCTATGATACCCAGAGCTGCAGGATCACCCAACCATCCAGGTAGTTTATGAAACTGAGTGCACTCAGTAGCTGCTTCCTGAAGCATTCCTCACCAGGAATGCTGACCATATCATATGTGAAGGTATTTAAGGAAACGTAGCTCCAGATACTTTGAGCTAAGATAAAGGAGAGGAAACTAAGAAAAGAGAAATGATTTTGTGCTGTAAGATTGGAAAAGGACTAAACATAACCCTTAAATAGGCCTGCAAAGTGAAAATTCTGTTTGTCACCTTCCAGTGGAGGTGTTAGAGAACAGATAATTCTGAAAAAGAATCTCTCTTAACAGTGTCACCTTCTTAATCAACATGTCTTCATTGTAAGTGTTTCTTTTGACTTCATAAGCTAAAACAAATTTTTATTACTTATGTTTGTTTAGCATTAGCAAAGCATAGTGTGGGAGAACTGGATTTTGCTCTTCCTTGTATATATAATCAACTTAAGTGCTTAATAATTACAGAGTTGCACTCATTTGCACTTGGCAAATCCTTTGAAGACGATGTATTTGAACCAGTGACACTGGTTACAGGATGTGGCCTGAAATACTGGTCTGTCTTGTAAAGTTCTGGGAAAAGCAGAGAACTCAAGCTCATGTTTGAATTTCAGATGTGGTCTGTAGCCTAGCAGTTCAAAATGCTATCTATTTACTTATAAGTTGGGTCTGTGTGAAATGTTTTCTGAAAATTAAGTATATTTGATGTAATAAAGTTAGAGGCAACATTTAAAATGAGTCATTGGATTTTCAGTCTCTCTTCATTTTCCTTCCCTTGGAAGAAATGTGTGACTGCTTTTACAGGGTGAAGGATTCACATTGGTTTGTAATGAACATGATTCCTACTTACAAGACTTAAGACGGCAGAAAGAACTAAGAGTCAAATCTTCCACAACTGAACTCAAAAGCTTCAGATTCAATTAGTCAGCACCTTAGAATTGTAGACTGTAGGGGGCAGCAAGCTGTCCAGTGTCCTGGTGTCAGCAGGTGGCAGAGGGTGGCCCTCAGCTGTAAAACTTCATGTTTCATTTCAACCTGGCATGCCTTCGCTTGGTTCAGCTGAGGAGGGGTTGGGATATGTATGTGGTCACCAACAACAGCTGCTGTCCTGATCCTTTGTTACTCAGATGTGTAGTGAAACTATAAAGAGGGCCACAGAGCAGTAAGTTCAAGTCTAGCTTAGACCTGTTTGCCTGCATCTAGGTTGGTACCTACGTTTTGTTGTCACGCTGAACTACAGTTCCTGCCCACCCTTACAGCTGGAAGTGTCGAGGCTAATCTGTCAAGAACCCTGTGTTCACACAATATTGCAGCAAAAGGCAGGTGGGACACATGGAAGCAGCTGAATAGCATGCCTGGCTTATCCATGGTACAGATAAACGCTCACTAGACTCTGCAGTAAAGAATGGTGTGAATTTGAGTGATCTCCTCTGGGATTCCTTTAGGAATGTGAGATAACTGTAAAAGCTTAGAGGCAAAAAGCAAATGCGGTCAAAGTTACCAAAGACAAACTAATTGGTAGTGATCAACATACCAGATAGCGCTAGATTATTTTCAGGTTATTGATTGTTTCATTAGGTTGATGAGCAATTAAGCAATGAATCACAAGACTCTTGAAAAATATCCCCTTATGTTTTGCGGGCACGAATCTATCAGTCGTATTGACAGTATTTTAAACCTAATTGTATCACAGGAAGAAGGATTTAGAGAAAAGTACTAATTATTTCCACCCCTTATTCATATAAAACATAATGAACATAACTGTGTGATATACAGCAAAGTAGTTGCTTGTATACTTAATTGAAAATAAGAATTTTTCATCTGTTTAATTTCTGTATTATTTTCTTGTTCCATAAGGTCTTGCTTCTGGAAGATTCGGACCATTACAATATATTCAGTCAATCAGACCGCAAAGAATTTCTGTTCTGTCTTTTTAAGCATCTTTGTATTGGAGGAGTTCTTTGCCAGTTTGAAGACTTGCTTGGGCCATACTTAGAAACTACCAAAGCTTTATATAAAGACCTGGTGAGGCAAGTGTTTCCTTTTCTATACAGTTGTGTATGTATGTGCTGGGCATAGATTCTTTGTGTGAATTACTGTAAATTTACTGTGTGTTACTGCTTCAAAAATAGGTCTGTTATTTAATAAATCTGCAAGCTTATTTATGTTCAGCTATTAAAATACCCTACAACAATGGTAGTAGTTCAGTGGCAAAATATATGCAATTTTAATGGCAGTTGTCCTGTATAAAACCTTTTTATTGTATCACAGGAATGGACATTGATGTTTTGTAGTTCACTCCCATTTTAAAGATTTTTATTTCTGTAGTCCTCTAATGAAAACATCGCATGCCACTGGAACTAGATTGTATTTCCACTGTCGTTGATAAAATATCAAGTTAGTCTTGGATGGATAGTCTTGGACTACTTTCAAGCTGTTCTTGTTTTAGGATTTAAAAACTGAATAACATCAAATCATATTTTTTTTTGGTTCTGTTTATGCTTTATTCCATCTGATTATTATTATTTTTAAAAATTCAGTTGGATTTTGGCATTCTTTGCCCCACAGATACACTTCTTGCAGCATATAGCTGTGGAGGAATATGGCTGTTAGCATGACAGTGAGCTAACACATTTTTTTGCCAGGTCTGGTATATGGAATTGTTTGGCATTTATGTATTTTTTTCCTGAGATGAGAGCAATTGATCAAAGATGTCAATTCAGGGGAAAAAAAAAAAAAGCAACTTTCTCCCTTTTTGATATACCCATATGATGACTTCACTGACTGACAAAATAGTTAGTGAGAAATGGAATGTCGTTGTCAGTTATGCATTCCTAGCTGAGCTAATGGGAATATGCAGCTCATCAGCCATGTTACTAAAATTCTATATTGTATTCCTATTCTATACTTTACCACCACAGTATTGGTGGAACAGTGTAAATGACAGTATGAATCTGAACAATAGAAAACAATTGCAGATCTCTGAGATGTGAGATAGCATCCACGCTATCAGAGTTCTTGTACTAAGTAATGCACTGGAGTGAACAAAACAAAGACTTCAAATTGTTTAGAGTAGGAATAGTGTGGGGTTTTTTGTTGTTTTTTTTTTTTTTGTTTGTTTGTTTGTTTTTCTCCTTTTTGTTTTTTTTTCTCCTCGGCTGTATTTGGAATGGTGAGATTAGCAACTGTTACTTCATCTCCTATTTTAAGTTTATATACAAGCACACTAGAAAAAAAAATCACGTGTAAATTATCTTCCTCTTTGATTCTGTTCTTAAAATGCCATTGGTTAAACTTCAGAGTAAAATGTGTCTGAACAAAGATATGGTGAAAGGATTAGACTCAGTAACTCACCTGAATATTTCTTGACTTTTGTAGCACTTGTATGAAGCTTGCTGCATCCAAACAATACGTAAAACAAAATATTTGGCTTCTTTCTTGGCATTTTTTTGTAATACTTAACCAAAGAAGTTTACAAAACCTTAATAACTGCTAAGCAGCCCCCAGATTTTCTAATAGTCAGTACTTTTCAGGGTCTGTGTTGATTTAGTCATATGCTGTTTCCAGTGAATTATTTATAAAATTTATTCTTAATCATTTATAAAATTAATTAAATAAATAAATGATTAAAGTAGCAGTAGAACAGCTGATACTTCTAAAGGAACCTCTGAAACAAAGAAACTATTACAAATATTCCAAGATTTTTTAGAAATAACTAAATTGGGTTTCTGCATTTATTATTTCGAACCTTGGGATTAGTCACCAAAGCTTTCTTACTAGTGTGAACTTCATTTTTGATTTTTCACGTAGAGAGAAATCTAGTGGGTCCTTCAGAAATACATAGTATGATGTAAAACGATCTATCAGTACTTCAGCTCTGCTTTCCCTTTTCTCTTAAACAGTTGCACTTAAACAGGCTGTTCCTTACGCTAATCCTTGGCCTTAGTTCACTGTGCACTGACTACAGCTGTTTCTGCTCTTGTGTTGTTGAGTTGACCCAGGATAAAACACCAAATCTAATCAGTTCCTTCACTTTCTCGCTTCTTTTTGATGATGATTTTTTTTCCCCCTAAACAGTTTAAAGTTTTGTTCTGAGCCATTCCTCCTCCTTGCTTTTGTGTCTCCTTAAACGTTTCCTCCTTCTTTCTTTTCCTATGGTAAACTCCGATAAGGATGTTAAGTAGTTCTTGTTATTAAAACAAACAAACAAACACAAAAGCACCTTCCAAAGTCTTCCCCAAAATTTCATCCTGCTTTCATTGTTTGCTTTTCCTACATCCTCAACCCATTCACTATTGTCCTATTACATATTTCTGTGACTTTTCTTGTGTGTTACTTTTGTTTTTTGTTTTTCAGTTGTCAGCTACTGTTCTATCCTCCACAGTTTTAAAACGTACCTGTTCACTTCATGTGACATCACTGTTCTTTGATAGTTACCTACGGTGTGTCTCTCCATTCCTGTGACTAATGTCTGTAGATGTCTCACTGCCAGTGGAGCTGGTATTTGCACTGACTAGTACTTGAAAAAACAAGTCACAATGTAACTGTATCTTTTATCTTGCTCCTCTCATATTAAATTATTTGTCAATCCAATCAGAAAAGTTTTCGATCTCCACATTTCAGACTTCTTCTCCCCATTAACAGTCACATTTGTCTCCTGCTTTCTCTCTCTATTCCCTCTGTCCCTGGTTTATCCAAACTGATGATGTGTTTTTTATTTATTTTTTGTTGTTTTTGTTACCACCTTCTTAAGAGAGAAAAAAAACATTGAAACAGTAAACAATGAAGCTCTGAAGAGCTCATGCCAGTCTTGACTTGTTTGATTTCTAATTTCCAGTCTGTGGTCTGTACTGTGTCACTTACTTCATTTTTGCACAATGTATACTAGACAGTAAAACGATGAAATTACTTTCTTATGGCCTGTTATTTTCTGTAAACAATAGCTCATGACAGTATTGGTTTCTTAAATTGTTTTACCAGAGGGTTCACCTTAAAATTCCTGTTGAAACTCAACTGTTTTTAAATTCTTCTCTTCTAGACAGTTATCCTGTATGTGGTTTCTTCTCATCTTGGATCACAATCTCATTAGATGCATTGTACTCTTTGTAAAGTGATAAAAACTTGTAAAGTGATGAAAACTTACAGTATTGAGAAGTTCCATAAGCTGTACTTTTTTTTTTTTTTTTTCTCTTGACAGCTCATAAGGCTTGGTAGAAAACAAATTGACAGTATTATTAGTTCTTAGTTGATGTGCATGGAAAAATTAGTCCCTACAGGTGAACTTAGGCCAATCATGGTATGCTTCCAGACTAAACCCACTGGTGTTTGGTCCAAAAATTTTTCTTAAGGGAAGGAGCCTTCATATGAAGAATTCCACAAAAATGTCTCTAGTGCTCAGAGCAGTAGACCCTGAATAGGAGGTTTTCCCTATTCTTTTTCTTACAGTTTCTCCTTGCCATTCATGAGTTCCAACTCCCAGGCACTAAAGTTCAAAACAGTGTCAAAAGGTTTGATATTTCGTTTTACTAAACCATTTCCATTTATACGGTTTTATAATGAGAGAGTGTAACAATCTTGAAATTAACTGCTCTTACTATTTTACAAGCACTGCTAAGGAATTCCAAATCAAACTATGAAATGTCAGAGGTTTTCTGCTTTGGAAAATGAGTAATAATTGCTTCATAATGAATTTATGAACAACTTGTTGATACTAACCCAGCAGTAATTAACCTGTGACCAACTGAGTCCATCCAGAATTTCAGTCGTGTCCTGTTTAACCTAGAAAAAATAAAAATGATGGCTGTAGTATTTTTGGTTTAGTTAAAGAACACATTTACATCACAAAAGTGTGTTAGTTAAGATATAATTTACAAATCTTTGTGATCTCCTAAGTTGATAAATCTTGTTTTCTTTACTAAACTTGTTTTTTCTGACAGTGTCTCTCACCGGTGGCAGCTACTGTAGTGTCTTGTTGTTATTGTCCTCTTCTCCTTCCTTTTGTGCCTTCTCCTTTCCCTGAAAATAAATTAATTTATGTGAAAGCACTGGGTTGTTCTTTTAATGTTTGGAAAGCCTAGTAAAATATTGCCAGTAAGGTTAGGATATAAGTTCAATTCAAAGTGAATTGAGACATGATTAGAAAGATTTTTTTCTTCATAAACTGAGGATAGATGCACATTGAAATGAAGAAGAAACTTCCATATTCAATGAGTAGCGTAGGACTCAACAATTTGGAAGAAAAACGTAGGTATTATGAAATTATTTTTACAGAAAAAAAATATCATCTTCAAGAAGACAAGGCAGTATTTTTCTAAAACCTTTAAAAAAAAAAAGTTTGTCAAAGACAACATCCTGGTTTCTTTCAAGCCAGAAAGAGGAGTATCTCATCTGATTTTGGCAGATATGTTATTTTGCCTTAAAATTAACCAAAGTACTAGAAATAAACATTCAGTCTGAAAAATGACTTACAGGAAGCTAACCACAAGAGGAAAATTTCTCAATGCAGCAGAATAAATAGGAAGATTTATTTTCTGTCACTTCTTGCTTTGGTATCCTAGATATATATGTATATAATATAAAAATGTAGAAACCAGAAATTGAAAGCTATTGTTCTCAGATGGAAAAATGTGGAGCCACAGTAACTTAAACACAACTGCAGCTTTTCAGGGTGGTGATGTGTTGTAGAAAGTGTTGACCCCACTACTGCTCTATACCTTGTTCTCAAAAGTTGTCACTCTTCTAGCAGACGTGGTTAAACAGTTCCTGAACTGCTGGAGTTTACAACCCTGTACGTTAGCATAAACTGACATCCATTTTAGTTTATCTTAAAATGCTGGTCTGTAAACTGCAGTGGTTCAGCAGCTGAGTCATGAACCAGTTGAGCTGTCCCTGCTGGGAAGGCACTAATCTCATGAGGGGTGGTAAGGCAGACAACTGGGGCCAGTACCAGTTTCAGCAATGCCGTCTTAATCCACTGCTGAGTCTATCAACATGTGAGTTACAGCAAAAAATTCTGAGAAAGCCTTGTTACTGACTCACCACAGGAAAGATCAACTTCACAGTATAGGCTTAATTCATACATGACTGTTGTTACTCTGCAGATGAAATCAGTTAAAGCCAGTTTTTTAACTGGTTAAAGAGGTTGAATCAACAAGAATGGTGCTGGTTGGTCTGGGTTTTGTTTGTCCTCATAAAAAGCAGCTTTGTGAAAGCAATGAGATTAGGGAACTGCTCTCATACCTTGGAGTTGGTGCAGTGTACAACTAGACTGTGTTTAACACACACTTTATAGAAATTTGGCTGTTTTGGGGACCTTTCTAGGGAACTTGAACCTGCCTGTGACAAGGCAGGTTCTGAGCTATGTGCTTCTTGGAACTCTGTAAGTATGGGACCTATAAAGCATAATCGGGAAGAAATATAAACATCACTTAAAGCAGACCTGAGGAAAATAATTCATTTAAAAAATATGTTAAGATAATTGCAATAGTATCTTGGTGTGATTGGTAATAGTGACAGAAGAACTGGCAGTCCACAACAAACACATCTAGAAATTGAAAAATTCAGAAATAATACCATCCTGAGTTGCATAGCTGTCCATGCATACATCATTCTAAAGGAGGAAAAATGAATTTAAAACATAATTATATACTGATTAAAAATGATCTGAAGTTTGCATTTCTTTAAAAATACCACTGCTACCCTTTGTAGTCTGAATTAAGATGTGGTTCACTTTGCAGCTTTTTTTTTTTTTTCTTGCAAAATATGTGAAAGGTTTTTAACAAAATGTTTAGCTGAGTCACTTTTCATAGCTACCAAAATGCAAACTTCATACTGGATACTTTATACTCTAGGCCTGGGTAATATTACTGAAATTTAGTGGCTGAAAACGGTAAGACCAATTCAGATGAGTAGTTGCATTTTCATCCAATAGTTTTCTGTTGCCATAATATCCATGTTATCTAACAGTGTAGCTCTTCATGGCCAATGTAACATGAGTTGAATTTTAACTATTAATTTGAACTTGATCATATTTGAGCAAGAACAATGAATATGTTAAAATGTATTTTAAATATATTTAATAAGTGTATTTATTGAATGAAGGATTCTAATAATACTGTAAATATTAAGTATGTATTATGTCCCCTGGTTTTCAGTGTTCGAAAGAATCATGAAACAAAAGAAATAAGCATTACTTCAACTGTCTTCAGAGTGTCTGCATATGTAAGTATTAACAATTTTATAGTACAGAATTTTACTGGAAGTGACATGCATAGCATGAAAACATGGAATTGACATTTACACAATGAAAATATAATACTCCATTTTCAAGGGTTATTTTTCCATAGTTGTTGCCATTGTTTATTCATAAACTCATCCCTGATCTCATCCTGCTTGCACTCTTGAGTAACTCTTCATCGATTATCACCAGCTAAAATTTTATTTGGGTAGTTCACTAAAAATAGGTTTACTGGATTACACTTGAAGTCATAATAGTTATCCAGAAACTTCTTTATTAATAAATAAATAAATAAATCTTTAGGTCTGAGTAATTCTATTTTTATATCTACTTAAGATAGAAGTAAGGATTAAGAATCCACTCAACTTTGTATAGTTCTGTTCTTTGAAATGTTGCTACAGCTTTCTGAATAGCTTGTATTGCATCTGTTACCGTAAAGACTGCAAGAAAATTTAGTATATGAAAGGGTGAGAATGGTGAGATGACTGCTAACCTCTTTTCCCCTCCCTTGTCAAGTCTCATTCCTTTCTGTTTCTCTTGCAAAATCATGCATTTACCATCAAGATAAGTTTGAGAACTGGCTGCATGTTTACTAGATTCAGCATACCTGGCGTTTAATTGTTACTACTCCAAAGCCTTCTTGAGTAACCAGAATATGTAAGCAGATAATGTACCTACATCCAAAAGAAATAGCTGATGTCATTTCAGACTGTGCAAACTTCCCTTTAGGTTGCCAATACCCTGGTTGTTCATCTGTGGGTCATCATCTTTTATGTAGTATGTGTAATTCATAGAAGGCTTCTAAAATGTTTTCTAAAAATAAGTACTTTACTTATGTATCACAGTTCACCTTTCTACTGGGCTGCAGACTTTCATAAAAAAAATAAAGTAAAAAATGTAAACAAACAAACAAAAAACACCACAACTGATAATATTATATTTTACTGTTATTACCATTTTTCCCCCTATCTTTGAATCAAATATATGGACACGAACTTTGCAGACTGCTGCTGTGTTTAGGTACATGTTTAGATATTTAAGAGCTCCCATGGCTGTCTTTGTCATACGTTAAATATCGTCAGTATTAACAACAACAACAACAAAAGGCATCCTTCAGTAACTTTTTTGAAAACAAAGAAGTGGATGGACAAAAGAAAATCCAGTGTAAATACATAGTATGTTATCCTTCCTGTAGCCTTGGTGGGAAAATTTGGCTTTCCTGCATATTCTGAAAAATTGTGAGGTGAAGGAAAGTTCTAAAATTCTAGTTTGCTCTAAAGAAATCTTGAATAAACTTCCCTGAAAACAGACAGAGTCTTAAGCAATTGGGTCTGGATTGTCTGATGGTTCTGTGAAACAAAACTCTACTTAGAAATTAACAGAAAGGTACTTAATAGAACACAAATGTCTTGTGCTTTAGATGAAAACTTCCTCTCAAAGAGACAAACACATTTCTGCAGTAGATATAGTTTCTGAATTCATTTGGTAAATAACTGTAGAGTGTCGTGTGATAATGTTGAGGTAACAATTTATAAGCCATATTTTCTTGATTTGTACCTGAAAGAAATGGACATACCCTTGTAGCCTGACATAAAGGAAAGCTGTTTTGGTAAAGGTGACTTGAACTGCAGCTGAGAAGTTAGAAGAAGCCATATTTTTGCAAGCTGCATTAATAAATGGATAAATAAATACTTGTATATTTGCACAAGTATAAACGGAATCAGGACTTAATTTTATGTAACGCCATCCTGATACCATCACTTTCTTTTTACTTAGTTTTTAATTTTTAGCTAATGAGCCCTCATTTTGTAAACAATATCTAGAAAAAGAACATTACTAAAATCAGGTAATCAGAAAGTAAACTGTCATTGATATTGTATGAAAATTGTGAGTAGTGCCTCCTTTTTAGCAAGTCTGTGTCGATAGAGCTATAATTCTGGTGTGATTATATCAAAATCAGTGATGTAAACTGATGTAATCTCTGAAAGGGGTATGCTTAAAAAGCAGTTTGGAACAAATTTAATCCTGAAGTAGTCAGATCTCTCAATCTTGATACTTAAAGGTATTAGGGTGTACTTATAAATGTCTACAGATCTGTTTAGCATCAGAACTTTGTAGACCTGGCTATCATAAGAGAAATCATTTTAAATCTTGGGGCTAGTGAAATTTTGTTACAGATGAAGTATTTGGATGGTGATTGCTATTTTATAATCTTTTTTTTTTTTTTTTAATCTGAAACCTAACTATAGCAATGTTAGAAATCATTGTAATAAATAACTTACTCAAAAATTCTTCTTAAAAAACTGTTGATTAAAGGATGCTGTTCTGCACGATGTTCAGCAGTATCATTTTTTCTGTATTAAGCTATGCATGTGCTCTTTTTCAGTCATCTGCACATGATCTGTATTCCTACAAAGAAAAAGTAAAATGACCCCACTCTGTATCAGTACATTAAATCATTTCACCCACTACATGTCTGAACTGAAGTCCAAATTGCAGATAGAATTGGTATGATCCTTTATGCACCCAATTGCTATAAGGAGCAGAATAAATCCATATAAATTCCAGTGCCTCTATGGTCAAATCCTTTAATTTTGTTGTTGTTGTTTTAATGGCCTCTTTACTAACTAAAATAAATTTAAGGACCCTTTTAACTTGATCAGATTTATTTTTTTCCTCATACCAGGTTTGCTATACTCTGGAGTTTCTTGAAATGCCTTATCACTGAGAAGTTATTTTTGTTCTTGAGTTGATGTGCAAACTTGTCTTTAAACAGTCAAAAACTGAGCTGACATAGATCAACTCTGGACTGCAGAAATGGGATCTTCAGTAGGAATAGAAAATAAGTTTAATCTAACCAGCAATCACATCTTGACACTGGTCTCTTGCTTTCTTTCTGTTTTGTGCATGAACTTAAGTTACTTTTGGATCAAACTCCAAGGCATTGTGATGCTGAGTACTGTAAAACTGTAAAGCTTGCTCTCCTTACTGTTATTGAGAATCCAACATTTGATACACAAGGATCCCGGTAAAACATCTGTAGAGAGTTAGGTGTCTTAAAATTGGAGCTACAGAGTTTGTATGCTGTGTTCCTTAAAAATAGAATGCTATTTTTAGCTTGTGGTATTTGACTACCACCAGAAAATGCAGTGAATAGACGCATAAAATCTCTACCTGTCTTAAACAATGCTTTTACAGTGGTGCTTATCTTCATTTAAGATGTATGGTCCTGAATTTAGGTTCCCTCAAAGGAAGTTGTCAGAACATATAGTAGGGGGTTCATCCTCTTGAAAAAAATAGAGAAACTGGGGTGCCAGCAACAGCTACTGGATAAAATTCATAGATGGTCTTTGGAGCAGAAATTGGAACCCAGATCTCTTCCTTTAAGCTGACTGATTACAGTTTCCATGATTTCTTGGTCCAAAAAAAAAAAAGACATTATTTTATGCAAGGGAAGAGAGCTTCAACAAAAGACTGTGATAGATGTTCCTCTCATATGGAATAGTCTTTAGTTGAGGAGTTTAAAATTTTCCTGGAGAAAATGGAAAATACATGCATTATATGAATTCCCTCAGAACCTATATCTCTTTAAAGGTGTTGAGGAGTGGCATGACACTATAGTGTGCCAAAGACAGTAGGTGTCAGCTACATATTGTTGATTTTTTAGATGTTCAACTACCACAATGAATGCACCAAACAAACAAACACCTCTCTAAATCCCCCCTCTAGTTCCTGTGTACCTGGATTTGAAGTGGGTGTTGAGCTGTGCCGCCCTGTCAAGGCTGAAGCCTCTCTTGACATGCACAGAAGTAGGACATTAAATGGAAGAGCCCAGTTCTTGCAGTGTCTGGTGCCAGCTGAACGTGTTTTTTCAGAATTAGGATTTGGTAGCTAGGTGTCTAGGTTCTCTTCAGATGCTTTTAGCGAGTTGGTGCACAAATTGCTTTTGATAACAGTTCAAAGTTGTTAATAATAAGTTGTTAGTAAGTGCGGGTTCAGTGAGGGTTTTCCTTAAGTATTTGAGACTGAACGGATGCATTAGTAAATGTTCATTGAGGAAGACTCATTGATAGAAGAGCTTTACATACTTAGTCCCTAAATAAATTTGTATTTTGATGAAACGTGTTGGGATCCTTGTATACTCAATCATCTGTATTTTAGGTTTGTATCGTGTTAAGCCTGTGTTTACGTGCCTAACTTTGCATTTTATATTAGTAGTGCATTTAAAGACTGTAAGGTTACTGGGGTGGGTAAAAGCACTGTGCCTGCTGGAGCGTCGGGATCCGAAGGGAGACAGACCCTGCACGCAAACCAGCGTTTGTCCCATCGTGCCATGAAGCCAGGCGCTGGGGCAAAGCGCTGCGTTTCGCCCAGCTTTGAGGAATGCCCTGCCCGGCCTCCACGTCGCCATTACCACGCTTCTTTTCGCTTCCTCCCAGGACGAGGCCGGCCTGCGGTACCCCTCGGGCAGCAGCCACGAGCAGACCTTCTCCTACTTGGCGGTGGACCCCTGGCAGCGCCACGTGCACGCCCTGTACCACTGCTACGGGGTCAGCGCGCTCTGCCCCTAAAGCACCCCCCGCTTATGGGGTCGGGACCCCCCACACCTTGCTGCGAGGCCGGGGGAGAGTTGTGCATAGCCTAACACAGCCCCGGGGCTGTGCGGGGCTGTTAATTAATTAAAGGCGCTTCTCCTCCTCCTCCTCGTCTTCCTCTTCCTCGCCCCGGGGGGGTGCTGGGGGTGCTTGGGGGGTGCTGGAGGTCGTGGCCCCGGCTCAGCTGCAGCCCCTTGCTGGGTGTGGGGGTGTTGGGGAGGGTTGTGTTTTTTTTGGGGGGGGGGGATATTGGGGGCGCCCCCCCCCTTCGGGGGTGGCGGGGGAGGGGAGCGCGGGCGCCTGGAAGTTGGGAGAGGAGCTGGGGGGGGGGGGGTAAAAGTTGTGGTTGGCGGCGCGGCCCCGCGGCTGGGGAGCGCGGGCGGGCGGGACAGGGGAGGGGGGGAGGCGGGCGCGCACAGAGGGGCGCCGGGCAGGAGGGGCGAGCCCGGCCACAAAAGAGACTGCGGGGTGCGAGGGGGGTCTGGGCTGGGAGGGGTCCGGGCGGCGAACCCCCTTTTTTCACCCCTCCAAACCCCTCCTGCTGTCCGGCGGTACGGGCGGGCGCAGGCAGGCGGGCCGCTGCCCGTGTGGGATCCGGTGCGGGCGGGCTCAGGAGGGGCGGAGCCGGGAGCCGAAAGCGCTTCGGGCGGGCGTAACTGCGAACTTTTGTTTGGCGTCCGCCGCCACTTCGCTTCCGCCGCCGGGACGGAGGCGCCGGCCGGGCTGGGCCGGGCTGGGGCCGGGGGGGCAGAGCAGAGCAGAGCCGTCGGGCCGCCCGGCTTTCCCCGCTCAGGGCTTAACGAAACCCCCGGAGCCAGCAGGACCGAGCCGCGGGGCATGCGGGGCCGCCGAGCCGGGCTGTGAGCCGCCCAGCCCAGCCCCGCGCCGCTCAGCGCCGGGGGGTCCCGCCGGAGCCATGGATCCCGGGCAGCCCCCAGCGCAGCAGCCTCAGCAGCAGCAGCCGCCGGCGGCAGCGCAGCCCCCGGCCTCGCAGCAGGCTCCCCCGCAGCCCCCCGGAGCCGTGGTGGTGGCGGCGGCGGGGGGGACCCCGGGCGGCGGGGCTCAGCCCCCCGGGGGGGGTCCGCCGCCGGCGGGCCACCAGATCGTCCATGTGCGGGGCGACTCGGAGACCGACCTGGAGGCGCTCTTCAACGCCGTCATGAACCCCAAGGGGGCCAACGTGCCGCACACGCTGCCCATGCGGCTGAGGAAGCTGCCCGACTCCTTCTTCAAGCCGCCCGAGCCCAAAGCCCACTCCCGGCAGGTGAGGGGGGGGGGGCCGGGGGGCTGGGGGGGTGGTCCCGGTGCTGCCCACCCCGGGGTGCGGGGAAGGGGCTGGTGCGGGACCCCGGGGTGCTGGCTGCCTTCCTCCCTCCCCCCATTCTTCCTCCTCCTCGTCTTTAGGGGGGGTCCCCAAACTTGTCCCGGCCCTGCAGTGCTCGGTCCCGTCTGTGGGAGGCCGTGCCAAACTTTTTTTTCCGCTCCCCCCCCCCCCGTCCGTCTCTCCCAAACAATATGGATGGAGCGGCGCTTCCACCATTTCGCCGCCTGGGCAGGCTGAGGGCTGAGCCCTCCCTCCCCCGGTGCGAGCAGGGCCGGGGCCGGGGGCACGGCGCCGCCCCAAATGGGGGGGGGGGGGGGACCGGGACACGGCCCGTGCCCACCGCCAGGGGGTCACCGAGGGCCGGGCTCGGCGGCCCAGCTGGGGAATAAATGGGGTTTCGGGAAATCAAGGGGGTTTTGGGAAATAATTGGGGTTTCTGGTCGCCTCTTGGCCCCCGGGGGGGGGGGGGGCAGCAGGAGGGAGGCTGCCCTTCCATGGGGTCAGCCGGCCCCTCCGTGATCCTGCCCAGTTCTGGGGCTGGGGGTTTTACGGCTCGCCTTGGGGTTGATTCATTTTTCCAAAGACTCGAAAATCAGCCCGGCCTTTCTGTTGGGAGGCCGAAAAGAAAATAGGGAGAGGGGTGGGGCTGAGTTGTCTCTGTAGTTTGTTCTCTTGCTCCCGAGTTGCAGGCTGACATCGCCGGGCCGCGGGACGGGAGCGGAAAGTTGCTGCGCCGAGCGCTCTCCCCCTTGTGCGAGCGCCGTGGCGGTGTGCTGGTGCACGGACGTGAGCTGGCCCACGCTCAGCGGCTGCTGTGCCGTGTTCGCTGCGGGAACTGCAGCTAAATGGCCTTCAAAACGCAGTGAACTTGTGGGACGGGACGTTCACCCAGCTTCTTGTGTTTGTAAGCTCGGTGTTGTCCCGCCGGGGTACGTTACCCCACGTCTGTAACACCCGCTCCTCAGCTGGGCCGTTGTCCCTCATCTCTGTCAGCATTTCCATAAACATAAACCTGAAATTCAGCTGCAACCAGAGAATCATTTACTTCATTGTTGGCCGTCTTATATTAAAAGACGGCTTTCATTTTCCCTTTTTCGTTCAGTTGTGCCATAGCGATATAGTTGAACGGGAGAGGGCTTCACGTTTCTGTAGCTCCCAACAACTAAAGCACCCCAAATTCAGTTGAATTGCAACTTTTGTGTTGTGTTTATACCCCAAAGTAAAGTAGTTCGGTTGCAGTGCACCGTGTGAAGCTTGGAGCGTGCTCACGCACAGCTGGAGCAGAAAGCCTCCCTGAGTTGTAAATGGGGCCTCGTGTATGGTGCAATCCTTTGCGTAGGGAGGTGTGGCAAGGGCCGAGCCGTGCATCTTATTGTAGGTGGCCATGTTGTTCTGGTGTATCTGCAGAACTAATTAATCAGTCAACGTATAGAAAAGCTACCGTTTTAACCCAGTTTTCAGAGCTGCCTTTTCTCTTTAGTAGTGGATGCGAGTTTACTACTGGCAGAGGAGCCGTGGGCACCTCAGGCTGGCAGCTCGCGGGAATGGCTTTGTGAGTCACTTCTGACTGACCGGTTACACCGTGCGCGGAAGCTTGCTTTAGATAAAGCTCAGGCAGGCTCTTTGTAAGCTCCCGATACCCTTAAAGTGCAGTTTGTGCAAGGGTTAGGAAATTCTCTATTCAGTCCCGTGTAGCTTTTTGTTGTTGAGCTCAGGAGTCTTCCTCTCGGAGCTGGCTGCAGTCAGTGGGCCTGTCTGTGTTGCTCTTCTCCTTGTGCAATCCTTTAAAGCCGTGTGGAGGGTGTGTGAGGGATGTCCTTGCACCCTGCACCCCCGTTTCAACAGGAGAGTGTGAAACTAACTCCCCCGGCAGGACGGGGGTGCGATGGGGATGGGTGGGTGCAGTCCAGCAGTGAACCACGCAGCTTGCTGTGTGTGGTCTGCTGCCTGCAGACGTGGTTTCTTCTTAAGCCCACACCAAGGATTAAGAACTTCAGTTTTCAAAATAAAACTAAAAAGAGTTATTTATAGTTAATACTGACTTTTACAAGGACTTACGCCAATTAACCAACCCAGTTCAAGACTATTGAACAGCAACAACTGCAAAATGAGCAGAGCACGGGAAATGACTAACTTTGGAGTTTCTTCTGAAAGATTCACTTAATGTGAAATGTCTTCTAATAGATGTATTTCTGCTAAAGTACAAAAATCTGACGGGAAATACCTTCATTCCTGACAGGCCAGCACTGATGCAGGGACAGCAGGAGCCCTGACCCCTCAGCATGTCCGAGCTCATTCCTCACCAGCATCGCTGCAGCTGGGTGCTGTTTCTCCGGGGACACTTACACCCTCGGGAGTAGTGACTGGACCCGGAGCTCCATCTTCTCAACATCTCCGCCAGTCTTCCTTTGAGATCCCTGATGATGTACCTTTGCCACCAGGTTGGGAGATGGCAAAGACACCATCTGGACAGAGATACTTTCTTAAGTAAGTAAAACTTGTTTTCGTTTATCTGTATCTTCTTTTTGTGCGGTCTCTGAATTTTAGTAAAGTTCATTGTGTTTAAAGTACATATTTTAAAAACACTCCTTATGTGTAGTAGGAGAGGGGATCCTGCCACTGAGGAATTTCTCCCACATCAACACTACTGTTTCTGAAAATTGTATGTTGTTCTGTGAATATTTATCCTATCTAAATCTCAGCTGAAGAATGTCATCCATTATATTGTATACTAAAAATCAGTGAAAAGCATGTTGTGATTTTTAAACAACATGACCTTTGGGTCTGCTGGATCTTGCCAGAGTTCTCATTCAGGTCAAAATACACTTTACCTTATTTTCATGATACAGATTAACTTTAGACTATTATAGTGAGGCTATACCAGGACCTCTTGGTTTGTCAATAAGTACAATTGTGTAAGTAAAGAGTCAAAACATTGCTGCCTACTCTATTCATGAGGAAGTTAATTTATGTGTTTGATTGCAGTACTGTAACTCTTAACTCATTTGCGTTCCCTGCAGTGAAAGGGAAATTGCAGAATTTCTAACAGAATCACAGAATTTCTAGGTTGGAAGAGACCTCAAGATCATCGAGTCCAATCTCTGACCTAACACTAACAGTCCCCACTAAACCATATCCCTAAGCTCTACATCTAAACGTCTTTTAAAGACTTCCAGGGATGGTGACTCCACCACCTCCCTGGGCAGCCTGTTCCAATGTCTAACAACCCTTTCGGTAAAGAAGTTCTTCCTATCATCTAACCCAAAACTCCCCTGGCGCAACTTAAGCCCATTCCCCCTCGTTCTGTCACCAGGCATGTGGGAGAACAGGCCAACCCCCACCTCGCTACAGCCTCCTTTAAGGTATCTGTAGAGAGCAATAAGGTCGCCCCTGAGCCTCCTTTTCTCCAGGAAGATTGTTTCTTAACATTGTTTCTTGTTCCTGTGGCTTTTTCACACAGTGAAATTAGTATCACCTTTTCTGTAACTGAGGAGAGGTTACATATGCCAGCCATCTGACAGCTAGTCCATCAGGGAGCATTTTCTTTTTTGCCGTTTCTGAAACAGCAGGAGCTTGTCCTTCTTTCTGCAAGCGTGCCCACCATGACGCATAATTGGCCCTCAAATATTTTGACTATATTTTGAACTTTTTATTTAACTGAAAGGCTCTAAATAACCCATTGTGTGTCATTTTCAGGGCTGGGAGAGGGGAGGGGCAGCACAGTGTGTTATTTATGTAAAACTTGTTTCTGCCAAGTAAAACATCTGTATTCCTACCTTTCTTGCTAAAAACCAACATTGTCATTAATACCTCCATTTGATTGAAGTATTTGAGCTTATAGCTTTTAAAACTAATTTATGTTGTCTGCAGTAAGAATGGATATCACAGAACTTGTTAAAACTTTCTTGTTCCCATAGTGGTGGTGCTTTCATACAGAGAAATTAGTGTCAGTTTTTAAAACCAAAAATAGATTACAGCAATTGTCTGAAATTAGTCGAGCATAAATGTTACTGTTGAAAGCCATCATTTTGTGTTAGGAAAACAAAAATGAGCATTACGTAAAGATGTCGAAGATGTGGTATTTTCTTTGGTGCAGTTTAACAAATCAGCATATTCTAGAATGTGTGAACTTCAGTGGGCACGAGTAGAATTTCTTGGAACAATGTGAGTTTATGCCATTTGAGATTGGTAGCTCATTAGGCCTTGAGGAAAGCACAGATAGAGTTTTGAAACGAAAAGCAAACTTTCTTGTTTAGACTGTGTTAGTGAAAGCTCTTAAAGAACAACTTATGAAACCTGAAAAACAGATACTTGCTTTTTAAGTTTTACTCTTACAAATGTTTTTGTTAATGTAGTGTTTTTTTGCAGAAAGTAGACCAACTTAAGAGATACAAAGTGTCTTTACACAAAAAGTTGATTTTTAAATTATGCTTATTCAGGTGAAATCAGAGTGAAAGTTTTGATCCTGGAAAGCTTTTGTGCAGGTTCATTATTACCACAAAAAAAAAAAATCTTTTCCTTTTTTTTTCTACAAGTTTCTTGTCCTTTCTTGGTGTTCTGGTATCCATTTCAAAGGGTCAGGTTTCAGCAAGAACAATAAAGAGCCTGAGACTGGAAAGTACACACAAGTCTGGCAAACTCATCTGCATGTGCAAGATCGTTTGTTCTCAAGCAGACATCCAAAGTAAATGATTGAAAGAGCTGCTAGCTGTGAAGGATGTGTCTTGAAGGGGAAAGGAGTGGAAACAAACCAGGTTGTTAGGAATAAAAATAAAGGCTGTACTTTCTGAACCTCTCTCTGCTGGGTCACATGCTGACCTTGGGAGATTTTAAACAGCTTAATGGGCTGTTTTCTTTTGGCTTTCCTTGGGTGATGCAGTGGTATGGAGAGGCTAATGAGGACAGTTCTGAAGGCTCAGTTCACACTTTCGAAGTACATTTCTGGTTCTTAAAAGATTGTTTAATATTGTCTACAGGTGAGATCCCCCCAACTTCACTGGAGTTCATGAAGATTTGTAAGAAAAAAAAAAAACACTCAGTGTTTTCAAGTACTAGCAAAATGTTTTCTTTGTATGCTTAAGAAATTCAAAGAATTTCTGAGAATTAATTTTAAGTAGCAAGTTTGTATTTCAGAAGCTTTTCTCATTGTTGAGTGATAAGTTCAATTTCATACGTGCAAACTTGTTAAAATCATGTCTTGTCTAGTTATACCTTACGTTTTTGCTCAGAGCATGAGGACTGAGATTCCTGATGCTAAATAAATTTAATGTGGTTCCTTCTATACTGATTTTTGGTCTCTCTTCCAAGTATTCAGCTTTTTTGTTGGATTGGCTGCATTGCTCTTTGTTTCCATTTGTTCCGTAACCACTCCATGAACGGTCTGGTAATCAGGCTCTAGAAAGATCTTTGCAGAATAGGTAACAGTATTAGATTTTTTCCAGATGTCAGTAAGCCTTATGGTTATAGTTATCATAATACGCTACATTGTAAACTGAATAATTTAAAAGTGAGTTTCATACTTAATACTGTAAGGATTTTAGTCGCTTCCACTAACCAAAAGGTAAAGCACCACAAGTATAGTGGTTTGTGCAAAGAGATAAATTAAAAAACAGTAAGTATAGGGGGGAAAATACCTGTCTGGCCTAATAAATGCATGTGTTTATGTGTATATAGGCCAGATACATGCCACGCACCTATCAGTGCCTACTGAAAGAGGGTGAGAGTGGAAGTGTAGAGTGATACAGAATTATTCTGGTAAATCAGTCTGTCATCTAGATAAACAGTCCCCTTTATGCATGAATGGCCAACGTATGATTTCCACTCATTAGCGTTCATCTTGCTGTTATGAGAAGGACTCTCGAGTGTAATTTTCTGTTAATGAAAATGCAGATGGTTTTGGCCGGTGAGTTCAAACACACTTGCTATCCAGCTGGTAAAACTAATTCTATTTTTTACTGAAACTGCTACTTAAATAGAACTTATTAGTTGAGACTTGCCTGGTTTCTAAGTGGTCATAGCTGAGTCATCCCGGCATTGTTGTGCGGTAGGCTTTAGCCCATTCTTAAGCATGCAGTCAAAGAGACTTGCTTGGTTTCTGTGGCGATGTCAACTGCATTGCTTTTTAACCACTTCCTGTTAGCCAGCTGCTGGTTGACATTTCAGTGAACTATGGAGAAAGATAGTGGATCACTCTCTAGGCAAAAGAAAATATGCCGCAGGAGGAGCAGGCGGCAGTTCCCCAAAGCAGAACTGTGTACGGGCTCCGTTCGATTTTTGGAATTCCTCCTGTGCCATTTTAACTCAGCCTTACGCTTTTAATCCTTTCAGAGGTCGTGCAATACTTCACATTTTGTCGTGTGGGGAAAAGTTAGCTGATTGTCCAGCAAACAAGTCTTGTAATTACTTTTCCTACAGGAAGTAGTTCTTGCAAGCAGTTTATCAACAACTTCCTATTTTTTCTGTGAAGTGTTGAATGACTTCCTGAAGGAGGCCAAGGTGGTTTTCATTAGTATCTGTGGGCGTGTTTGAGGTGTTTACCCATCTGGCAGAAACCTTAAAAATAGATCGTTGTTACACATTTCTTTCTTACTCCACACAGAGCCATGACCGTACGGAGTGAAGCTGAATGGTTTTAAGATACCGAACGGTTTTAAGATAACAGGGAGCTATGGTTCATTTCTTTAACTCGTGGGACTCTGTGTGTACAAGAATATTATGTCATACATGACAAATAACCAGCAATGCTGTTTTAAATTTCTTTCACATCTCTATTTTTGCCCCTGTCTGGAACCAACTGCTTCAGCAATATCATCTGCTCCCTTCATTCTCCTCTCCTCCCCACCCTTCTAACCTTCTAGGGCAGAAAATGTTTGTTGGAAAAATTGCTGCCACAGTTGTATATTTTTGTTGAATACCTAAATTTTCTGGGGAATTGTGTATTTAGAATCATTAGTTATGGGAGCTCCTCTGTTTGTGGTTCTATAGTTTAGGCTAGTTTGGCATTGAAAGAGATGTACTGTTGGAAACCAAACCTGCAACCACTGCTTTTGGCAGGCTTGACTACTTTTTCATACTTACACTAAAAAGAAATGGAAGTTTTTTCTGTGTGCTAAATTCTATTTGTAATATGTCAAACTCATTTCATCTTTATATTGGTGATTTCTGACTTTATGAAAGTATTCATGAGATCGTTGATCTAAAAAATTCCATGAGATTTGTGCAGCGGAAAATGGGCACTGTCAGTTTCAGAACGTAGCTAGAGAAGAGAAATACTAACTCAAATGCTTTTGAAGTAGAACACACTGTGGTATGTTTTTTGGCAATTTAAGACTTTGGGTCTTGGAAGACCAAGTACTAGAGCGTATATCTTTCCATCTGCCTCTTACTTGAAGAAACCTGAAATTTGTTTTGTGAAAAAAACTATTTTGAACGTACACTTGTACTAAAGATTTCCATATCTTTAAAAGGGAGGAAGAAGAAGAAGAAGCAGAAGGGCAAGCCTGTGTTATTTGTGTTAGTACTGAGCCTGAGCTGGAAGGAGGATGAAAGCACACCTCCAGTTCTCTCAATTCAGAGAACGTGCAGCCAGCTCACTGGGTGGGCATCGGTGAAAGAAATGGCACAGGGTGCTTTTCCTGTGTTTGATTTTGTTTTGCCTAAGAAAAATTGCAGAGGTACTGATAATATCTTTGCATTCAATATACTGCCATACAAGATAATTTTATAAGACTCTTCCAAAAACAGTTTTATTAAGCTGATGTGATTTTTTGGTAAACAAAATATATACCCTGTGGTTTTCATTAACATATTTTCCTTTTATTTATAAGTGTGTTTATATTAATTATTCTCAGAAAAAATAGAACTGGGGACAAATACAGAATCTGTAGTTAGTTTTAAGATAATTAAATTCTTTGAGGATGTTTTTTTTTAATTGGCTGTTGATCTGTACCTTTCTTCCTCCCACAGGTTTTGCCTCTCAATATATCTCTTAAAAATAATCTTTGTGCTTTATAGTGTCTGATTCAGTGCCTACTGGAACTTTTCCATGAATTCTGAAAAGCATTGGATCAAACCTCCACTGAGAGCTGCTAGTGCTGTAGGGGAGCATGGGCCAACTGTAGAAGATGATGAATATGGTTCTTACAAATCTAAATTGGATCCGAATACACACACACTGGAGAGAGAGAAAGCAGTGGCATACTTATGAAATTAAGATTGTGTTAACACAATTTTCATTAAGGCAGAAAAAAGGGGTTGTTTCAAGTATCAAACATAAAAACTAAACCTTTCAATTTCCGTTATGGAGTTGGTCAGAATTAGTACTTATTTATCTATTGAGAATACTTTTGGTTTATATACTTGGAATGTATAATACTGTTTTATAGCCATGCGTACGTATCTCCTACATTTAATTTGAAATGAGTTTATGTTACTGGGGTCTGAAAACTGTAATGTGGTGACTGCTACAATTGTGACTAAATTCTTTACTATGTCTTTTATAATGAGAAATCTTAGAGTCTCTCTCTGATCAGTAATAAGAAGCATCTGATATAGGGTTAATCAGGATTCTATATAAAGTATGCTTCTGCTATTCCACACAAGATTTTGTCAGGTTGTATTTGTTTAAAAGTAGTAGCATCAAGCTCCATGGGAGCAATTACGCCACTATGGAATCACTTCTGTTTGCTCAGGTCTTGACCTTTTCTAAAGACAAACAAGAATTTGATATAAATCAAGATGAGTATCTTCTGGACTCTCTTATCCTTTACCCTTTCTTCTGAGTGTTGAAGATGACAAAGAATTATAGAAGGTTTTCTTTAGTAGTCTTTTGGTTTGTAGCATAGTGTAACCTGTAACTCATCAACCACAATATGGAAATTCCCACTCAGTAGAGAGCAGTAAAATAAAATGATATTAATTTAAAAGCTCTGATAAATCCAAGACAGACACTACCCTACTAGTTTTTACAAACATTATTTCTAATGGGTAAATGCAATTTAACTCTGAGTAGTACGTGGCAAAAATCCGACCTTTTAATAAGATTAATCTCTTGCTTTGTTATCTCTCCTCCTCTGCAAATGAAGAAAATCAGTAGGTTGAAAATTTCATATGCAAGGCCTCCACTTCCATCTGCACTTGTGGCACAACAACTGCATGTTTTTAAAAGCTAGCACAGAGCAAGCAGAGTGGGTTTTTCACACAGTTTGCCCATCTTTACAGTAGACTTTCAGAGAAAGGAACTTTTTATTTACTGGACATGCTGAAATGTTTACCTGCGGGACCTGAACTGGGTCACGTGTAAAATGAAAGCAAGAGTACTTGTCCCTAGTTTGCTCCCAAATAAACATTTTCATATATCAGACATCAGCAATTACTGGGTGATTTCCTGGAGATCAAGGTGTTTTACTCAGGGTTAAAATACAAGAGTAACTGTTTAAAAACTGCTCTGGTATTAATTGCAAACAGTTTCGGTCAGACTCTTGATTAAGACTATCCTCCCACTGCCAGCCAACCAAAGGAAAAAAGAAATGAGGTAAATGGCTATAGAGAGATGTCAGCCAAATCAGAGATGTTTCTCCTCTTTTTATATGTGGCCAGACCACTGCATATGTTTATCTTCACAGCTGGGAACAAATTCAGATGATGTAATTCGATTTGGTTTAACCTTTTGAAACTGATAGCAGCTCAGTTCTATTAATTTTGTTTCCTAATGTTTTTGTAAATTGCAGTGTATTTGTATTTGTTTGTACAGTCCAAACACACATACGCGGTAAAACTCATTAATGGTATATCTCAGATTTCACTATTTTATATAAAAGTTGTTCCCTCTTTTTTTTTTTTCTTTCCTTCCAAAAAAGCTGTGTGTGATTATGTAACCCCCCTAATATTTAAATGACTCAATTTCTTCAGTAATTCCTAGAGAAATTTTCCCTTGGTTGAATGCGGGAAATTTACGTGAATCTTCTATGAGTAGCAGCAGTCCTCTGGCGGGTGTCCCTAGGACGTGACCAAGATCACAGCATCACAAAATGGTGGGAAGGGACCTTGGGGTCCATTTGGTCCCAGCCATGCTCAAGCAGGGATACCCAGAGCAGACTGCCCAGGACCATGTCCAGGTGGCTTTTGAAGGTCTCCGAAAAATGGCAGGGAGACTCCACCACTTTTCAAAGGCCTCCCAACTAAAAGATAGCATCGAGTTGTGGAAGAAAGACAGGACTGTCTGCAGGGGAAGCTTGACGTTTGAGGAGTTCACATAATGTGAAACCTTCTTGGGAGGAGGCTGTGCTGGAATGTTAGCAGATAAATGCCGTGTAATGGCAGGACATAGTCTCACAACCAGCTTGCTAAACTTCATTTTTGTGTAAGGGGATATTTGGAAATTTACCAGATAAAATATATTTCAGTGTGTTTAAATAGGAATCTAGAGCATGGGGACATTTGTCTTTTTTATGAAAACTCTACTTCATACATATGTATATATACAGACATACATGTATATATTATATATGTGTGTATATACATGTTTGTTTGCTAATTAACACTGGAGTTTTGTTTGGAGAACAGGAGTTTTTGGAAGGCATAACCAGACTGTGCCCCTGTTTCACAGCCTCCTGAAGTGCTTCCTGGAGTTTCTTTTCTAGGATTCGCTCAGCTGGTGTTTAATCTGGTTTTAACAAAGTTACTTCAGGCGGTGTTTCAGGCAAGTATAGCTAGGTTTTCTAAATTGCTGGTTAAGTCAAACTAATAATATAAAGCTGCCTTGTAAAGCAGGACCTTTACCAGTGTGCTGCGTGTCAGTCATGGCAGTTGCTAAGGAAACAAAGCTGTCCTGAAAACAGTCGTGGACTTTGCTTTAATTTCACTAATGAGACTTTGCTGTGTCATAGTGAAAGACCAGATCCCTTTTGTTGAGACTCTGGCATGCGGTTTGTTAACTTAGATTGGTGTTAGCAGTAAGTTTAGTTATTGATTATTACACTGAGGTTGGGAAGCCAGTTGTGTTGTTTTTTTCTTTCTCCTGCTGAACTGTTTTATAGGGAAGTCAAGTAAAGGTCATTTACTATTGCTAGTTTATCTCCAAAGGGTTCTGATTTATGGAGAGCTTTGTTGGTAGTCTGTCTGCGCTGCATGAGTTTATTCAAATAGTTATTGCTTTAAGGATGTCTTTCCCTTTCTAATTACCTGTTGTAACTGAAATGTTAAGTAAACTTTTTGTGTTTTCCGGATATGTTGTAAAATTAGCCATCTGTGACGTAGTAGTACGTTATCTGAAAGCAAACAAGCACGGGTTGTATATGCAAAATGGAATTCTTTGGGTAAAGGAAAGAAGCACAACTCACTAAGTGGCCTTTAATTCCAGGTATACTTTCTCATAGGACCTCAAAAAATTCTTCCTTGTTTCATGATCCTTTTCAAAACCTTGATTGGCAAATCCTCTACAACTACTTTTCTTTCAAAATATACATGGTCTCTTTAGAATGGTAAGAGAGAATAAAGTTTCTTTCCACATTTACTGTGTTGATGGTATAGTTGGAGGACTTTAAATACCTGGTACTCACAATTCAGCGGTGTTCTTTAATACTTCATTATTGAAAAAATCTTTATCAGACTGAACAGCTTTACATTAAGTATAGGAAATGAGGTACAGTTACAAAAGTGTAATCTGAAATATAAAAGGTCGTTAGAAAGAAAAGGTAAAATTAAAGAATCACTGTCCCAATAAAAGTTTTCTTAGCATGAGGGCTACTAATAAGGCTAATTATTAGTGGAAATCTTACTGTTTGTAACAAAATGTAACAGGACTGAGTGGTACAGCACAGATTGCATGTGTTTCCCTTGTTTACAAGGGACGGTGCATGGACTTTTTGTTCTCTAGCCTGAGTTTAAAAATGTTTTTGTAATAAAGACATGCAGTGATAGCTGTGTATCAAACATGAATCTTCACGTCCTAGCTGGTAGTCTAAGAAGCACCTTCTATGCCTGACTTTATAGGCCGTTTCTGTATATATAACAAAAACATGTTTCTGGAAATGAAGAAATAGTGTGTGTTAATTGGAGCCTAGCTGTCCCTTGATGTCTCTGCTTGCCGTTAGGTCAGGATAAATTATGCCTGTTTAACAGCAAAAAGTTTTAAACTCTCCCAGTCTTAGTGAGAGCATCCGATGGCACATTCCCTGGCTGCAGTGCTTTGTAGGAATGAGCCTGACTAAGCTAAAACCGCTTGCGTTCTGGTTTGTGAATGGGTAGGTTTTGAGAGCTTTTTCGTAGGCTGCTGTTGACATAATCACATTACCATCAGTGTTGATCCATGTTTCACTTTCCTACTTCTGTCCCTAAATACACAAGTACTTAATTTCCATCTTTATGGGATACTTACACTCTTCTAGCCAGTCAGTTTAACATTTGGACTGAAACAAGCGTTCCCTTTCTTTCATAGCTGGTCTTTCAGGTTTTTCCTTACAGGAATCATAGTCTGAAGCTGTTCTAAAGCACAACTATGATATTGGGACCAAGTGATTACTAGATAATGGAGGATAGGAACTTCCAGATTTGTAGTGTTAAGAGAACTGTTACAATCTGTATGCTTGTGAGTTTTTGTTTTTGCCATTTTTTTTTTCACCATAATGACTAATAACTGAAAAAAATCTATTGGTATTTCACAATATCCTGATAATTTAGTCACTGGCTAGGCATAAGGAAGAAAAACGGGAAACAAACCTTAGCATAACCATTTAGTTAAAAATTAACATTTTAAGTATCCTTATTAACAAGGTCAAAGGAAGTTTTAATTATATTCTTCAAAAATTATTTTGCAACTCAAATCTGTGCCCGTTTTTTATTCACAGTTAGGTGGGTCCTAACACGATCAGCTTTGTGTTATAGACATTTGTGGAGGAATTTGGACCATTCATTGTTTTCTTGATGAGTTAAATGTCTGTTGTGCATGGCAGTGTCTCCAGGAAAAATGATTCTTAATTCAATTTAGAAGCTGTGGTGCCCATTGTCCAACTTCTGGTTTTAAGGTTGCGTCGGAATGGGGGTGGGCAGGAGGGGAGCTTTTTTCTTCTGGCGCAGCTATTTGTGTGGCTTTTGCTCAGGGCTACAATTTGAGTCCTGTTTATGCTATGATGGTGAGCAACTCGGAGGTTGCGTGTGAACTGTAATTGATTCCTCCACTCCACAGTCCTCTCGCAGGAGGAGCGCAGCCCCTGCCCTCTGCCAAGTTTTGCCCTCTCAGAATGTCTTCAGATGCTTGCTCTGTGAAACTGAAGGGAAAGGATTTAAAATGCTTTCTAAACCAAGGTAATAGCTTACTTACCCAGTTGTTGAGAGAGTTGCAGTAAAGTGAAGATTGCTGGCTTTTGGAATGGATAAATTTAATGTAAATAAGCTTATGTGAAGAAATCTTTATTCCCCACAGGAAGACATTAAGCACTTTTTTTGTGCTCACAGAACAAGTTCGTTTGTGTGGAATTTATTTGAAATACAGGAGATTCTGGTGCTTGTTGCCCTGCCAGGATCTGCATATTTTTTTTTTCCTTTAACTTTGTAAAACTGTTTATATGAGAGAGATTTGCAAGCTTATGAGTTTGCTTTTACGTGATGCCTTTAATTCTGAAGTATCTGGAATAACTATCGTATACTTATCTCTGCAGGTAAAGGTATTTGATCTGTATTGCCCTTACCCGCAGCTGTGGTATAAAGTCATGAGAGCTTAGACTAGTAGCCGTTCAGTTACTTGCCCGCTGTTGATTAAAATATCCCCGTCCCATCTACCGTATGTAGTAGGTATGTGTGTACTTTGTCTTGATTTAGTCCAACTGCAAGATGCGCGTTGTGTAAAAGAAACAGATGCACGTGTTACTTTGTTGTACAGGATGTGGTTCGGTTCTTGACTTCCAACTAAAATCTTTGTCTATTTTTCAAGCTGCAGAAAAATAAATAAGATGTGAATTCTTGGAAGCAGTTACTTTATCAAACTGATGAGTCAAAAAAAAATTATGAAAAGAAGATACACAGGCTGCAGTGCTATAGCGACTGGCTCTGTCCCATTGTTCTGCTTCATAAAGCAATCTTCGTTTTCACTTTGATAGCACCAGTTGCTTTTCATTGAGGTTAGTATATAACTTGCATCATGGGCAATATTTCTGTTAAAGGAAAAATACATTTTTTCCAAGCTATTAGACTAGTTAGGCCGTGTTCCTGCCCAGTATTTCAGAGAACCTATTAGCTGTTACCTCTCTGGTGGATCCTACAGATCCAATATTTGGCTTTTGGCAGACACAGAAGGGCTGACCTGCGGAATCAGACACTAATTTTTTAGCGTTGTTTCATATAGGTAGCTTTTGTGTAATACATCTAAGGTATAAATATAATGATTATGTGAAGGAAATAAATCAGATGTTGTATGGTTGATGTGGAGATAAGAAATGAGAATACTAGCAGTAGGGAGGCAGTTAGAAGTAGCCATGCTGTTCTCCCAAAGTCTTTATCTACTGTTTTTGATTAGAAGTTCAGTTTTTAAAACCTAGCAACTACTGAGCCCTGCCAGCTTTGCTCTCATAAGATGGTTTATTAGCAGCATCTCTGTAAACGTATCCATGATGACTAAGAAACCTATCCATGACGGACTAAGAACAACTCGGGTATATGTGATACTCTTTCTGAGTACTCTCTGGTTTACAACTGCTTTCATTCCAGGAGTATCCTGAGCCAGGTATGGTTTCTGTCTATCTCTGTCCTCCAAGACTTGTGCTGTCTCCCCTTGAGACCATGTAAGCTTTTAGCATCTGCTGTGTGCTTTGGCAAGAAATTTCTCTCTGGCCATCCATCCACTGCATGAAGAAACGCCTTTTTCTGTTTTAAACTTGGCTTCCATCAGCTTCAATCAGCGGTGCCCAGTTCTTATTTTGGAAGTGACAATGAACAGTTGATGCTTGTCCATGCTGCTCAAGATTGATCTTCTCTGCAAATTATCTTTTTTTTTGAAACTCGAGTCCTAATCTGCTGCGTCTTCTGGGGCAGAAGCTTTTTTTTTCCCCCTTCAGTGATCCCTGTAGCCCTTCTGTGAGCCTCTTGCAGTTTTTCTTATTTTTAAGATGTTGTGCAGCACCCATCATTCTGAACCTTCCATCTTAAACAACAACAAAAAAAAAGGTAATCTCATGTTCGTTTTATTCCGTCTGGTGTTTATTGTCCTTTGACTATGTATGTTTTTTTTCAGTTCTTTGCAGTCAGCAGATGAACTTCTATCTCTGGGAGACTTTGTGCTGCTACTGGGCTTCTTTTTCCAGCACAGATCCTAGTGCATAGGCCCCTGTGGAAGTTGACCAGGCCTATCCGTGTTGTAAAAGCTACCGTCTTCTACTTCCTGGTTCTTATTAGTATTAATTGCTCACGTCGTATCAGGACCTATCCTTATTCTGTAGCTGCCTTTTTAACAAAAGAAACAAAAAAAACTTTACTGTTCCTAATCATATCTTCTAGTCATCAGTTTCTGAAACGTTATGCCTGCTATTATTGCTGTGTCTCTAGAAGTTTTCCTAATGAATTTTGAGATACAAACTCTTAACGTTGGTGCATTTGCTTTGAAATGGAAAGGTCTTTACTTCATTCCCATGTGTAGGATCTGCTCCAACAATAGTGTGGTGGTGTGATAAAATGATATGTTGTTAATATAATTAAAAAACAAAAACAAACAAACCAACACCCTGAGAGATTCATTTCCAGAATGAAGTATCTGTCTTTTAGCTGATACTGCACACATACGTGTAGGTTTTTAATTGAATGCATATGTTGTTGGAGAAGTAAGCAATACCAAGGTATTTGGAAGACAGGTAATTTCTTCACATGTGTTGTTCCAGTAATGCTAAAAGAATGTCAGTCTGAACTTTGCTTTGGAATTGACATTTCAAATTCTGCTTTTGAATTCAATTACAAAATAACTGCTGTCAATACTGTGAATTATTTTAGTTTATCGTCACTGGATACGTACTGCACAACACTGAATAAGTGACTACATGTCAAGACAGTTTTCTTACCAAAATAAGAGTACTTGGCACTAATTAAGATTGTCAACCAGTGGTAATTATCTTTTGATAGTTGAGTTTGTTGTTTCCATATGTGGTGATCAGTAATTGTATAATAAGGGGCAATCATCTGGGTCTTCTAAAACACCACCACCAAACAAACAAACAAAACCCTTGTGTGATTCAAGTTCAAGTGAGATGAAAACGTTCTTCTCCGAGCAGTGAAGGTTGATTGAATTGATATAGGAGGTTCAGGATTGTTAGGAATCTTAAGTAGACTGGAAGATGCAAAGAGCTGTGGATGTGCCATATGATCTAGATATGTTTGTGTTTTTTTTCCTTCTCTAAGTTCACAAATGCAAATGTTTGTGTCTTAATTGCTACGTAGCCAATATAGTGTTTAATGAAGGTTGGTCATCTCTCCAACCTTATGCTCAGAGTAGAACGTGGCTAACGCTAGATCAGGCCAGGTGTGACTGTTCAGCCAAGTCTGGAGAACCTCCAAGGGTGGAGATCCCACAGCCCTTCTTCTTCCTGTTAATATGCTCCTTCACAAAAAGGCTCTATACAGCAGAGTAAAGCCTATAGCATAGATTCTGGTGGACAGCTCACACCTAATGACTACTAAAACGGGGTGTAGTTTCTCTTCAAACCAAGCAAATGAAGTGGCATGCTTTTGGGTAGGATTTTCTTATTGTCTCGTATGTAGAGTTCAATTATTTATACAGGGACTTGCCTTCCTGGAGTGCTTGAATGATGTATATTGGTTTTCTAGGTTATTGCTCAGTGTTGTGATTTGCATTTATGCAATTCCTTTAATTTGCTTGGAGCTCTGATAGGTTACTGGGTATGGAGCACAGTAATCCCATTTCAACTAGCACACGAGATGACTTCTTCAGTGATCGGAGCTGCGTGTTAAGTCATAATAGCAGGGAATTGTATTCAAAGTAGAAGAAATTGCTGCTTGCCTATGAAATCATCCTCCGTGTTTGTTCTCCTGGTGTTCTGTAATTATGGGTTTCTGGACTAGATAGAACAGATTAAAATATAAATCCACGGGGGAAGTATGTCCTTTATTTTCAATGTAGTTTGGTTATGTATACATAATTTAAAAAAAAAAAAAAAGTCTTGCAAGTGTAACCTCACAGCTGAATACAAGGATAGATATGGGTTCAGCTACCATTGAGGTGGCCACAATCACACACAGAGATGGCCATTATGTTTGCCATAGTTTGTTGTCTGTTTTGGGAGCTACTTTGTAGTTCTTATTGCTACAGTTGGTCTTAATTTTTCCTGTGAGTCAGTAGTGGTACCAGTCATGCATGGTACGTGAGATGGGAGTAAAACTCATGGGAAGGCAGGGCATGATATGGTTAAATGTGTTCTATGTTCGCATCAAGTTTGAGGAGTGGAAAAAAAAAACAACAAAACAGCTTTGTAGACTTTGAGAAAGTGTTTCTTGAGTTTCAGAGCTGTAGTGCTGGCATAGTTATTTGTGAAGTTACACCATGAGCCACACACAAAGCATTTTTTCTGGTATGGTATTTTTTTTCAACTGATTGGTTCTCTGCCCCAGTTCATGGCGAGGCTGCTTAGAGGAGGTGGTAGAGGTGGGCTGTGCATGAGAATAAACGAAGCCCCTTACAGCAGTGCTGCTGCTGCAGAGATGTGCGTGGAGTCACTCCGTCTGACACAGAAATCCAGTTTTACTTCACAGTGTAGTGACTTGTTTTAACTAATGTGTAGCTGATGGCTTTTAGTAATTTGATCCAATATTCAATATAACATAAACCAACTAGTTCTTAAACTTTTAAAATAATTGTATAGCACTAGTGACTTTTAACAGAATTGTAGTAAATGAGAGTGACAGTTTGTTGGATTTTTGTGTGTTGTACTGTTCCTCCTCTTGTGTCCTGTGCATTGTTTGTAATATCTTAAAACATTAGAATCAGTTTTGGAGCCAATAAAACAGTTCTGTTTTGCTCTTTGGAACATAGTAAACGTGTTTTTGGTGTTTTGAGTAGTGTTTTTTTGTTTTTTTTTTTTTTGAATTACTATCAATACTATATATAACATAACATATTAACACTTCCTATGGAGAGATAGAGGGATGTTATATTACTCTATCTTTGGCAGCTTCAGACTGGCTTTGATGCATTTGTATTGTCTGCAATAAATATATCTGAGATTTCACAGGAGTCTGTTTTTACTGTATTGAAATGATATTTTTAACAACTGTATAATGGCTGTATTGAATTATAAAACTACACTTACAGGAGAAACTGTATAAATATTTAAAAAACAAGCTTTATTTAAATGTCTCCTTCTAATTCTTGACTCTAGTTTCTAAGCAATATTCTTCTGTTGCTAGTTGCAAACAAATTCACTGTGACTTTTAAACACAGTCATTACAAGAGTAAGCAAGCAATAGGCATAACATTTACAATTTGTCTTCCTTGAATCCAAGTTCTGTTACGAACCTCCAGAAAAGGGATCTTTTTGTGTTTTCCTGTTAAGCCTCTATGCACAGCCTGTGATGACGATGCTCAACAAAACCAGCTACTCTTAATCTAAAATTCAGGGAGCTGGCATAGTTAATATTTTTGAGAATTATAGTGAAAGAAAGCCTACCGAGTTTCACTTGTAACGTTGCATTTTGAGATACTTGATTTTAAGAAAGAAACAACATCAACAAAAACCTCCTTGTATATGAGTTCCTATAGGTATGTTATCTGCACATCTTTCTGTTGTGGAATTTACATTTCCATGCTCTGTATGGAAGCACAGATTTCATTGAATGGAGGAATTTGAAACGTGGCCCAAGACTTTCTATTTCTGTGTCTAACAGTAAATGTTGGTCGTCTACTAGTACTATGTCATACGTACATGGGTGGTGGTATGGATGAGTTGGTATAAAAAGACTTATTTTTTTAAATACAACTATGCATTAATGTATAGCTTAGTATGAACTTCAAAATAGCAAATAAAATAATGGGAAAAAGCAGTTCTTAAACAGCTGTATGGAGACGGGAAACAACAAAAAACAGGTGTTTGTCCGGCTTGTAAACTGAAATTGGGAAAGTTTTATTATGGACATCTGTGTAGAGTTAGCACCTTCCTGTTCCACAAAAACTGAACCAAGGTTCAGTAATTCCAGTCCATTCCAGTCCCACCAATATATATCATAGTTAATTGGGACAGGCAAGTTTTTTTTTAAATAATATGTATGTGTTTAATATCTATTTTTTATATATATATATTTAAGTAAGCATATATATATATAAAAAACAATACTTAGCTGTAATCTAGTATACATTCTGTAACTGATACTCGAATGTCCGTGGTTGTTTTTAAACACTTCTAACAGTATTCATAACTTAGCTTTGCTGTGGTTATAAGCTTGATGTTTGAACTAAGTTTAACTGAAGTCAGCAAGGTGTGTGGGTATTTTATTTATATTTTTGTGTTTTATTTATTTTAAACAGCTACCTTGGTATTGAGCTATCAGTCAGTGTGATGTGTTATGCTAATGTAGCTAACATCTATTTTGAAACTCAATTTTCTTGCCTTTGTACAGAATCTTTTTTTTTTTTTTCCTTGTAATTTATCAGAATCAAAACATTCCTGCTAAACTGGAAGACCTGAAATAGAGTCTTTTGTAAACAGCACTGGGAGGTAGATAGCTTGGATTTTTATCAGTCCGTATTTTATGTAAAATTATATCAGTATATTTAAGCCTGTGAATGCTGAACAGGATTTTGGTCTGTCCAGTGCTTTGATGGGATTTTAAATCTGGATGAAATAAATACACTAGTGTAACAACTATTAACAAGGGATCAGACTACTAATTTCAGTTTGTTAACACTACAGATTTTGTGCACCTTGTGTTCAAAATTATGATGGGAAAAGCATGACTTCTGAGTCACTTTTAATACTCCTGCAAAGCTATTTCCAGTAATAACTTAATCAAAGCATACTCTCAATAAAATGGAGGAAAATAAGCTCTTATAAAATAAGTGATTGAGATCTAAGGATTATTTTTCAATTGAAAAATAATCTAGTTGCCCTATTTTAAGTGGGATATTTCACACAGAAGCTAGTTTACTTATGCTGTACAACTCTTCAGTAGTAGTTCTGTTGCAACTCTGGTCCAGCTAAAACCAGAGTTAGTCCTGCCAGTCCTCAGAATTCTTGTCAGGATGCACATGTAAGCAAAAATCTTAAATGTAGAAGTGTATATCGGTGGAACAATTAATAAACGTACCAAGTTTTAGTAAGAAAAGGGCAATACCATAACTCTGTTAAAAGTTGTGCAGGTACAGTTATTTGTTGATGAGCTTGCAAGTTCCCGAAGCACAGCTACCAGCAGAATTGCAGTGTGGAGCAAGGTCCAAACTCGTAGTGCAGGTAACGTGGGGAGGGCTTTCAGGGAAACTGCAGCAGAAGGGAACTGAGAAATAATGCAGAACTGGCAGTTCCTCATTTCTTTCCCTTGTGTACGAAACAAAGTTGTTCCACAAAAGCAATAGAACAGGCAATGATTTAACTTAGTTGTAAGTAATAATGATGGTTTGAAATAATTGCATGCCTATACAGTATGATGGTGTGTTACTCTTCTCAGCAGCATAACTAGCATGCTACTATTTCCTGCAGTGGAGCTGGGCTTGATTTAGCAGCCTGAGGGATCAGCTTCTCTTATACGATGTTTTTTGCTCTGAAAATACAGGTGGTTTGTTCCCCATAGGCCGATCAAGCAGGATGATTTAAAAAAAATAACAAAAACAAAAAACACTGAGTATCTGACAAACAGGAGTTGATGTGGGGAAGCAAGAAAAGAAGGGATGTGTAGGTGTATGTCTGCTAGTATAGGAATTGGTCACGGTTTATTCTTGGAGGAATTGTTGATAACAAAAAAAAATCTAGCCTGTACCATTGTCTGTCATCGGATATTCTTCTAGATGTTTGTAAGTGTGAATACACATTGATATTTTACGAACTGTAAAAAGTTCAGTGCTTTTTTAGTCTCTTCTCTGTTCCTTGTGTAAATAGTTGCTGTAGTTGTGGTTAATCTCAAAAAACAGAATAAAAACTGAAGCTGTTCCTTGCTATACATGTACACAGCTCCTTCTTGATTTATGACTTGTTCTTCCAGTTGACCTGCTTGGTTTAACTGCTGTGCTGTGTAAAACTAAAGTAAACTTAGAATGTTTTAATTAACTTTTCTACTACATGATGATAGAGCAAATAGTTTCAGTGCGTGTGTTCATTACAGAAAGATGTATTCAACTCTGATGGGAGAATGAAAGGTTGACAGCAGATACATAAATGAGAAGGTAAACAATTTAATTTTATTCAGAAGTTGAAATTAAAAACCAAATTTGTTTTAAGAAATAAATGTCACTAAAATTCTCGATGTTCAATATAGAACTTCAGTGATTGACACGCCCATGGAGTGAAAAGGTCTAACAGTGTTATATTTGTGTGTTGTGTAAATCCAGTTAAGGACTTATATATATCGTATATAGCGTGACATTTCTGTTCTTTCAAAGCAGTGTAATTACCAGATGTGATTTACAGGTTGTAGTTGTGATTCTGGATTTTTTTTTTTTTGTATTTGAGGTTATTCTGTGAGGTAGAGTTGTCTATCTTTAATAGTCTTTATGGGGTAACTTTTTATGCAGCTTAGCCAGTATGACCAAAATCTTTAATAAAAAAAAAAAAAAAAAAGGAAGAGATCTTGGTTATGAGTTATATGTATTTTTATACCCTAGGTTGTGACTTATTTTTTTCATTTTATAAGCACTAGATACACCATTGGTTATAATGTCACCCAGTAGACTGTAAAAATTAATGGCTTTAATTTCCTTTTTAAATAATGCTCTGTATCAAGACACATACCTTTTGATTTTGCAGTTAACTGAAGCTAATGTACAGGTTGATTTTTATGTGACTGAATACTTCCTTCTTCAGTGAGTGATTTGGTGTTAACATTATTAAAATCAATTACCAGAAGTCTGATACGTTAACACTTGTTACTCAATCTGCTTCTGTTTGGAGAATCCATTTTCATTCCAAGGTTATGTTTTACTTCATACCAAGAAACATATTAAGAACTGAGTAACCAAGTCAGGCTTTTCTTTAAAGAAAAAGGAAAGGGTCAAAAGGGTAATTTATTTAATCAATGCTTATACCATGCGGTTCAGAAGCCAGCAGTGGATTTCTGTTGATTTTGATAATTTGCTGATTCTTGTAAGGAAAGCCTGGAAACTTCAGATCTTTATTTTTGGTTTGTCTTTGACTGCTTATTTAGTCCATCAGTAGTTATTTACTGCACAAGTATTTCAAGGGTGCAGAAGAAACTGGCAGTTAAGATTGAAAAAGCTCAAAGTTGTGGTAGGTTTGATTCTAAAAATGTGTACACACAAACAACAGAATTGTGTGTGTGTGAGTGGTCTTACATCTGTTAGGCTGTTTAAGTAGACTAACTTAATTTTCTGTGGTATTGCAAGCCTTCGAACTTTTGCACCGACTGCTTTTGCAAATACACATTAACACAACTTGGAATTCAACCTGCTGTTTTTTTACTGATTCATCAGATTTTAGACCGTGTGAACAAGTCCAACCTGACCTTGAAATTTAAATGGTGCCTTTTTAGGCTGATGCACCTTCCAGCAAAAGGAAGATAATTTAATTTGGAAGCAGTAGAGATGGTTGTCACCTAGTCTGGCCTTCTCGATGTAGGCCATATACTGTCATTCATGAATTTCTCTGACGATATATAAATGTATTCTTGCCAAATCATGTCCTGTTTAAATGTTTGCTTTCACTGGAGTGATGCAAGAGCCATGCAGAAGAAATTGAGGATCATTTCCATATGAAATGGAGTTAGGATTCTGAAATGAGTTTCTCTTCTGAGAGACCATACAGAATACTGGATTTGTGTTATTGGTGGAACGCAAAAGTAATGGAAAAGAAATGGAAATAATGTGTAACGTTAACTCCTCTCTGAGAAAGGTGTAAACTCAGCATAGGTTTTAGTGCTTGAACACTTTGGAGAATTTAATCTACTAAAATATAGACATCACTTTAATTTAAAAAAGCTTGAATATTCCAGTGTGAGATTTAAGATTTTAATTTTTTATCTAGAATATGATCAAAGAACGTGTGTCAGACAAAAATGGGTCCCTGCAGTCTGAAAAGGCGACAGCTTGCATATTGACTGTGTTTTTCAAAGTCAATGCAAGCTATCCAAACTAATTGTGAAGCCAATTTTAATTGGTATATAAGAATTGGTTTGAAACTTCCCACCTTCTTGTGGAGTTAATTAGACAGTCATGTTTTATTAAGTAATATTATTTAAAACAAAAATGAATTTGTTACTTCACAGCTGTTTGTGGTAGAGAGAAGTCAGTGGATTAAATTTGAGGCCTAGTTTTCTTGACGGGGATTTCATAACATTTCCCACACAGTACTTTACTTGTCTCAGACTTTGGATAAATATGTGTCTAGATTTCTGTGGCTTCAGTAATTGCCTGTTTGTTTGCTGAAGCTCTGGTTTGTGACTTCCTTTAGTGAGGCTATTCAAATTTGAGAGGTGGGTTGTAAGAATAAAAGTGCACTTGTGTACGTGTATAAAACGCGCTTAGTGGTCAGTAAATGGAACTGAAGATCAGCATCTCGTGTCACTTTGGCAATGGTTGTAATTCTGATTAAAAGACAATACACTAAAAGCATTTATCAACCATTTGAAAAGAAGACGCGCTGATTCTTGAAAGGGAAATAGAGACTGAAATTGAAAAGGAAATTTGGTTTTCTTGTGGTAGTGCCAGTCTGATAGGCACATAATGTTCCTTCCTTCTTGAGGGAGCAGAGCAAAGCAGTCATACAAAGACATGTTTTAACAGCATCTTGGTAGACACAACCACGTGTTAACTCTGAGTTTAACCATGTTTTGAAGAGTTCTGGGAAGTAAGGCTTCAACATTATCTATGAGGCTGAATGATGAGAATTTTTGAATAAATGGTGTGGGGAAGTACATGCTACATACTGAAATTATTATAAAACTTATTACTGCCTGAGGGTACACTTCACAACAAAAGCATTAATTAAAAGCAGTATTACCCTGGCAAGACGTGGAGAACAAGATCTGTTCTTGTAACAGAAGCATAATTGCAGTCTTGTCAAAATATCATTAGACCCTGTGGCAACTGAAAGAACATCTTCCCAACATGGCTTGGCTTTTTGGAGTCCATTTTTTATACTTTAATTTAATAGTTTTCTATTTACAACTTCTTTAATTTTCGCAGTTGAGTTGAATAAGGGTATTTTAGTGAAGATCAGGAAAAAGCGAAACAAATGGAACCAGATACTCTTCAGCATGTTATTAAAGGGAGTAATGTGTTTTTGCAAAGCTGTTTTATCCTCCTACGGTATAAATCTGATGGAAGCTTGATGTGGAAAATTAGAGGGGAGAGAGGCAGTGGAAGAAAGACACAGTGGTTGTTAATTTAACCCTCTGTTGTTGTAGAAGGTTGTTTTCAACTTGAGTTGATTAAGCACGAGAGCTGGCAGACTATCTGACACAGGTTTTATCAGCAGTGTTTTAGATGCAGTGTGCTCAACCATGTCGGTCATGAATCCAACAACTGTTGCATATACTTGAATGCATCGTTTTGAAGGCAGTCTCTACAGTAAGACATTGCTTTGGAAAAGGGAAAGTGTTTTGTTGTTGAGTACTATCTTGTTGGGATACTGATGACAAAAAAACAAGTTCAAAGAGTCTTCATTATATTAAATGTAATAATATTAAAAGTAAACTCATTAAATGACCATTCTGTACAGAAAGATTAGGTACATAAGCATATGGATGTCTTTAATGCTTGGCTTGACTTTTTGTGTTCCTGTTTTTGGTGGCTGTTGGGTTTATTTTGTTCTGTGGTTTATAGGTACTTTTAGACCAATCACCTGGTCTAAAAGCTATCAGTTGATCAACTAATCACAGTTGTTTTATGGCATTGTGACGCCTTCAGTTCTGTTAGTAGTTTCAGAAAGCATAGTGTAAATGTTTTTGGTATGTTCCCTGTCTCTTCTCTCCCCCAAACCAATCAACAGCTTTTGGGATTTAATAGTGTTGATCTCTGAGCTGTTTCTTTTCATCAGTTTTGGGGAAGGTAGTAGAAATATTAAACAAAATTGTTTGGTGGCTCCTAGGTTAGTGAACTTCATATTTCTAAAGCTGCTAATAGAAAAGCTTGAGTCGGTTTGCCTTTTTAAACAAATAGTAATTGAACCACTTCAATTCCTAAAATTCACCAGTTATTTTGATAGTTGGCATAGAAATGCTGAAAAACTCAAGTTCTATTTCACTTCATGACTTGTTTGCTGTGTAAATCCTTGTCTTATTTTCTGATCTCCCATTTTTTCTACACATGCCTTTTCTTGGAAGTATTTTTCATCAATATGAATAAAAAGTAATCTGGAGCATCCAATGAATGTTTGTTTAAATTAGTTCTTAATTGACAGTTTCTCAGACTTTAACCAGATTTCTTTCTTGTCCAAACCTTACTCTTTGGCAGTTGTAGCATTTGCTACAATGCAAGAACTGCTGCTCATGTGGTGTGTATTGGTGACGTGAGTCTGGTTTCCGGCTTTCCTGCTAGCTTAGTCCCTTCAGTCTTGGATTTCTGAAATACAAACCTAAAAAACCTGTTGACTCTCAGGTTCTTTAAAAATGCTTGGACTTTCTGGTGAGTCAGTTTTCATATGAATATGTGCATTTTAATAGTTTCTGAAATGCACAGTTTCTGTGTATTTTCAAGTTTTCTGGTTTGGGAAATGCTAAGAAAATAAAAATGGATAAAAGCATTTGTGGTTTAGAAACTGTAGCCTGTAGGAAAAGATTAGTCTTGACAATAGAGCATTGTCTATTGAGTCAATTAAGCATGTAGGTTTAGCTAGCTTGGGAACAAGTTCCAGCATGTGACGTTGTAAATAGCATTCTCACATAACAAATGTAGGCTTGGTAAGTGGGCCATAATTTCCCCTGCCACTTCATCGGGTTTTTTGAGTCAACTGTACTGATGCTGTTAGAGTCTTTCTGATGACTCTCTTAGGTTGCTGCTACTACATGCTCAGGGAGTGTTGGATCAAGATAAGGCTAAGTTGGTCGAAGTGTTGTCTTGCTGATGTTTTTCTGCTTATCCATACGCAGAAATGGGAATGTGGGATGCAGGTACTCAAAATGCTGATTCTTCTACCTGTCCAACTTGTTCACTTGAATACATTTTAAACACCTAGTCACTTTATCAGGCAAGACATATGAACAACTAGAAGAACTTACCCCATCCCTGAAGGTGTTCAAGGTCAGGCTGGATGGGGCCTTGGCCGACCTGATCTAGTGGGTGGCATCTCTGCCTGTGGTGGGGGGATGGAGTTAGATGATCTTTAAGGTCCCTTCCAACCCAAGCGATTCTATGATTATATGAACTGAATACCTCTATAGATTGTCAGGGCAGCTGAATTTCACCTCAATCGCCTTCTCATTTCCCTTTCTCAAAGTAAGGATTGAAAATGATGAAAAAGGGCTCAAAGGTAGAGATATGGTCAGGGACACCGCTCACCAATTGTTATCAAAGGCAAAAAAAAAAAAAAAAAGTGAGATTAATGTAATTTATAGCCTGTCTCTAGCGGACCAGTGAGAGCTAAAAGCAAACTAGAAACACCTTCCCTCCTATCCACCCTGTTCTACCTCATCCCCCTGAGCAGTGCAGGGCAATGGGGGCTGCGGTCAGCCTGCGGGGGCTGCCCACAGGCTGCAGCTCTTCAGGAACTGATCCCACATGGCTCTGTACCACGGGGTCCATCCCCCAGGAGCAAACTGCTCCAGCACGGGTCCCCTACGGGTGGGCGGCAGCTCCCCCCAGACCCCCTGCTCCTGCGTGGGCTCCTCTCCACGGGCTGCAGCTCCGGCCCGGGGCCTGCTCCTGCGGGGGCTCTCCATGGGCTGCAGCCTCCTCCAGGCCACATCCACCTGCTCCACCGGCGGCTCCTCCACCCATGGGGGGGCTGCAGCGTGGAGATCTGCTCCATGTGGGACCCATGGGCTGCAGGGGGACAGCCTGCTCCACCAGGGGCCTCACCACAGGCTACAGGGGAACTTGTGCTGCCTGGAGCACCTCCTGCCCTCCTGCTGCACTCCCCTTGGGGACTGCAGGGCTGCTTCTGGGCTCTGCTCACAGAGGCCACCCTATAGCCCCTTGCCACCAAAACCTTTCCATGTAAGCTCCATACAATTGGTGATACAAAAATCATGGCAAACTAAAGGACTCCTTCTCCGCATAAAGCAGGCAGTGGGAGGAAAACCTTGTTTCTGTAGCTTTTACCTTTCACATCAGGCCTGTCTTCATTGTTGGTTATATTTTTTTTGTCATTTGGATTTGGCTTTGTACTAAAACCACCTTTTTTCCTCTTTTCACTCCTAATACTGTTGTATTTGATGGGGAATTATTAGAGGTGGATCTTAAGCATGATCATCAGGTCAGCATTCTCATTCTATTTATGAGAATAGAAAGGCAGCAAATATTTAAGTAGTTTTGCGAGACTGCTACTTTCAGGTAGGTTTTGTGATGTGCCTCATGGATTGACCTGTTGCAGACATGGAACTATGTAATCTCTAGCAGAATAATACTCTGCTGTGTTAAATGCTGCCATTTTTGGATTGTGATCTGCCTACACCTCTAGAAGTCTCAGCTTTTGGTGAAATGTAACAAATATGATTGCTGTTAAAGATAAAAGCATGATACAAAGATTCTCTGGCATGTCTGTTTTTAGCAACAAACATGTAAGAGCAGTGTGGTCAAGCTGCCTAACTGGAAAAAAAAGTTAACTGCATTTTGGCTGCTTTAGGGGATATTACATTCCAGGTTCTGAAATGGTGTACGTTTCTTAAGGATGACATTCACCACTTGGACAGTAAGCCAGTGGTCTCCAAAGTGGATGGCATGTTTTCAACTCCTGTTGAGGTGTGGGAAGAAAGTTTTTTTGGTACTATAAATAAATCAAAAAAAAATATATATATAGCTTTAATCTTCTCTTTTTTTTTTTTTTTAATTTCTGGTTTTGTATATGTTTTGTACTCTGTATAATAAATCCATGCGGTCATACATCTATATAACTTACAAATATGCAATATGTATATAACTTACAAATATGCATATACTGGGGATGTGTGCTCCGAGCTTTTATTGATGGGGTGCATGATCAAAAAAGTTTGGAGACCACTGGTCTAGAATTTTCGTGTGTTGGGTTCTTTGTCCTGCTTTCTTACTATTGGCAAATCTCTCATATTCTCATATAGCGTTATTTTAAAACATTAGGAGCAAAGTACTTCGCAGTTTTGTTTTTAGTTGGTTGGATTAACCTGTGCTGGTATATGTAAGGTTGTATGGAGTGAACAATAAGCCTATGGAAAGATGACTTTGATTCAGTTGTGCTGGTGTAGAAAAATTGTAGTAGTTTCATTTTTAAATGACGTCAGAATTTGTGTTTCCAATAAATGCTGGCCATGTTTAAACAAAATAATGTTAGGTTTACTGATGTTTATAGGCTGACTTAAAAAAAAAAAAAAGTCATTGAGTTAAAGTAAGAAGAAGGAGAAGATCAGATGTGGTATTTGGCAGGTTGAGACATCCTTGTTCCTGAAATAGAAATAGTGAAACTAATTGATTTTACTGTATCCTTGCTTCTGTTCTTCTTTGTCTGTTCTTAATAGTCTGTGTGATCAATTTACATAAACTTGTTAATTTAGAAAGCATGAACTTATTGAGCTGTTGATTACATAATAAGTCATAAAACTGAAAGAAACTGAAGCACCTAATGAAACGTTTTATCTTTTTGCCATACTCAAAACTCTTTTCAGTTCAGATTTTGAGAAAGATAGATGTTCAAGCTCTTTTTAGTAATCTTGTTCTAATTTTAATTTGCTCAGAGAAGGACAGTAATTCTGGACATCTTTCCTCTGTACAGTTTCAGGATTGATATAGGTCACATGGTACTACATCCACATGATGGATTTTTGCATAACTGGAGTCTTGTGTCAGGGAAATACTCAGCATTTTCTTAAAAATATCTTTTTGAAGGGGGTTGCTTTCAGAAGTTGTCTGGGAAGTTCTGCCTGCATTACATACAGCGGAAAGAAGGGGCTGGTTGCAGTGTGCCCGGTCCTTGGCCCAGTTGTGTCATCGTTAAAGAATTACTGCAATCTGAACCTTTAACATAAAAACTTAGGAAAACATAGTCCAAAGCTTTAGCCTCCTCCCATGCTTTAGATTTGAGTAGGGTCTTGGTCTTGCTGCTGATAGAGATTTTTTTTTGTTAATTTATTAGTTTCTAAAGTTGTTTTTGATACTCTGGGATATTTTAAGTATTTTCAGATTTTTTTCAAGTCCTGTATCTGTAATACAGGACTTGCAATAAAGCAATGCTGCTTCACCTCTTCTGGTTGCTGAATAAAACTCCATAGACAGGAGTGGGTTAATGGAGGAGGGTTAACAAAGTCATGCATCTCAGGCCTCTCAGAAAATGAGATTTCATCAGCAAAGCCCCTTAGTAAGTGGATTCAGGAGGTGATGGCAAAAAGAAAGTTTCTGCCAAAATACTTGTGTCATCTGGGTTGCAGGCAGGGCAGGAGAAGTGCCTTCGCTGGGTGAAGGACACGCCAGGGGAGACCTGTGCCCACTTGGCAACATCAGCCAGAAGGTAAGAGGTCATCTCCCCAGCTGAGGTGGTCAGAGGTGAGGGTGGTGAGGCCCTGGGACAGGTTGCCCAGAGAAGCTGTGGATGCCCCCATCCCTGGAGGTGTTAAAGGCCAGGCTAGTTCAGCCTTCATCAGCCTGATCTAGTGGGAGGTGTCTCTGCCTATGGCAGGGGGTTGAATTAGATGGTCTTTAAAAGGTCCCTTCCAACCCAACCCATTTTGTGATTCTATGAAAGGTGCGCTTGTGCCCACTGGCCAGATAATGGATGTCCAGCTTTTGCCACTCTGACTGATGCTTTCTTCTCTCAGGTTTCATTGTCACAGCACACAGGGAGGATGAACAGTCTGATGGAGCTGTAAATAAGTATTTTTGGTGATTATGCCTTGTGCTGGCCGTGTGTGTGGCCTTTGTGTGGGAGCTCAAGCGATCTTTGTGGGGTCAGTAGGTGCTCACAGTCCAGGCCCTTGGTCATAAAAGCTGTCCTACAAATGAGGAAAAGAGAAATGTGGCGTTGTGTGCACATGTACCTTTTGTTGTGCTATTAATACCTGTTGCTTTTTGTTACGGTATGGCCGTCGTGAGGATTTCTCCTGCTCTCCTGATGCTTCTGCATTTCAGTGTGGGCTTGGTGAAGCAGTCCAGAGACCCTTTGAGGTGTCTGTACAGAATCCCACTTCTATGCTTTTTTCTTTTTTTTATTCCTTCCTTAACAATGCAATTTTACTGGTTTTGGCTTAATTCCTTGAGGATGTTCTAGTTGTCAGCCGCCTACTGCTGTCTTCCAATACAGGGGCTGTTTTCCATGTTTCAGGATGGCTGTGGAAGCACAAGAAGCCTGTTGATTCCTCCTCGGATGAGAGGGCTGTAGCGTAGGGCCTCTCTTACTGCATGTTGGTAAACCTTGCGAGTACTGAAACAGTGAGGCTGCACAACTTGACTGCTGCTGGAAGTACTTTGACTCCTGGTAACATAATGAACTCAAAACAGCTGCAGAGGTGCATTCAGCATCAAACACACGGGCTGACTTTTAATTAGCTACACCTGTCCAAACATGGGTGATGGCACTGGAGGCAGAACTTGACACCTACAGTTATGCAGAGAGGAGGGAGCCTGGCTTGGCTTCCAGGGTGGTAAGAAAGCTTTTTGAACAATGCTGGGAGTCAGTTTCAGTTCTGAAGTGATACAGAATGGTAGCACCAAATACGAAATCTCAAAATCTCCCTTTTCAAAATAGAAAATCTGTGGTATTTTCATCTGCTTACACTAGCGTTGAATCTGCTTCTTTGAAGTAGATGCTTCAGAGAGGCTAGGTCTTTCATTGTCTGTACTACTAGTTAGGTTTTTGATGCTTAAGAGAAAAACTAAATAGTTGTGGTTGCCTCTGGATTGGTAGATTTGACTTTATAGAAAGCATTGAGTGTATTTAATCAACCATCTGAAACGTACCGAGTGTTTTGCTGGGTATTCCAAGATACCTTCCTTACTTGACTTTAGGACCCAGAAGTGGTTGGGGTCCGGTGCCTGTAAATAAACATTTATTATTCTGCAAAGATTTAGAAACGACTCCTGCGTGATGCCGCTCCTGAGCGGGAAGGTGCTACAAATGCAGGCTGTGATTAGCTGGCTTCGTTTCAAGCTTCATTAAGAGGGTGTGACCTGTGGGTTCCAGTTGATTAAATCCAGAGATGGGGCAAGTAAACATCTTAAGAAACAACCATTTTCCAGACCAAGGCAGACCAGTATGCAATTGTTCATATTCTTAGAAAAAGCACACTCATTGACATATTTTCTTTAGAATTTTGGATGGGAAGGGAGGGTCAAGAAAATGAGCGTATAGCGAAGTTTTTCTTTGAGTATTCCAGGAAGAAATCAAACATTTTAGAGTGCTGGATTTTCAGGCTGCTGAAAAAAGTAGAACTTCAGAGTGTTTTTGACTGTCTCCATAGAAATTCCTTCCTCCCCCACCATGTTCTTTCATATTTAGTTTCCATAACCAGCGCACTATTGTGAAGGAGGGGAAATGCAGGGTAACTGCAGGGAAGCCAGCCAATCACTCCGGCATCAGAGCAGACTCCAGGGCTTGTGGAGCTAACCTTTCTGACCTTCACAAGGGGCCTCTCTGAGGAGAGCCATTTTTCCTGCCTTGTAATGGTAAAGAAAAAACTTGGCAACTGCTTTGATCAGCAAAGCAAAAACAAGGAGAGCAAGGAGCAAATGGGCAACTTTGTGCACAAAACTGCTAAGTCAGTGCTTGGCTTTCTCTGCTCGGGAGCAGTGTTACCACCTTAAACAGAACACATGCACATTTCTGTAGGGTCTGGGGAGGGCTGTTGTACAGTTTTAGAAAATCCTTCTGCTCAAATAAGGGAAAATTGTGGTCATTACCAGTTGCAGTGGGGTGAAAGTGTTTCATCTACTAGTTGGGCAATGTGAGAGTGAGGGAGCTTTTCCTTTCTCATTTTTTTGGGCAGGATTTTCAAAAGAAGGCCTTGCACAATACTTTTAAAAAATAATTCTGGTACTGAGGGGCAGACGTTTCTTGTATGCAGCTGGCATATATTTTTACTGTGCTATTTATTGCTTTCCAACTTTTGATGGTGTTTTTCTCAGTTGATGCCTACAATGCATTTCAGATGCCTAGTGGAAGAAATAGTGGTTTTACTTTACAAGTATGTAAGGTTTTGTTTTAACTTGTACTGATTTAAAAAAATCAGTTCTTATATTGCTAATATTTTATATTAGCTTTTAGCTTCACTTCTTCCTTGTGTTCTCTTTTACTGTTCTTCAGCTGCAGATCTCTAAATGCAGCTGTATCCTTCTGACACAGTTCCTAGTCTCTCTGGTAAGTGGTGTTCCTGCTGTGTGATAGTTTTCTGCTCAGCACATGGCGTTAATTCTTCCACCTGAACTTAAGTGCTCTGTATCCTTCCTCTGCCTGTGAGTAGCACAGGGTTGTTGTTGTTTTTATTCAGCACTTCCTTCCATTTCAGTGAGAGTCTGCCTCACAATTCAGTTTGCCAGACAATTTCTGTCCAGTGAACTCAGGCTTTGTTCATTCTCTGCAAGAATTCTTCCTGTGGTTTGTAAATTTTGCAAATTTCCACCTCCTTCCTTTGCTACCTCAGTTTCTCTTCATGCCACTTGGCTCCTTAGCAGATTTTGATATTCCAGATTGCCAGATTCCTGTGCAAGTCATGTTTCCTCTTTTAGACTTCAACCATTCACTTTCTTTTGATGTTTCATCCTTTCCTCAGCCACTCCCTAGTTAATCACCCCTAGTACCGTGCTGGGGTGGTTGACAGTGATTTTTCTTCTTTCCTACTTGTCTGAAAACAAGCAATCAGCTCCACAGCTCTGAGGCCAGGTAAGCTGCTTGCAGGTCTGTGTTGTTCTGGAGCAGTGCCCTTTGATTTTATGGAAGTGGAGAAATTTAAATGAGTTTTACCATCTAACAAAATAGCTACAGGTTTTCAGTAATTAAACAGTTTTAGATCCTCGCATAGTTCTGGACAGGATGCAAGCTCTTTTTCCACTAAGATAATTTATTTCTGTGCAAACTCTTTTTCAGCACCTTTCACCTGCAGGGCATCTGTTCCTCCAACACCTGCAGTGGTGCTCAGATAAGATACTTGGTATCTGATGAAGATACACAGGAAATGGGCTTGCTTGAAATCCCTCCTCACCAATCCGTTTCCAAGTGAGACAAGGCTGAGCGGCTCCACCAGCAGGTTTAGTTCTCTTGCCCATGGTGCACGGTCTTACTGCGGGTACTGTATTTAGGGGGGCAGACCCAACATCTGCCTGCTGCCTCCCCCTTTGATTTTATTGACAAAAAACAGTGCAGAGCTGTTCCTGGCCAGTTCAGCATGCAGGAGGAGCGTGCCCGCAGCCCTCCCCTGCTCCTGGCTGATGTGGAGGCGATACTGGCAGCACCAGCTTCCAGCCGGCTCTGGGCGTGCTCCAGCACAGAGTGCGGCGGTGTTTGGCTATTGGGATGGTGCCTGCCATCCAAGCAGCTGTTCCCTGTGCTAGAAGGTACGTGGGTTACCAGACAGACTGCTGGATTAAAGGGCTACAGCAATCAAGGCTCGTTTAGGTAGTGGAGTAAGACCGAAATACTGAAGAGCTCAGAAAGCAGTGAAGTCAGAGATGAGGAGAAAGGGAGCACAGAGAAATGGGGACTGAAATAAAGCCACTCAACTCCATGGCCTTGCTCACTTTCCTACAGTTTCACATTGGATGTGGTTTTTTTTCCTGTGGCCTATTCTTTGCCTTTTGTTATGCTGTTGCATTTTTCTTCATCAACACAAAATAAGAAAGAAGGTTTCTTGTAGAGTAGAACATGGTATCTGATCTGTAACAGTCCCTTTCTCATTAGAACATAAATATTTTGTAACAATTTCCTGAACAGATTTCTGAAAATATGTATAAAATATAATAAGCTCTGAGAGAATAACTAGAAGTTCTAATGTGCAAGCTTTTAGAACTAACAAAATGTATTTTTTTATGTATAGTTTACTTTTAAAAGGTCTTGAGATAAAACTTGATGTTATGACCTGTGTAGTGATTCAAAATGATTGCAGGATAAATTTTAAAGATAACACTAACCAGTGCATGTTTGCCACTGAGCTCTGAGAGCATGATAAATTCTGGAAGGAAGTTGCTGGGTAAGTAGTGACCCACAGCTCAGAAGGCATTTGCCAAGTGCTTGTTTACTTTCTTGGCCTTTCAGTGTAAAACTAAGAAACTGGGAGCTGAAGAGAGCAGGGTGGTTTGTTTCCTTCTTCTATGGCTGTGATTAGAAACTGGATGTGAGAAAATGACATCTATTTTTAAAAACTTGCGGTAAGTGATGACTAGCAGCAGTTGATTCAGATCACTAAAACAGATCAGGCATTTTGTGAGGAAAATGAAAATTACTGGAGTGGGGCAGGCTGAGGGGATTGCAGATGACTTGTAAGGAATATTACTGAAAAAGATAGTGGGGTTTGTTCTCTTGATATATCCTCCTTTTTGCCTGTAAGGACTGATTTATACCTCCTGATCTGGAGATTACGATATAGATGGTAATCTAGATCACTGACTTTAAAGGGCAGTAGTGGAGACACCGGTTTGCTGTGACAATGGGTTCCTGTGATGGAGCAGTGCTATCACTGCAGTCATTTGCAGTTCATGCTGCTTGTCCTGGCAGGTGTGTCAGTAACCTATAACCTATGTAGAGGCTTGCCCATGAGAAGTTGATGTGGAATTGGAGTGAAGGTTGTTCAGGATTATTCCATTAACTGTGATCTGTAATTCACTGCTTAAAATTCAGAAAAGTTGGATTCTATTGCTCAGTTCCTGAAATCACTGGTAGGACAGCACACATTGGCACTTCTGAGATCCCTGTCAGTGTAGCTCCAAACACAGGTTATAAAACAAATACATTATTCCCCAGAATCTTACATTCTAGTTACAGAACAAGTCAAATCCACGCAAATAGGCAAGGCAGAACTTCAGCATACGAGATTGTTGCAGTTACATCTTTGCTTTATGTGAGGGGCTTAAAAATACAGAACTGTGGCCACCTGGTTGGTAAGCCCAGATCAAAAGTAGCCCTGAAAAGTGAGGACACTTTAGGCTACAGAAAGTCAATCTTTTAGTAGAGATTAAAGGCTCTCAGTTTGTCCAAGAATTCGGAGTGGAGCCCTGGAAGAAGGGTCCTGCACTGACAAGCGAATTTATGAAGCAGTTGGTGAATTTTGCAGGCAAAGAAAGGAAAAGCTGGAAGCTGATAATGTTGGCTTTTGGAACTGAAAGGGAGTGGAGGAAAGGGATGGGTCACAGGGAAGTGCTGACTAATGGTCAGCAAACACTCAAAGGGAGTTCTTGTGTTTAAAAGCTGGCCTCACTTCCTAAAAGGAAAATAAAACCCAAACTGTTCAAGCATGAAATTTGGCCTGTGGAAGTCTGAGCTGGACTGCTAGAAGCTGGGGAGGGGCTACGCTGGAAGGAGGGCTTGATTAGGATAACGCTTTTAGCCATTAAACTTCTGGTGTGACCTGGGTTCTTGTCTCTCTTTTTGGGTAGGGTCTATTTTATTAGAGAAACCTCATCTTTATCTGTGTTACTATCTTTATTATACTGGAGAAGTCTGTAACTAGTAAGCCGGAGTTTAAATGGTAAACATACATTTTTTAATAAGTAAATTAAAAAACAAACAAACAAAAACCAGATATTACATTTTTCCCCCTTATTCCTATGCCTCCCCTCCCGCCCTCTGTAATGGCTGAACGCTGATTGTGGTAAGTGGTGGATGAAGACTGAAGGGATTCCAAAGCTGGAATTAATTGATACTAAGTTAAGGTGATAATATTCATTAATTAGGATTTATTTGTTACTTCAACTCTACTGGAAATCCCATGCTGAAATTTAGTGAAAGTTGGAGATCCATTATATTTGCTTAGTGGTCTGTTTTGTGCCTAAGGATAGGGTTGAACCGTTCCTAAATAAGTACTTCACTGTACGTATTGATAAGACACGTTAGTTACTGTTCTTGGTAAAGATAAAAATGTTACATATACATATATACATGTACTTTAAGAATCATTAGTAATTTAACTGATGTGATTTTAACTAAACTGCACATCACAATTTATAATTTTTATTTTTCATTCCCTGTACACCAAAAGATATGCAGAAAGCAAGTCAAATTACTGCAAATCAAATGTATAAGAGCTGAGGTATTGGTATCACAATGTTGATTTCATGGAATAAATTAAAACTTAAGAACTCTTTAAAAGACTGTTCTTAGAAGTTGCATGGGTCTTTACTTTTTGCTTCTAGAGAGAAAGTAGGGTTTGTTTTGCTGTTGGTGATTTCACTGTCTTAAGTTTCTCTGTTGCTTCCACATGTCTAATAATATAAAGATTTCTATTGCTATTTCAAATGGAAATTTTCCATTTGATGTTTTTTGAATGTTTGCAATGAAATTTGAGTTCAAAATCAGTTTTACCTTGCATTATTGATTTAACACCACGGGCTTCTAAAATACTTCTTAAGCTGATGCTCTTTGAACTCTGTGGTGGAAGGACTGTAGATCCTGGAACTTGAAAATCCTCAGATTTAAAACCATTTTTAGCTCAGTATTAAAATAAATGTAGTAGTTCTAATATTTATGTATACAGTATACTTAGTTATTTTAGCTATCATTTTAAACTGTTTATGCTAAGTTGTGTAATTTCTTCCTACACTTTTGCTCTGTATCATCTTTTCCAGCTCAGGTTAAATGGGTAAATAAAAACAACTTCTCAAAGCACAGCCTTTAGACAATATGTCATATCTGGGTGCAGAGAAATCTGTTGCTTCTGGTGCTTTGCAACTTGGGAAATCAGTTTGCAGGGGGGTTGAAGCATGGTGATGAAAAGGGAATAATCTGCTGGTGAAAAATACAAAGTACTGTATTGCCTACAGCTGGCTGAGCAGGTAGCTCACAGGTACCAGCTCAGGCAGCATCATGCCTGGAAGATTTTCTTCTTTGTTTTACATGGCAATCTTTAAAGTCTTCAGGGACGTGAATAATTGCCTCCAACCTCAGTGGCACGTAGTGTCTGAACTGGAAGTGGAACAAGCTCTGCCTGAGACGTGATCGTAAGGAGGAGTCAGAAAGGGAAGGAAAAATCCAGTAACACAGGAAGTGGAAGTGGAAAGGGGGGGTGAAAGAATACTGAATAAGAAGGAAAAACTAAACATTAACAGCGTGAGATGGGTACAGTAGCCAAAACACTGAATTATGGAGAAAGGAAATAAAGGAGTTGTGGTGTGGGGGTTGTTTTTTATTTATTTTTTTATTTTTTTTTAGTCTCAAATGAGGAAAAGATAACCTATAAGGCTGTCTATATGACTAAAGCTGGGAACATCTAAACAGGTGATTGACTTAAGGTGTGAAGTGCTTGTTCTGAAGCATGTATTTAAAAGTAGTTGATGATATTAATTTGGCAAGAAAAACAGTTCCATTTGTTTTTTCAGCAAAATGCTGTGCATTTGTTTCCAGTAGGCCCTACCTAATGGTTTTGTAGCCAGCCCATCCTGTCAGGGCCATCTGGGAGCGATCATTGTCTGAAAACTCAAGCAACCAGTCTGAACTGCCCTCTGAGACTTCCTACTTAGAGCAATAAGGAAACAAGCTAAAGAATCTTTTTATCTTCATATTTTGTTTTCCTTGGTGGTGGCTAGCCTAAGGGTTATTCAGCAGGATTGCAAGGAACCCCCTTTAGATCCTCAGGCAGCTGGCTGTAGCAGCTTTTGTTGCAGCGTGCTTAGGCAAGCCTCTCTGACTTGCAACCTTCAGGCAACCAAAAACAGGTATATGGAAGGGGGCATAAAACTGGCTCCTGCACATGCAGAGATGCATTTGATTTCCCTCTTGCTTTTTGTCTCCTTTATGAGCTGACTGGGGAGAGAGACATGAGATAGAATCTCAGAGATAAAAGGACAGGAAAGTGATAAGGGATTCTATGGCACATGGCTCCTCAAAATGGTCTGCCCTTCCCCTAATAACGTGAAAGTTAGTGTTTCTGTAATCTCCTCTTTATTGTTACAGAAAACAAAACGGTTGCATCTGGAGAAGGTCTTCTCTGTGCTTGCTAAGTAGGGGCGTAGGAGGGCATCCGTAAAGTTAAAAGAACCCATTAACTTGGAATAGCGGTGGAGACAGCTCTTCCTTTAGGTTTGCCCTCAGTGGTATCGCAATCTCTCTCATTTAAAGTTAAGAAACATGAATTTTGAGCATGTTGAGTGGCTCAGCCATAGGGAAACAAACTTCTTAACTTTGGGGGCTGGGTGGAGAGAAGGGGGAGATTTCCTTTAAATATAGTCTTCTGTGGGACTGTGAGAGGGCAGGTTTAAATAAAATCAAATAAATCTGATGATACCAACTGTGATACCAGCATTTGGTCCTCTACAGAATTTGGAAAATGACTGAGTTGATACAAAGAAAGTAAAAGCCAGGTCTTTTCTTTTTAATCTCTGCAATACTACCGATTCTTACAGTTTTCAAAGTAATGGGAAGAGCCCTGGAAATTGAAGTGTCCTCATTTCTTTCATCTCAAACTTGGAAAAGAATATCATTTCATTTGGAAGATCCAAAGAGAAATCCAAGAATCATGTTTTTTCATAAGCCATTTAAATGTTTTTAAGTTTTAAGTGTTGTGGTACTAACTCCTGGGTTTCTTTTTTGTACATGAGGTCCTTGAGTGCAGAGTAGGAAGAGGGACAGGAGGAAAAAAGAACAAATCCAGAGATCAGCATATCATGACTTCCATTTTTACTTGACAAATGGCAGTTGTTTTACAAGCACATTATAATAAAAGTGAGTCTACCTTTGGCAAAGCTTTGCTCCTATTGTGCCTTCATCTCGTGTTAGTCATGCCCGTATGGTTAGACTGCCTACTGCCCCTGTCCATTTTAGGATTATATGCTCCCCTGAAGTTCAGGGAGAGCCTTCCTGAAAGTGCCTTCCTAAGAAGGGCTGTGCTTGTCTGCCACCCCCAAAAAGTGATTAGACAAATCAGAGCAGTGAGCCTAATACTCAATCCCCAGTGTATCTGCATTATGTGCTGTCAGCATACAGGCTGGTGCTAATAGAAGCTGCCTTTGAATACTCTGTTTTAAACACAGCATTTTGTGTATCTTTTAAAAACTCTTATTCCATAACTCATATTCCGTGTACCAGTGTCTGTGGCTTTATGGGACATGTTTGCAGGAATTTGCTGGTTCTTAGCATCTTGCAGGCTGGATCTACTTCAGGAACAAATTCCAGAGGGGGGTCTGTTGGAGAATGTGCCTCACTCCTAGTGAGTTTGTGCAAAATGTATTTCTGTACTAATTTGGCTTTTGTCAGCACCATTGAAGTCATTTAGGTGCTCCTTATTGCGTTGCTCTAGTTCAGCTTTAGATCATTCATGTGTGGAATGAATTTCTGCTGCCTAGGACACTTAATGAAGCATCGTGTGCATCTGGCCCAGGTCTGACACTCTAGGTTTCACACTCTAAGGGGACACGGCTCTGACGGGCTCTTCCCACCTGGTAATGTAGCTGTCAACAGCAATGTTGTGCCCATCATTCTTCTAATACACTTTGCTTATGTTCTTTCTCGAAGTTAATGAAATTGCAGCTGTGGCACAACATAATTGCACACTTACCAGTTGCATGTTGATTTGGGGATGTGCTTTTGCAAGCTGTAAGTAGGATAGAGCTGTGTGTATCATCCTATCACCAGCGTGCTCTGTCATCGTATGCTGGTGGTGTGGTTTGGTGAGGACATCAGCAGCAGTGTCAATCAAGTAGTCCAACACAAGCTTTGCCTGGTTAACATACAGATCTGATGAGGGGAAAAAAAACAAAAAAACATGTTATGTATTGCTACAATATTCAGAAACTTTGTTCCTATTTCTGTGAAGCAGTTGGGCCATGCCCACCTTGAGATGGATCATGGTAGGAATTTTAGTTCCTTTCTGCAATTTCTAGGAGGAAGTCAGATTAAGAGGCTGTCAGTTTTACTGCTGTGTACCCGATCTTAATCTGTAATAATCCTGGAGCCTAGGGAAATTTTGCAAGATAATGGGAGAGGACAAGTGGAAGCTATGCTTTTCCAGCAATAGGTGGAGTATCATCTCTCTGCAGATGCTATTTCCATTGCTGTGAACAACACTTTTTCCTTCTGTTGATTTTATTTAAATAATAAAAAAAATACATTTTTCATTATTCAAAAAGAGAAATGTAAGGTTCTTAAAGGATCTTTGGTCATTTTGAGCGTATCTTCTTGTATAACTCTGGTTTGAATTTAGGAAAGTGTTTATGGAGTATTGGATTGAGATAGAGATCATTGCTAACAACAGAGCTCATTTACCCTTCAGCCTTTTCTTCTTACTGTTGCTGCTTGGCATTGAAATTTGTGTCATCCCAGTGTTTTAATGCAGGTAAGGTGTAAATCTGTAACGCTGTTACACTGTTGGCAAAGAACTGTCCTTTGCTCTTAAGTTAGCAACCCCTAATTAAAAATGGCCCATAGAGCTGAAGACTTGATTTCACATTTCAATCCTTCCATTTTGGAAGTACCATTAATAGGGTAGAAAAAAGGATGGACAAAGTAAGTCATAGCTTCCACCCCCAGGAAAAGCTGAATCCACTCCGTTCTGTGTAATAATGTCCTGAGCATCGTATCAGTCATAACACAGAAATCTCTACGTCCTATTTTCCAGTTTTCAAGAGTAGTAATAAAAGCAGTTCAGACTGAGACTGTTTTTACTCTAAACTTTTTCTTTTATCCCATTTTTAAGTTGAACCTTAGAAAATGGATGGGCTAGGGGACCCAACAGATACAGTGTCAGATTTTGGCCTTTTAGCTGTTACCACCCTTCTTAGACATTTGTATTCACCTCTGCTCTTGAATTAGTAGATCCTGTCACTTTCACAACTGTTCTACAGTCATACTGCCACATTTTTCATGCTCCTGTAGAGGTTAGGCCTCTGCAAAAGTGGATATTCTGGTTTCCTCTCTGCCTGCTAGCTCTATTTACAGGTTGGTTATCTTGCAGGTAACCCAAACTGCTTAGACACAGGCCAAGTTTGTATAAGATTTGGCACAGGGTTTAGTTTGAAATTAATTTTTGTGTGTGAGAGGCAGTTTATGGCGGTTCCAAGAGCAGAAATGCTCGGTAAGTTTCTCCTGGTGCCAGCAGAAGAACCAGCTTTCAGTATATACATCCTGTCCGGATGTACTGAAATACACAGGTGAGAGCTCTAAAAACCTTTCACATCGTTACACATTAGTTAGCCTGAGGAAACCAGGTGGTTAAGAAGACAAGGGGAAAAATCTGGAAGAACAGAACTTGTGGCTCAGTCGTTTAGGATAAAACAGAATCAAAGGTGAGGTGTTTGCTGATGGAGCAGTTCACATTTGGGGTATAATGAAAAGCTGAAGTTTCACACCAACTTTAGAAAATACTTAATCTTAGCTTTGTGCCACTTACTCATGTTACACAGACTGTCTTATTCATCCCCAAATATATAAAAAGTGCATGAGGCCTGGTCACCAGTTTTGGTAGGTCTGTCACAATGTGGTCAGTGGTACGTGCTTGTGTTCTTACTTTGTTTCTAATAAAACAGGACTTCCAGTGAATTCTTAAAATAGTCCTGGAAATCTCAACACCAAAATCCAAGTTAGTCATTGTGACTTCACTAGACGGTGGAAATAATTTTCTCATGCAGGCATAAAATATAAGACTTGTCTACCTAGTAAAACATAGAAGCATGACTGTATCGACAGATACTAAGCTAGTTCGTTAGGGATGCTTTCGTATTGAACAACAGCTTGCCTTTCTGAACGTTTGTGCCTATTTATTTTTCTTGGAATGTTCTTTAATGAAGTCATGTCCAAACTGCAAAGAGAAGTGATGGGTTGTTTATTCTGTCTTGTGTACGTCCTTTCATGTGTAGATCAGGCCTTTTCAGTGTTTGCTATTGCAGAAATTTTATATATTATGTTCATCTGGTACCTAAGATTAAAACATCTTTTCTTCCTAATGGCACATTTTTTGTTTTTGGGTTTTTTTTTTTTTACACATTTTAGGGTAATGATTTGGCAATTTCTGACTCGCTCACATTAATAATATCTTTTCTGAGAGGAACCATTCTTGTAAAATGAAAATTCTCACTGCAGATGACATAGAGGTGCGCACTATATATAAGGAATATTTATGCCGATTTGGGGACAAAAAGAGGAAGAAATAATCATGATTTTGTAATGACTGAGAATTCTGTTAAATGAACAAAGTCCTCAACATGCTTTGGGAAGTGTGTGTTGAGCAACAGGGCTGCAGTTGCAGTACTCCTCCAGAATACCAAAACTGAAGGCCTTTTAGGTAATATTTATCGCTGGTGACTGTGGTTGCATATAACTCCAGGACTGCAGTGGGTATGCAACTCCTAAGGAATGAAACTTTTACTGGAGGATTTAAGTACATTTTGAGTGTCCTTTTTGTGTTAGCTCACTTCTGACTTGGCTTCCAGTAATACCATTCACTTCTCTTCAGTGGAGCTACTACAACAGTACAAAGGTGAAGGTGTATCATGCTACTGCAGGGGCAGATCAGTTTTCCATTTTTAGGAATGGCTGTATTTTATTAGTCTTTCAGCACCTAAGGGTGATTTTAAGTAGGAAGTAACAGATGTGGTGGTGTGTGTTTGTTTGTTTCTTTTTTTTAAATTCAGTTAAGAATTGAATACCACAAATCTGGCATGTGATAGTGTTTAATGCCAAAAAGATTTCTTTCACATAAGAACTACAGCTCTTGCTAACTGCAGAAATGCGCTTAGCATGAAAAAAACAAACAAACAAAGCACATTTTATTAAAAGTTATAATACATATATAGGGGGGAACAGCTTGATTGTCTTCATAATGCATAGCGCTTAAAGTGCTTTTTGGTTGAGGTTGTTTCTTAGAACAATCACTCTTCTTGATACCAGAATTGATACATGTTTGCTAGCAAATATTTAACATATTCTGGGTGTTTTGGTTTTGTGCACACAGTGCAGAGCTGTGATTCTACCTCATGAGTAGGTTTAATTTTAATCTTACAGTACTGTACTAGATATAAGGACTGATTTGATACATCACTTTTTTAATGAGGTTGACAGTAGTACTTTATCAAAATGTGGCTCAGATCACCTTTACTAAGTGTAAGGGTTGGGGCAGTTGGCAGCTAATGGAGCTGCTATGGAAAAATTCTGTTCAGTGCAGGGAAAGATGATGTGGGGTTGGTGCCAGTGTTCTTGTTTTAGACCTTCCCTGTGCTGCTACTCAAAACAGGGGTAAACATCTCTACCTGCAGAGAGTGTCCTCCTTCCATACTTACACTGATAATGAGGAATGCATGATGTTTATAGTAAGTTACCGTGGCACACATACTGCAGATATTTAACAAAATTAAAGCCTGTTGTTGTTACTGTAGTACTGGGATTTACTTAAACCTTTCATCCTCAGAAATGGGTGCCTGCCTGCTCTGCATTCCTCCGTTTGATTAGCATGATTTGGAAGCTGGGGGAAAGAATTAATGCGTTGTGATGCTTGGGGTGTTTTTTTTATATGTAGCATCCAAAAACTCAGGATACGGCACAGAGAGGTGAGGTATGTGTGTGGACTATGGTTTGAGGAAAAATGGAGAATTTTTGAGTGAAGGTGTTGGGAAAATGTATATGTAGGCCAGGAAGCAGAAAGCTGAGTGGGATGGGACAAAGTTTGCCTTATTGAACCAGCCTTGTGATTTGTATGACTCGAACATAATCAGCTTGATTGCTTTGAGGCTTTTCTTTTGTGGCTCTTTGTTCTAAGAATCCTGGCTGGAGCTGTGCTGGTAAAGTAAGGAACATGCTGACTTCCCTCAAGTGATATTCAGCTGGGGAAAAGTCGGAAGCTGCTGCTGTCTAAAATAGCTAACCACGTTAACAAGCCCATCTGAACATTAACTGTACTTTGCATGGTATACTTGCGCAGTTTTGAGGATCTGATAATGCTGCCTTTGTGCTCAAAATTGGCAGTGGTTCTGAGATGGCTTCTTCCACAGTCCCTTCATCTGTCCCGTGCTCAGATATGTTTGGAAAAGTTTGGTGAATGTCGTTTCTGTGTGTCCCTACAGGTAACTATAAAATGGTTCTGTAATGCAGTGAGGCAACATTTTTCCCTCTGTTTTGTGCTCTGCATTCAAATAGGGTATAAAAACAAAGGCCATAAAATATGTACCCTAGGTATACGTTTTATAACTGTGTAGTTTTGCAAGTATTTTTATAGGAGTTAAATGGAAATAAAAAATGTGCAATCATGGGCGCAGTGGTGTTTTCCCAGTTTCCTCTGTTCCCAGAACCGAACTGAGCAAATATAACAAATTAGAAATAGAGGGGAGGAGTGGCACATGCTGGTACTGTAACTTAAACACAGTCTGTGAAGCATTACTGTGCAGTGTTTTTACATCTGTATTATCTTTTCCTGCTTTCATTGCTTTGCAAAACTGACCGGCAGAAAAATGAAATTTTTTTTGGAAAAAAAGTTTTATGTACATTCCAGTATATATATGGCAGTCTTTACTATGTTTTTCCCTGTTCTATAAATAAACAGGCTAAAAAGGAAATAAAGAAGCCTCGCTGCATGTGGCATGTTTCTCGGTTAAGCTGCATGTTGAAAAATGTATGTGAGCAAAGACATAGTATGCTTAATAGTACCTGCATTAAATGAGCTGTATCATGGAAAGTAACACCATGGCAGTGATACCATTTTAATTAAACCTTTAGTAACAGGGGGGCTTCCTGTCCACAAGGGAAAGCTGGCATTACTTGCCACGCGTAGACAAAGTAAGGCTTTGTTTACCCTTAGATTTTTGTAAAATAATATTCCTGCCTGTTTTGTGATCATACTAGAATATGGCTTTAAATTCTTGGCCTGAAATCATGTGTGTTTAGAGAGGGTAAAATACAAGGGAGAAGATACTTAGCTTAAAATAAAACTTGTTTTTGAAAATCACTTTGTGATACCTTCTACTTTCTAATAATTGTTAAAGGGACTTCATGTTACAATATGATAAATAATTGTATACCAGTAATTATTTTGGTGACTAATGACCCATTTTATGATCCTCTGAAGTTGTAGTTATTAATTTTCACTTGTTTGAGATCATTAGGTATTAACAGAATTTAGTATTTCAGGAAAAAAAATATATTTTTGAATACCAACGGACATGTTAAAAACACTAATTCAGCAGAAAGTGTTTTCATTAATTGAAGTCAAGGGTTTCAGTAGTAAGTTCCTAGACACAGTAACTGGTTGCTTGGGGCGGAGAGATGTTCTGTTTTGTTAAGCCAGTTTGACCCAGGAGGAGATCTTAATTTATGACCAGTGCTCTGGGGTGCTGTGGCCATGCAAATACATCAAGTTTGAGATTCAACTCCTCTGATGTCAGTGGATCTGACCTAATTACCTTAGGTTCCTTTCTCAATGCAGAAAATAGGCCTGATTCACCTTCAGTACATTCCTTAAATTTATCAAATGAACATCCTAACAGTGCTCTTCTAGGTTCCTATTTAGTAGGGAGCGGGGTGACAAGGTCAGATGTACACAAAGATGTAGATGTTGAGGTGACCAAGTCTGAATTATCTGTCCCTGTAAAATAATACAGTACCACCTCCTAAGCTTAGATATGCCTTAAAGTAGCATTAATTATGCAGTAAATCTTCCCAATTCACAACTGTGATTTAATCCCGATGTAAAGATGTAAAATGTGTAGCCTGACTAGTAGTTCTGTACAAATACGTACTGATCCACAAAGGATATGTACAAAACCATGCAAAACATGGGTACAAACACAAATACAAATTGGAGTACCTAGTTTTGAATTTAGCTCACCACTGGACTCTACATTGCAACTTTAAATGTAGCATTTTTTGTTGGAGGAAGTGAAAATGAGCATTCCATATAATCCAAAAAGAGAGAACTTTGGTTACTGTAAGGAAAGAATGGCACCAAGTTAGCGATGTCTTGGATTCTAATGGATGTAGGGCTACTTGGATATGAGTTTGAATTGATACCAATTTGAAATGAATTGATAACAAGCCTTGCTGTCAAAGCTTAGCATGCATTAGTTTTATTTTTGTTCCACATGTACTTTTCAGAGCAATCTCAATTAATGGCATCAAGATACTGTGATGCTTGTTTGTGAATAGCCTGCATTTGTTATTCATTAGATTAGCAAAGCATGCTAATCACATACTCAAAAGGTGAAGTAATCATTCATTACACTTTGTGTTTTCATTGACTTAAATAGTTTTGTGAATGACAGTGGTGAATGTATTTTCCAGGGCTTTTTTTCTTTTCAAAACAGATAAATCAAAGCTCCCAAAGTGTTGTAATTAGGTTCTAGAGAGGACTAAGTTGAGTTCCTGGGCAATCCAGCTGTCCTCATCTTTTCACATGAAGTTGAAAGGCTACTGAACATCACTTTTTTTTAATTACTGCTCTAGTGTGACTGAACATCTCTGTGGTAACTTAAGTAACCAGCCCTCGGTGGGGAGGGGAGTAGGCCTTAAATAATCTGAGGATGCGGTCTACGCACAGAAAGTTTGGGAAGACTGATGATTACTCACCAGCCAGTTCATTACAGCTCCCCAGGCACTGGATGTGAACTCATCACGCCAAGTTACTCGACTGTGCTTGAGATTCCAGGCATAACTGGCTCGGTTTGAAAGACTGAAGTCGTGTTTAAAAATGACAAGTAACTAAACAAGAAAGGGAGATAATGTTTAGCTCATGGATGTGTTATGGTACAATAATCTAGGTTCCAGTATTCGTCTTGAGCCACATCTGACCATTGCTGCAGCTCTAATCGCTACAGCTCTTTGCTGGGAAAGTGATGGTGACCAGAGTAAAGGGTTTGAGAGTTCTTTGGCGAGAATCCAAAAGTTCTTGTTTGGTTTTGAATGTGGCTGCTGTTGGCAGCCTTAACCTTTTGTTGCTAAACTTTATGAGCTAGCAGGTCATTATTGTGAATGTCTGACTGTCCTAACTCTGGCTTTGTTTCCTCAGTCATATTGATCAAACAACAACATGGCAAGATCCGAGGAAGGCCATGCTTTCCCAGATGAATGTCACAGCTCCCACCAGTCCTCCCGTGCAACAGAACTTAATGAACTCAGCATCAGGTAAGCAAAATCTGTGTTTTGTGGAGAAGGTCATACAAATGAAGATACTGGTAGCTATTTTAATCCTCAGGGTTGTTGTAGGGGTGTTGAAATCTCACAGTTGTCTGTTTAGTTTGAAATGTTAAACAAAAAACCTGATGCATCAAACGAGAGGCTGATACTTGAGGTAAGAGAACACGTAACGTTTGTCAGCAAAAAGTATACTGTAGTTTCTAGGTCTGCATAAAAAGTATGCTTCAAATGTTTTTAAAGAAAGTGAATTCCTGCATTTGTTTCTTCTGAATGAAATGTTGTTATATAAGTGTAATTTTACATTAAAGTTAGTGCTTCTGCAATATTTTTCTGCCTCCCCTTGCTCACTTACTATACTTGGTGTCCTCCTGTATATTTATATTTCTCGCATTTGTAATAGACAACACACTTTTTTTGTCTTTACTAAACAAAGCAAACACCTGGAAATTCTGAAGCAGAGACCTTTTGGTTTTCTTCTCCAATCATTTTCAAAATCCTGTATTGTGATTGTTCCTCTAGCTGAGGAAATAGGATATCTTTTCCTGGAATTAGAATTGTTTTTCAGCTAGCTTAGGGGAGGCTGTTATTAGACACAGTAATAAAGTGTGTTTGTTCTTACTCTAAAATCTGCTACATGTTTTCATAGCTCTATTGTCCTGATGATGCAGAGAGCAAGCAGGTAAATTTGGCCCCATGCTAGTTTTGCTGCTGCACTCTTCTCTATGCTTTGTCACCGTCTGTCTCTGGGGTTCACATTTTATTTATTTTTTGTCTGATTTCATTTTGTGTATGTCTGTTGTTCCTGTATTTCACAAAGGTTGGTCTTTGGTGCTGCTTTTTGTTGTCCATTTAGACAGCTTTGTTTCTTGCTGCAATTCATACGCTGCAGACAATACTGAAAGATTAACAGACATGACCAAACTGTGCTGTTCATGGCTGAGTATTAGAGGGTAAGCTGATCAAAAGTTTTGCTGGCTAGGCCAGGAGGTTGGATTATCCTGAAACAAATGAAAGAGGCCTGTTCAAGTTCAGGAAGTCATGATTCAGAGCAATTAAGCTCTCAGTCTCTAATGTGAAAATACAATCTGTGATTATTTTTTTCTGTAAATATATCCCAGGAAACTACAGCAATAGAGATGATGTGTTTTAGTAGGGCTCTCCCTAAAGAACAGGGAATAGGAGAAAGAAAACAACTTCTCTGTCTGTTCTTTTCTTTGGTTTATCTTCTTGTTTATACTAAAACTAGCTGCTGACTGTTTGAATGCTGACACATTCTGTGTTTTAAGATAACTCCTCAAACCTTCCATTGCATCATAGAATTAACAGGAAAAAGTGTTGATAGTGAAGTAGGACACATTTTGTACGCTTATTAAAATAAGTATAAAATACTTAGAAAAAATAAAGAAAATGATTAGTTGTTAGGGGTAAAAATCTAAAAGAATAGCAATTCTCAAGGATTATTTCGAAAAGAAAATGAAGAAATTAAATGTAATCACAAAAGTGCGAGCAAGTGATCTTGCATAGATCTTGCTGCTCATGTGGTAAAGAAGAAATGAAAATTTGTTGTGGGTTATCTTGTGGCCTGAGAAGGATTTTATTTGAATACAAATTTATTGAGCGTTCCTTTTTTATTTCATAAATGATACTGTATTGAATACAAACTGAAATCTTGTAAAGGGTTTTTCCCCAGTGCTTTGACCATGTGCATGAAGAAACCAAAACTTCTCTGTATATTGATAATTACATGTTTAAATGGTGCTTTTTTTTTTTTTTTACACTTAAATCACTTGTAGTAATATGGCTTAGAACTGACTCTTTGGGTGCATCCCTTTAACTTGATTGTGTTTAACAAAAAGCTATTTTGAATTAAATAATATTGAATCTATATTTTTTGTGTAATTCTATTTCTTATACTTGATTTGGTAAATCTTCATGTACTAACTTAAAATTTTAACTGTGTAATTGTTTTTACTAAAGCTTTTTATATGTGGGTTTGTTATTTTCTTCTACTGAATTTATGGTAATTTGTACTTCCTTGGTGGCTCATAAAGAATGAGAGAAATGGAAAAACCAAGTAACTATCCCCTCAGCACAGTGGAATTTAAATTTGAGTGCTAGCATCGTATAGATAGGACTGCTTAATGTTCTAATTTGGAAATTCATCCTCAAGAACTGGGAAATAAAGTTGAGACCTTCAAGTCAAATTTTTTCCTGTTATGAAATACTGCTGGCAGTGAAACATGCGCTAGTGCTTTGAGAGCCTTTCAGGAAAGATGGTAGGAAAATCCAAGTAAGCACTGTGACAGCTGGGGGTCAGTGACCAGCAAAAAAAAAAAAAAAAAAAATTGTCTAAAATGCCACAAGAGAGGAAGTTTTTCTTTCTATACAGTTCATCCTTGCATAGCACCAATTAATTGTAGCCCTTAATCAGAAGTTACTGATCGACTTTTAGTGTATGTAATTGCAGACTGCCATAGGAGCTTGCGAGTAAAGTTGCTGTGGTAAAATACAAAAGCAAAGATTTTTAGGGGCTGCCTTAAGAGCCACTAGAGACTTAAATTAGGTAGAGTTAAGAACAGAAAAACAAACCGAAGAGGGAGGGATACACAGGCCTTGGAAAGCTGCTGCATATTGAAGATAAACCTGTTGTCTTTTCTGGATAAGCAGTATAAATGGAGCTCAGGGGAAGTCGGAAGACAGCAAAACGAAAAGATTAGTGGAAAGGATGAAGGCAAGTCAAAAAAGTGATTGGAATCAAGATTGGCGTTGGGAGGATGTAGTTGGAGATTTTAAGGTTGTTTTTCTTGAGAAATCCCATCTCTTGAGGCAGAGACTGTGAGAGAGCAGCCAGGTATCTTGCTGCAAGTTATGTTTCTTTAAGGAAATTAAAGTCATCTGAATGAGCTTCATCTATTCCTAGATAGGAATGTGAATGAAGTGCTATATGAATGATATATATAATATGTAAGCATATATTATTTACAGGAGGGTGTCAGTATGTGAAAGGGAGGATGGTTTTGGTTTGGTTCTTTGATGCGTTTTTGTCCCAGTTCTGCTGTACTTGGCTTACTCAACTAAATCACGTAATCAGCTAAAACATTTTGTGCCACATGTATGTGGAGAAGCATGGTGTGTTTTTAGATGCCATTTGTTGTTTAATTTTCTACTAAATATGATTGCATTTTTGTAGCAATAATGGAAAGAAATATGCCTATTAATTTTAAATATGCAATGTATATAAAAATTAGCTTTAACTATTCTGATTTTTGGTGCATTTCTAACATTTTTTTTCCCTAAAGGTGCTGCAGGAAAACATATGTTGTTCTCTCTTTATTTTTAATCTTAAGAACAAATGTAGTAATAAAATTATAGTTATTCTGAGGACCTGTCCTGTACAGTTCCTACTGAAGTAATGAAACATGAAACAAAGAAATGAAACAATGCCTTTTTGTTATATAATTATCAGTTGAGATAATATAGATGGGATAAGTAAATGTGTATTTATATACTTCCCTTCTTCAGATAATTTTATTTCCTGAGTCATGCTTAACACAGCACTGCTTACTTCAGCCTCTTCTGCTTGCACATAGACATTAGATCATTGGCTTTGGAGCAGATTCCCTGTCTTTGTCGTCTTTCATCTTTCCCTTGCATTGCAGTTTGGAATTGGGCTTCCTGGTGAAAATTTGTAGCCATAGTGTTATTGCGTTGCCCCTTCAGGTAAGGTTTCGGTGTCATGTTAAAGATCAGTAGGAAAATGGACTAATTCGTAACTTAAGGTGTGGGTTTTTTCTTCCTTTGTGGGAGAGGGAGAATTATGCCAATAACTAAAACAAGTTCTTGCTCTTCTCTTAGATCCTTGCTCACTTCAGTTGCAGATTTCCCTTCTGTGTAACCAGTTGTACTACAAATGCTGCTTTGTGCACAGTCAACACCACGTATGCTCTGTTGTGAAACTCAAGTTTCGAAGTATATGCATGACAGTAATGTTCACTCCTTACTGCCTTGCCATTTTATAATAATATCCTTTTGTAAGCTGTGCTCAGTTGATGAGATAAACTTGGACTCCTGGTGAATTCTGTAGATTTCGATATCGTTTTAAAAAGTTTGGGAATCGCAGTGATTTCACAGATTAGGAAAGTCCTTAAAGATCAAAGTATTGGGTGATTCCTGCTGTGAATTAGAGGATTTCATTTCCTTGGTTGTCAGTGCATTTTCTTTAATAGCTAACTACAGATACTCTCTAATATGCATTAGTCTTGTGATTAAAAAAAAAAAAAGCTTTATTTACATTTTATACTTACACATCAGAAACTGTAGGGACTTGTATTTACTTTTGTATCTCAGTGTAGGTTGAATTTATGTTTTTGCTTTGGTAACTCTGTTGCCTTCTATCTGCCAGCAGTGAGCTCTGCTTTGTGTTCAAGGCTCATTGCATTTCACGGCAAAAATGGTGTACCGAGAAACTAAAAACAAAAAATGAAGACTTGCACTGAATGGAGGCATGCACATGGACTTTTAAAATTGCATGTATTTACGTTAAGTTACAGCAATATCTAAATATTTAGTTCTAGAGGTATGCATTATCAGTAGTTCACTAGGTTCCAACTTCCAAAACGTAAGCCATCGTTAGTTAAAGGATAAACAGAAAAAAAAATACCAAAAAAAAATACTTCAGTAAACGGGGAGTTGAACTAGAAGGCTTGTCTCTCACTGTGCAAATAATTTAATAGAAATGGAATTTTGTGGTTGTATTTGATTGACCTAGGAGGCATCAAACAGAGCTAGTAGGAGACCATGCCACAAGAGTATTGTTGCTGCTAAATGTTTATGAAAGTTCAGGGGGACAATGGAGAAGTATCTGAAAGACAGATATCTACCTTGGCACCTAGTAAATAGACAGAATGTGACTGAGGAAATCACCTGAGGTACCTGGAGGCCAAGGGATTCATAGTCACTATACTTTCTAGATTTAGCTGTGATTTAGGAGTCTGACAGTAAACAGTCTCCTTTCAGTCATTTATCAGTCATTCAGTGATTTAGTAAGGGCTGTCCATCCACCCAGGCTAAGTGCCTGTGCTAGACAGATTTCTGGTTAGACCCAGAATGGCTGTTACTGCATTATATGGGCTACAGTAATTACGGGAGTTTTAGTGAAAAGGTCTGAACATCAGCATTACTGAGCTTACATAGCTTATGTTTTAGGTGACTTAAGTTAATTCTGGGAATTCTGTTCCTGTTGAGCCTTTGGAGATGTGGAGACGTAATTGCACAGGAGTGCAATCAGACTTGAAAGTCTTTGATTTCGTAACTGCTCACAAAACTAAATGGGAATTACAGAGGTGATAGCTGTACAAACCAATTTTTAATTCACCATTTCAATGTGTAGGGATGTCAGCAGAACACGAGCATTTTACTGGCTAGAGAAGAAAGCAACATAGTGGTTGGTTAATGTCAAAAGCTTCTAGGACAAACCTGTTTCTGCAGCTGTTGATGGCACTTCACGAAGACCACTGGCTACTCTGACAGCCAGGTGAGCAGACAGACCTTTACTCCTTTACTGTCCTGTCTGCAGTTGTGTGTTTTATTTAGAAAGAACCTTGGCCAGGTTTGTCTAGTAAATTAATGTTCATCAGATCATTGAATCTAGTAAGCAGAATTCTTCCAGGAGGTAGGTGGACTGATCAGCTCCTGGCATCCTGCTTCAAAGGCATTTTATCCTTTCTTTTTACAAAGACACATGCCAGACCAGAATATGCTTTACTCAATGTTCAAGAGGACTGACACCCCAAGGGTAGTTTTGTTTTTTCCTAGAGCCAGCTGGTTTTTGGCTTTGCAGTTCAAAAGAGAGATTCTTGCTGAGTTTCATCTTCTAGGGATGTGTGGCTTTGAAGGACTCTGGGGCAAACAGTGGTTAGAAGGTCTGCCCGCATGGCTAGGGTGTTGGCTTAGCAGTCAAGGAATATTTTCGGTTCATCAGATTTTACAGTTGGATGATATGGGGCATGTACCCACGGTATAAAATAGCATCTGATTAGCTTGGCTGCTTTTGGGGTGTAGTTACTAAGTACAGGGTTCTTTGCACTTGAGCTTTGAATTCTGCATAAAAGTCCTGTTAACCCTGGATGTGGTAGGATTTTTGAATGCTTTCTGGCGTTGTCACTCTTTCTTGCTGTTCTGTTCAACAGCCTCAGATAAAAGCTGAGGTAGTGGTGTTACTTGTCTGCAGCACTTAAAGCTTGTGAGCATTAAGAGGAAGAAAGGAAAATCCAGTGCCTGTATACCGGTTTTCCTCATTTGGCAGCATGTAGTTCTCTGATAGTGGAATAGAGGGTTTGCTAGAGAAAGGCATAGCTTCTGGGGCCAAAATGAGGGAGTTAGAAATGTAGTTTGTAGGGGATTTCTTGGGCCAAAGACTACAGTAAGAAATTCTTGTCCTGGTTACGCCTTGGGATATTACTGAAATGCAATTGAATGATGATTTTACTCTCTTGACATTCCTCCAGGAATGTCTTTTGAGATTAAGCAAAAAAATCTATCCTCCACCCTCCCAGGGCTTTAAACAATGAAAATCTTCAGCAGTAGCACAAGTGTAGAACAGTAAGACAGACAAAGAGCTAACATACTTTGAATGTGGATATAGTAGGTACTTCAGGCATATATTTTAGTTTCTGGGTGTATGTCTGAATCTTGTGTGAAATGACAATCTTGTGGATAATGTATCTTCTGCAGAGTGGTCTCTGAGTCTAGCAGAGGGGTGGCTTTTGCTAGTGTGTTACTGTCTTACGTTGAGGAACTTTGGAAAGAGAGGTTGTACATGATGCAAAATATAGATGAATGTCCATGATCATACAGAGATGGGAAGGAGACGTTTCTGAACTGTAGAGCACTGAAGGGTTATTTCCTCCAAAGCTGATATTTGGACCTCAGGACTCTGTGTTCAGACAATAGCTTTGGACTCCAGAATGCTGTCGCACAACTGCGTTTACCATTGCCTAAATGTAGGTTTCCCTGAATGTGCCTTTCTGTGCATAGAGATGTAGCACTGCTGGTCGTAGCGCTTTGTCTCTGTCTGCTGCTGGTGTTTTCTTACCTTGACGTTGCTTTTTTGCATCCTGTTCTTCAGATTTGTGTTTGTGCTTGCTTAAGCCTTTAACAATTTTACAGCAAGTTACAGTGTGAAGAAAAGTGCAAATAAGTCTTGTCACTTGTTTAACTGCTTGTGAAGGATCAGGGAAATAGTATTTCTGAAACTTGTCACTATTGCTGCTGCTGCTGGGCCTTAATCACTAGCTAAACTTTCCCATGAAAGGTAGAATATCTATGCTGCTTCTTTTTTTCTGGTGCTCATGCTGGTTTCATTCTGGCAGGCTTGACTTATTGCTGGTTTTGTACTATAATGCTATAGCAAAAGATAGTGTCAAAAGCATACAAAAGGATGCAAACAAATTATAAAATAAGACTCCAAATCCGAAATCAATATGATAGTGCTTTCTGTGCTTTGATTTCCCACTCGCCATTTCGTTGTCCTTATCCCAGAAATGTTAGACGTGAGCCTGAAACTCCTTTGCTTCATGTACTGTTATATATGTAAAATGTTGGAATTTTTTTTAGATCAATTTCAGCTGGAGCAAACAAGAGCCCGCCATGAACTCCTTCCTTCTATATTGCAGGCCCACTCCCCGATGGATGGGAACAAGCTATGACCCAGGATGGAGAAATTTACTACATAAACCATAAGAACAAGACAACATCTTGGCTAGACCCAAGGCTTGACCCACGCTTTGGTAAAAGTTCATCTCGCTTCAGAATTTTTGATTCACTTCAGTTCACTTAGCTTGAATTACACAGGCATAGTTTGAAAACTCTTTATAGTATAATTAAAATAGATTTTTAATTTGAAACATAGACCTTATTTAAATCCTTATTTTAAAAATAAAATATAAAAAGATTAGCACACATCCTGTAGGAATATGTCACCTAACGTAGGTGTTGGGATTTTGCCATATGATCCATAGAGTTCCCAAACTTTAGAAATAATTTATCTAAAGACAGACTCAGCCAAGTTCAGTCTTCCCTTAAACTTGCAATTCTTTACTATGGAAGATTCTTTTAATTCCTAAATAAATACTTACTTTCCTATGCACTACCCTAAGGGAGGGTATTGTCAAATAATAATTTATGCTATTTAAATACACTTGAAACATATACCAGCTTATAATTCCAGCTTGTCACAGTGATGATCATGATGAAACTTTGTTTTAAACAATACAGAGATAAATGTTTAGATGTGTCATTTCTACTTTAACCTCCTTTGTGTGAGGTAAAAAATATTAAGCAGACTATTATTATTTAAAATGGAAATAGTAACTTAAATTAGGCATCACAAGGTGTAGATCTAAATACGTAACAAAATAGGACTGGTATCAGCTTTTTGCAATTCTTTGATCTATATGAAAAGCAGAGCTGCAAGCACTTCAATAAAGTATTGGCACTGATGAATACAAATAGCAGTAACATTAAGAGAATGGTTTACTAGATGGTCCAAGGGATTGTTCTGATGTATTTAAGGTGGTATTACAACTTCGGTTTTTCTTTAAAGTCACGATCTCTGTATGTGTGAGCTTTATTAGATGCATTAATTTGCCCGTGATTTGTTTTCCCAACAACTTAGTATTTTAAGTTCTTTTGGATTTCAGTTAACTTTTCCAGAGACATGGAAGGAACAGTAGGGGTAAAAAAAAAAAAAAAAAAAAAATCATTGTGGTTTTCAAGCTTTAGTTTTGGACTCGGTGCAACTAAATGAAAACAGTGTGCAGATCACTGAGTAGGTCAGGCTGAGGGGATACAAAGCCTTTGAAGCTTTACAGGGGTTGACCTAACAACAACTGTGGGCCCCTTTTGGGAGAGGCATTAACTCCATGAATGCCATATAAACACAGAGCTGCAGAACTCAACAGTCACTGTTCTGTTTTGCTTTTCTGAAACGGCTGTTAGAAATTTCAGCTTTTTTGTTTTGTAGGCTTGAGCGCTCACATTAAACATCCGTTTGCTCTTATGGAAATCATTAGGTTGTCACACTTTGTTTATAAACTGCTCTCCGGTTTGTAGACAGGTCGAACCACTGTGCAACTTGAGCACAAAGGTGGGGCATATATTGAAGGTTGTCAGCTTTGGCAAGCGTCCATGCTGGCTTTAACAGAGTTGTGGACCTGTTTGCATGTTGTGAGAGGAGTGTGTGGGTAATTGGCAACTCACAATTACATAATCAGGTGAATAAGGCTGAAAAGGAAGCAGTCATTTTGAAAATCAATGTTACCTTTTGCATTTAAAATGGGCAGGTCAATTATATTCACTTAAGTAATCTTGCAAGATATGCATTTTGCTCTTCTTTGCATTACCGTGCAGTTTCGGATGATGAGCTGGATATACCAGCTGGAATTAAAAAGGAGTGTGGGGGGGAAGGCAAAGGTAGTTTGGTTTGCCTTTTAATTGGCAAAGGTCATGAGTGAGATGAATCTTACTTCTCAGAACTACGTTGTGCTCCTTTGTAAATACTGCAGCCTAACCGTAAGGCTAAAAGCTACTTGTCTTGTGCATACTGAAACTCCCTCAAATGTGAAGTCTGTGCAGTTAAACTGAAAGAAGTTAGAAATGTCCAAAAGGCTGCATAAGGGTTTCTTGCTGCATAGCTTCCCTTTTTGGGCCCACTGTGTATGTGTATCCCAGACAGGCTTGAGTATATGCCAAGGCTCTTTATTTTGTGGTCGGACTTTTAATCTGTTCCAGACCTTTTCAGTCAAAGAGCTCAAGTGTAACTGAAAGGGGCAGGAAAGAAGAAGGAAAAAAAAAAAAAAGCATGTGGGCTCTTCTGATCTAGAGTGACGGCAAATAGAGACAAGCTGCTAGCTGCTGTTGAGCTTGAAGGAGTTTTCCTTGAAATCTGAAGTTGTACACATCGTATTGTGGTTTATGTTTTTGTCATTCAAGCCAAGAAAATACTGAATCTTTTTCCTGATGTTTTCTCACTTGTGACCTTCAGAAACCACTCCAGCAAAGAAGAAAAAATCAGTTTGACAGAGCTAACTTAGCAAGCCTTGCATTTATTTATCATGTAGAGATCCTCAACTAATAAGTGCTGTGACCCTAAATAGACCATGAATGACTCAGAAGTTTACCTTTTAATGCTTAATGCAGGTTGAAAATCCCCACTCCCAGCCCTCCAGATCACCTTATTTATTTTCTGTCACTGTGTTTTAATACAAGGGCTTGGATTTCATTATTTTTTTGGTCTACTAACACTTTCTGAAGGCAACCTAGGTGGATTCTTCTTTGTAATAGTAAAGTCTTCGATCATTACAATACTAACATTAATTGAAAATGACAAAGTTCATTTCTTCCTCAGTAGTACCCCTCTGAGTGATCTGAAGAACCATTGAAAACAGTAAAACTGTTGAATGGTATGTGCAAACATACTCTTCTATTTCAGTATTCAGAAAGGGAAGGTTTCAAGAGTCTTTGCCTTTACTGATTTTGAATTCCCAGCTTCCAAGGAGACAGCCCTTATTTCTCTGTGTTTTGCTCATCACTTGGCAGCTTTGTATTCATCTTTCTTTTCTGCAGTAGGTATGCATATACTTTTTTAAAAGTACTGCTCGGAATCTTCCATTAATGTGGCTGGAAAAGAGGGAGGAAGGAGGATCAGGTTAAAGAAATTGTTTTAGGCAGACATACCTACTGACTTATTTGGTAAAGGGAATTCGGGTATTGCGTTCCTGCCTCTAAACAAAAAATAAAAGGGTGCTGTTGATATGGATTCTTTCTTGAAGCAGGCCTTTAAGACGGTGCATCAGATAAGAGTTTCTGTCAGAATACTGTGCTGTGGAGTAGGCTGAGTCTCAAATCTGAGTGCTTCAAGTTGAAGATAAGGGTTTCGATCAGAGACCCAAATCTAACACCTTTGAAGTGGGCCAGAGGTCTTCAGCTACACTGCTTAAACGGCACAGAAGTCTTGTTGGCTCACTCAGATGTTGATCCTCCCAAGGTTACGTATTTGGCATTAGAATAGTTGTGAGTTAGGAGAATTGACAAAGCTTAAAGTCTAGGAGAGGACGAAATATGAAAGAAGGGTCTTCTCATGCCAAGTACAGACAAATTGTAGAAGATTAGATGGGATCAAAGGATGGGGGTTGGGAAGGGGCTTCCTTAGGCCTGTGTCAGCAGGATTCTTTGTGCTAGTGAAGCATCTGGTACAAACATGCTGTCCAGCCTTTAGCGGTGCCTCTACAGGCCCCATAGGAAAGGGCTTCAAGTTACTATTTTTAAGGTTACATATTTAAGAGAAACAGTCAGGTCAAGCTCGTGTTTTGTGATGTTTTGTCTTTTACTAGCTTATGCTACTGTGCATTGTTCATTCTTCACAGATCCTGATGTTTTTGTAGGCCTCCCAAACAGCATTGATAGGTTTTCTTGATAGTCAAAGGCTGTCTCGGTGCGAAGCAGGTCAGCTAAGCACCCTTGAGTGGCCAGAGCTACTGAAGCAGAAGAACATCTGCTTTTTCTATAAAATTAAATTTCCTAGAACCACTTGAAGTTTGGAATTATTCAACTTTATTGCTACAGGTTTCCGAAAGTTGGCTTTCGTATCAAATACTGTTAAAGGAATTTTAACTGTTAGTTCAGTTTGCAGATGGCAGGGCTGGTTTTTGAAACACAAGGAGAAATAATTTGCCTTTGGTGAACTTGAAGTGGGAAAATATTGGAAACTGGCATTTAATTTGCATCTTTATTGGGTTAATACAAGTCTTACATTTGAATGTAGTACTCCGTTAGAGAAGGTAGGCAAACCTTTCTGCAGGAATTGGAATAAAACACATTACTGTTTGTTTTCTTATTTTATTCTAAACTTCAGTTTTACAGGCTTGTTATTAACGATCAGACTAATGTTATATATCCCAGACTTTTTCCTTCTGTTCTTTCATATGTTGGAGCTGCCAAATGGGGTATGAAGCAAGAGATGTGACCTCGGATTGAAATCGTTGCCACAACTCCCACTTAGGGATCATGTTAAGATTTTGTGAAGGTCTATATGAATTTTGGATGAGGAGGAAGAGATGGCAAGACGGTGTTTAACATCATTATGGAAAATGCCACAGGGGCTTGGTGTACAGTAGCTGCTTAAACTACACAAGTAGGAAAAGGAGTAATGATGACAGTTGGAGTGCAGAGAACACACATCAGGACTTTGTTTCCTTCTTTCATAATCCAGGAACTTTGTATCTTTAAAACAACAAAAAGGGTGTGCTCAGGACTACTGAAGGAGATTAAAAGGTGGTATTCCGTATTGTTTTCTTATCCCTTACCCGTCTAACACTTTAATATGTGTTTCTTCATATTAGTTTGTAGTAGCCTCACTGAGGCAGATTTGTGGACAGGACAGAGATAGACCTCTAGTCTGGAGAATCTTTTATCATCTTTTTATCTGGTCTTAAAGTGACCCAGGCCTTCTGCCTAGTCACAGTGGCCTTTCAGATTTTGCAGGTTCCAGATCCACCTTCCATTTTTGTGCAAAAGCAGAACGTGAGCAACAGTTGGTTTTGATCTGCAAATTTAAAGTTATATTGGCTTTACGTGCTCTGTCACTAAAACAAAATGGATTTGACTCATCTGAGAGGTCTGTTACTAGATTTTTCACTTTCCTGCTTCTGTCTTTCCAGAAGGACAATTTCAGGAGATCATTTAGGATGGGGACTAGACTTATTTTGGTATGACTGTCAGAATGTGTACATACTAAGCAACATCAATATTCACTGAACCAGTGGCTTCTGTCAAAGTAAGTTCATTGTGTATCTGTAAGCCAGACAAAATTTCACTGGTAAGCATCCCATTGTTTTCGAGATGCTGCCCTTATAAAATGTGACAGTAAATGCTTATTAGTTGTTCATTATCTATCAGAAATCTTGCTTTGTTCACAAGCAGTATGTATTTAGACCTCTTTACTGAATGGAGTTCATTGAATCTGCCCACAAGTACTGTGTGAACTACTTTATGTAGAATATTTAGCGTACTAATAAAAAGGAGAAAAAATAAAACCTTTTATGGTAGATTTCTTGGGACAATAGGTTTACGTGAGTTTACACTTGCTCTTTTCAGAATTATTTAAACCAGTTTGAGAAAGATTTGTTGGTAATGGTATCTTTATGCCAGTATAGTTAATGTATATACCTCCACTGTTGTGGATGAACATAGCTAGAACAACTTTGACAGTAAAAGAAATCTGTACTCCTAATAAGGCCGTTTTATCCACCATGTTCTTCTAGCACTGCAGTTTTTCTCTGTTAATGAACAAGCTATGTTAGAAATTAAAGGTGCATCGTTTATCTGTAATCTAAATATATATACACAAAATAATTATATACTCTATATCTAATCATACATAATCTAAAATTCAAAGAAGCATTAGCTTTCTTCTTTCCCTCCTTGAATTCAGGCGTGTTGAAACATGATTTCAGTTTCTTATATAGAATGTAGTTTTATACTGCTTCTTGATAGAACACTGATTTTTTTTAATAACAGTTTTTGCCAGGTTGTATAACTCCTGTTTAATAATTTCTAATGGATTTATAGTGGAGATTAAAAAAAAAAAAAAAAAAAAAGCAGGTGTGTGCATGTTTTTACACCAGGTATGTGGACCTCAAAAAGTGGACAAATGAATTAAAGGAAATGCCCATTTAAAAACAAACCAAAAAAAAAAAAAAGGAAAAAAGAATTATGAGAAATTATACAAAAGCTTACAATTTGGCCTAATTAACTCAGGAAGTGTTATGTGAGGGAACGTACCTTCATGTATAGCTCTTTGCTGATTAAACTTTGGTCTAAAATGCAGGCCAGCTTTTGATGAAATATATTTTGACAGATCTTCAGTTGACAGGCATGGAGTCAGAGATGCTGTAGGGTCTTAACGATGGTCAATCAATCAAGCTGTGGCAACTCTGCATTCTAGAGTACAAGAAGACTCATAAAAAAGCAATGGCAGCTTTATGAAAACAAAACAAAGAACCTATAATTCATAGTTTTTTTAATCAGTGGGAACCACAGTGATACAAAAAAAAAAAAAAGAAAAATATTGATTTGATTTGAGTAGAAATAATAAATGCAGAGTAATCAATCCACAGTTTGGCCATGCTTCTGTAATAGTGTTTTCATTAGATATTTCTTATTTTAACCAAGAGTCTAGCTCTGGAGTATGCGAATATTTCTTTTTACCTATGATGCTAAGATTTCCTTTTATGTTTACTGCAGCAAAGATGTAGCTTTTCCCCCTCACTTTTAGCTTCTGAATTCTCAGATTAATCAAAATTGAAAACAACAGAATATTTTCTGGATTTTTAGGTTGCATTATAACAGCAGCATTAGGAAACACCAAATGGGACTTCCTTTAAGTAATATAGGAATGCAGTTCGAAACATGGCTTGTATTCTGATAAGCCAAGAAATTGTTGTACCAAGTCTCTCTAAAAAGGCACTTGGAACAAGCTTTAATTACTTCCGAGACGTGTTCTTTTAGATCCTGCTGGTAACTTTCTTCACAGTTCTTTTCAGTTTGATCAGAGGATTTTTGCCTCTGTTGCAGTGGTACAAGCTAGCATCGTTAAAAAGCCAAGCCATAACCAAACAGATCCACAAAGAACTGTCTAACTTCCAAGTGCAGCTAAAGGGGAAAAGTGCTCTTTTTTCAGTTCCTGCAACAAAATACTGATTCTGACTGTTACGAACAGTAAGTTACAGTTTGTCCAGATACTGAGCGCTTTTGTTTGTTTGCTTAAATAAATGTCTTTGCATTTGGAGATGGAAATTAGCTTTGGTTTTCAAGAGTGAACTGATAAAAACAAAAGGGAGACCTTCAGACATTCAGCTGTGTCTCGTAATCAGCAAGGGTGCTCTACAGCAGTGTTTGCATGTGATCCAGCATGGGGAAAGGTACTGTGTTGCTGCAAACTGTCAGCGCCCTGGGACGTGATTTAAATTGGCATAGGATCTCGGGAGAGAATTAGCCTTTTATGTTTGAGTTGTTACCAATATGCTGGCCTTTTCTCTCTAGCACCAATGCCTGGTAATTGTTTCTCTTTTTTTCCGTTAACGTTATAGACAGCGGTCTAAACTCCTTTCAGTAACTGTCAAGTATTATCTGCTACAGTACAGAACAGGCTTTTTGCTGTTAAGTTTAGGTGGTAGAACGCTTAATATATAACATTTGAAGACCACTAATTCCTAAACGGTTCTCAAAAGCATATTGCAGCTATTATGATAGGCTGCATTCTGCAGATTGTGAATCTAAGCCATATTATAGGACTGCACGATCTTTTTTACTGTCTTAAGTTGCCCGTGTTTTTTAACTTGTCTGCCCCTCCTCCTCCTCTCTCCAATCCCCCTCTTCTAGAAACAAAGACTTGTTTGTTCCTCCTCTGCCTGTGAGGTCTTTGCACCCACACAGTGAAGGCTGCAGAGCCCCTTATTTAAATGCTTTCCATACCCTTGGAAGGTAAGGAACGGGATGCATCAGAAAACTGATAAGTCCTAACTCTTATAGATAACTGAAGTTCTTTGACTTTGAATTCAAGGTATTTAAAAAGAGCTGTGTGTGTCTGGATCATGACAAACCTGTGAGGTGTGAAAAAATTAAATGTGCATATAGGAGATCTCACTGATAAGCATATTCTCTAGAGTGCGAATGTCTGTAGTTATGTCCCTAGTAAGTAATGGTTGGAGAATTGAGATTTAAACAGAAAACACACGTGCACGCACAAAACAACTTCAAAGCCTCTGTTTTTCCCTGTCACTTGAAACAAGTTTTTTTTTCCCCTTTTTAATTAAATAATGTATTGGAAATGGTAGAAAACTACATTTTTCTTTGTTTACCTTGAAGATTGCATAACTGTGTAATGAGCCAAGATCGCTGATCTTAATAGTGTTTTTTTCTTCCACTAAGTCTTCACCTGGATGTATTTGCTGGTTGAGTTTTATTAAGTCTTTTTTAATCTCCAAACTTTAATTTCATAGGTAAAATATTCCCATTACATGAAAATACCTTTATGATCTGTTGAGAGAACAGTTCTAAAATCTTGACAATTTTTTACTCTTATTATTTTTATTCAAGTCTTTTATTCTTGCATTCTTCAAACAGTAAAATAGTTGGACAATAATTTTAGTAAGTACTTGAACAAAAAATTTGAAACTGTATCTTAAGTTCTGTTTCTGAAGAGTTACCAAATCACATAATTTTCCCCAAATATTTATTGTTGAATATTAATAATACACACTGATGTATCAATAGTTTGTGATATTCCTTTTTAAATACATTTCTAGTTAGAAAAAAATCATTACAAGCTATTTCAGGGATCTAAGATGATGGAATAAAATGAAAAGTGTCAGACAAACATGATTTCTTAACAGTTTAGATTGCAAAGTCAACAGATAGGAAAAATTGAGCAAACTTTGATCAGGGTGAGCAGGAGTAATACAAGTAGCTGTCAGAAAGATACAGGTATATAAAACATGAAAAATTTGACATGAGAGGGAAACAATTTGCAAAGTTGCATATTAGTGGAAAAGAGACTGATGGAACTAGTACTTGTATGTTGCATGCAGGAAAAACAAATTTTAAACGTGGTGAAGGGATGTCATTAATCCACACTTAATGTTTGACTGAGGTTACAAACTGTTGAATGTATGTGTTTAATTGTGACCTGACTTGCCTGTGAATTGCATGAGGCGCGGACTCTAGAAACCAGGATTGTGTAACTGGAGACTAGACCATAAAGGTGGCCTTTTTAACCAAATGAAAATTGACATTCTTCAACTTTTAGGTACTTATTTTTTACAAGCTAGGTAGTTTGCTTTCAATTTAGATTACCTTTTTTCAGGTGATTTTGTAGGTAGTCGTAATCTTCTAACCTTTGTCCCTCTTTACTTTCAACTGTAATTGACCTTCCATCTTGTTTAATAGCAGGGTTTGAATCCTGGAACTTCTGAACCTCAGCACAGACTTCTGCCTGAGTTACAGAATTAGCTAGTAGCAGGAAAAAGCTATTTTTGGCTACTTTCAGAAAGTTTTTGGTTGTCCCCTACTGGCCCATTCATTGTTTTTTTGTTTTGTTTTGTTTTTTGTTTTTTTCCAAGGTGGAAGAGGGTAGGATGCAAAAAGCGAAGACACAGTCTTGGTTCCAGACATGATAATATTCTGGGTTTAAAAAAAAAAAAAAAAAGGAGATGAGTTCCTCGGTTTAGTATTGTTGTGTCCAGCTTGTCTGGAGCTGCTAGATGGGCTGTCTTTTTGCATTGCTGTCTCTAGTTTCAGCTTTGCCCTAGTTTGGAAAATGTAGGTAGCCTAACTGCTGTTCGTCTTCCAGTAGAGATTGCCCAGAGGAGCTCTTGGATCTTGTGTTAGTTCATGTAGTTCATGGCTCATATCCTTCATAGGACAGCTGTTGGTACTGTTGAAACTTTCGTTTAGCAGTTGTTTGTGGTGTTTCGGGCATGTGAACTTTGTGTCCTGTGCAGCAGAGGAACAAGCTGTCCTGTTGCTGGACTAGAGATCATAGCCAGTTGGTTGGCTGCTCCAGGTTACTTCTTCGTGACTCATAGAATCACAGAATGGTTTGAGTTGGAAAAGACCTTAAAGATCATCTAATTCAAAACCCCCTAGAATGCCACCCACTAGATCAGGCTGGCCAAGGCCGCAACCATCCTGGCCTTGAACACCTCCAGAGATGGGGCATCCACAGCTTCTCTGAGCAACCTGTTCCAGGGCTCACCACTCTCATAGAAAAGAGTGTCTTCCTTATATCTAATCTAAATGTACTCTTTTGTAGTTTAAATCCTAGTCCTCCCTACACCCTCTGACAAAGAGTCCATCCCCAGCTTTCTTGTAGCCCCTTCAGGTACTGGCAGGCTGCTGTTCTCTCTGGAGCATTCTCTTCTCCAGGCTGAACAACCCCAACTCCTTCAGCCTGTCTTCACAGGGGAGGTGCTCCAGACCCTTATTCATCTTTGTGGCCTCCTCTGGACTCGGTCTAATACTTCCAGAACCTTATGCTGGGGGCCCCAGAGCTGAACACAGTTCAGATGCTGGATGTCTCACAACAACACCCGCTTTATTTTAAGCTTTATCCACAGCATCTTCAGCTTCTCCCTGTTCTTTTCTTTTTCACTGAGTCAGGATGGGACTTGCAGGTTGTAGTTTAATATCCAGCTCTTTTGTGTTCGCTCTGTATTTTCTACTTGTACTTTGATCAAGTTTCTATTCCTGCTTCATGTATTCACTTACCTTACAGGAAGTTATGCCTTAATGTTTCATACATATGATCACAAATATTTCAAATTATTTCAAGCTATTCAACACTTCATTTTCTTTTCACTTGACCCATGAAAACTTGTCGCACCATTCCATTAAAATATTGACTCAATGCTGGACATGAGCACCATATGGAATAGTGAAAAGGGTAAGCTAGAGAGTTGAATAACTTCTTGAATTTTTTTCTTATCTCTTCTGTTCTCAGTATAGCAAGAAATACAGCATTTCCTCATGTGTTACCTCTCAAAGGAAAGACAAGCTGTGAAGAAACAACCATTGTTATTATTATTATGAGATAAATGTATTTAGGCTTAAACAAAACAAAGGCACTTGTATACCTTAAGCTGAACACTCAAAAGACAGTGCAGACTGAAGGGCTTTTCAGAGGAAAAGATGATACCAATTCTTTGAGATAATGCTCCTTTCTTAAAATAGTTAAGTGTTAGTGTTCCAGGAATCCTTTTTATATGATGAAAACATTAATTCAAACTAAGACACCAGATGGTTTTCTTTGCACCAAAACAGCCTGTCATCCTAAATAGAAGTTCACTCCTTTTTCTCTTGGTTCCCATAAACCATAATCCTCATTCCCAGAAAAAAAAATCCTACCTCTCCCATTACTGCCTCAACAAATGCATTGTGCAGCATATTGTGAACGCTAACAGATTCAGGCTGTTCCAAGGAAGAAGTGGAGCTAATTACAAAAGTGAAAGCCTCTGAAAATCGTGTCCTTATTACATATTAGCCTTTCCCAGCCTTTTTCTCCCCTATGGGAACTCCAGTGCCTCTGACTTTAACCATACTGGTCTCTGGAGGGGAACAGGTTGGGGGGGAGCAGGTCTGTCAAGTAGATGCATTATTTTATAAAACAAAAATGTTAGCTGTTGCTTTCCTGGGGAAGGGGAGATTGGCTCTCATATATTAGTCGCACAGGAAAGGTGTACCACATAGCCTTTGTGGGGAAGAGGAAAACAAAGCATTAGTAAAATGCTTCCTGTGCAAATGGTAGTATGTGTGGCTGTGTAATTAATTCATCTGCTGTTTCTGTACCAGCTCTAATTTTGTGTGTCAAGATGACCTAGCTGGAGCCTATAATACTCAAAACTTGTGACAAGGATGTGAATGATTGTTGGATGAGCTGCACCACATCAGGAAGAGTGGGAGCCTGTAATCAAATGTAGCTGGATATAAGTGTGATGATCTGTTTTGTCATCCTGTGTGTTCCTAAGCTTAGCAATTCTAAGATTTCATGTGAACAAATGATTTTTTATTATTTGTTTCTGAATTGAGAATAGTTTGTTAAGAAGAGAGAACATTGAAATATTTCACCACCGCTTTGAAAACGTTCACCAACTTGCGTGTTTAACTCTGTTTTCAGAAGCTTTTAGAACAAGTACGTTCTCTTAAACATGAGAAGGTTGCATTAATTTCACAGGAACAATACATGTGAGCATACATATCACACTGAAAATCAGTATAGTTGCATGTTTTGTGTTGTTGGGACTTGTACTTTTTTAATACGTGTTGTCTTAGGATAATACTTATTCTGTATCTGTTTGAATTTTATTTTTAAATGCTTATTGTTTTGGTTTCTTAGCCATGAATCAGCGAATCAGCCAAAGTGCTCCAGTGAAACAGCCACCCCCTCTGGCTCCTCAGAGTCCCCAAGGTGGTGTGATGGGTGGGAGTAGCTCCAATCAGCAGCAACAGATGAGACTTCAGCAGCTACAGATGGAGAAGGAAAGGCTGAGACTGAAGCATCAAGAACTGCTTCGGCAGGTGAGGCCACAGGTTAGACACCTACTTCCACTATTTCTTTTGTATGTTGTGTTACGTTTTGTTTTGTTTTGGCTAAGTTGATGTTTCAGTGAGCATTGAAGACCAGTAACTACAAAAAGCTTTGAGATACAAAAAGATCTGAAGTCATTCTGCTTGGTAGTGAAAGCATCTGACTTACCACACTGAAGGATTTTGCTTTCCTCCCTCTCTAACAAAACTTTCTGAGGGCAGGTTTCTGCTATTAGGATGACATCATGGACTGCTGATCTGACTGGAGATTCCTCTTGAGAATATATTTTCATACTCACTGAGTTCTGAGTCATGCAAAAAGAAGAAGCTGGTTCCCACAGTTGCTTTAGTTCTCCCTTTTAAGTGGAGGAAAGTCTTTCACTTTCATAACATGTCTGTAGGATTCCGAGGCACTTTCATGGTTTATATAAGATACATTGAGGAGACAGCTTGTTGCTAAAAATCTCATCTGTTTTACAGTGGAGGGGAGCATGGAACAACTGAATCACTCATGCTGCGTTTTGAACCTGTGGTTTTTCTTATGATGAGGAATTTCAAACTTCACAGTTAGGCTGCAAGCTATTCCTATTAGTGTTTTTCTACTGTATAAGTATTACTATAAAGAATGTCAAAATGTAGGGCTGGATGTTAGAACCTCTGGATCCTGAATTCGGGCTTGACTTTTCACTTTGTTTAAGCCTTCTGCTTCCACTTTTCCATCTGAATGTTTCAGAAGAGGTGACTGCCATCTGTGTTAGATACTTAAGATATTCTTTGGTGTGTCTTTTTTTTTTTTTTTGGCACTGTTGAAGAAAACACTAATCTTTTCTTTGAGGAAAACCTTTTAAAATCTTACCCTGCTCCCTTTTCACTTTGGGTGATGGGCCTTGTATCAGGAGAGGATAATATCTTAAAGTCCTCAAAGACAGCTCTTCTCTTTCTTCATCACCTGCAGTGTTCTGTCCTGGAATCTGACTTGTGTTATCTCTTTTGTAGTCAAGGCTTGTTTTTGTAGGAATCTTCAGCATCTCTTGGTATCAGATGGGTCATCTTTAAAGCTGTTACTTTTTATAGTACTCTAGGTAAGAATACATGGCAAAGATGGCATCAGGACTTTCTATGCTTAAGCATCTGGGCCTCTGCTGTTCTTGCTTTGCTATTAATCCACCGACAAACATTTTACTCTGTGCTAGCATGCTTCTAGGTAGGCCTTCTAATTTTCTTCCTTCCTCAGTTGTCATTGAAAACCTGACTAACTTTGGACCAGGTGACAGCCAGTTCCCTTCATGTTGTTCTCCCTGGTCATCCAGCTTTTCTGTCAAATACTCATCCTTGGTAAATCTATGAGTTTGTTTCACTGTGTCATGATTTTTATAGTTTCTTAACTCCTTTATCCTGTCTGATCTGGCCTGTCTTGGGGGCTTGATACTACAAGATGGTGTTTGTAAGACAGCCTGCATAGGCAAACCATGCAGCTAAAGTAATTTTTATCCATCTTATTTTTACTCTTAGGCATTGCGGAATATCAATCCCAGCACAGCAAATTCTCCAAAACATCAGGTAGGCTCTTAACTGATGTTTCAGCATAATTAGAAACATGAAGGCGTTAGGCTAGCAGAGGAACTTTGCTACATAAAGGCATTCTAAGGAAAAAAACAAAAACAAAACAAACAAACAAAAAAAAACAACAAGCTCTGCCCTACATGTTTTTGAACCACTTCCCTGATCACAACCCTAAAATTGTTTTTGAGTGCAGCATTACCACAACGTTGTATCAATATTTAAAAGCAAATGAGGAATTCATTGCACGTTTTTCTGCATTGAAAACAACCTTCCTATTTAGCATTCTTGAAGATACTGCTGTTCCAGTCCTGATGTCAAGATGTATATTTAAAAGAAACCTCCCATTATTTCGAAGGTAGTAGTTTGTGACTTTTAAATACTTTTCATATGGATGTTCTTACCAGTTTGCTTAAACAGGTATGATCTTAAAGAAGGATATCTGTAAATCAGTTAATAACAATTTATTTAAAATATTTATTACTTTTAAACGTGTGCAGTGTAATAATTATTTAGTAGATTAGACTAAAAAAATAATTGCTGTGGGGTTATAATACATAATTACTCCATTTTGATACTTGCAGGCTACTGTACAGATACATTTTTCTTTATTGGAAACAACAATTCCTAAAAGACTTCCAAGCTCAGAGCAAATGAAAATGGTCAAAATTGTAGCACGGTAAACAGCTGAATGTGGACTTCTTTTGAATGCTTAAGAAGTTGAATATGGAATGAATCCCTGAAAGGGTGGATTTATGGATACATTCAGAGAGCTTCTTGCTTGCTATTGCTAACATTATTCTTAATCTACTGGTTCTTAGGACAATATTTTTATTGGCTTGTATTGTACTTTGTATTTCTAAGAAAAACAGTATTATGCAGTCTGCAAGAAAACCAGAATAGAAGAAAGTGTCCTGTGTTTGGAAGTCATGAGTAGTGGTATACTATTGCATTCTGAATTGTACTGCAGAATTTGTACATTACTAGTTCTTCAGAAAAGATCATCTTCAAAATAAGAAACTCGGACTTAAAAACAAACAAACATACTGACACCCTGAAAAAAATCTTCCTTGTTTGGTGGTGTAAGTGGCACTCTAAAACTGAACCTGAGATACAATCATTATCCAACTATTTTATTTTTTTTACAGAGCGTTAACCACACAATGCTCTCAATGATCAATATTAGATCCTGCTATGAAAGAGAAGAAAAAAATGACTTAAGAATTGCTGGTATAGAAGGAAATAAGCAGAGAAGCACACTCCTTCACACCAGTTGGAAACATCTTATCTTCTGCTACAATTAAATCATTCAGAAGGGATGCTTTTCTTACTAAATGCCAAAACTGTATTCTGTGTTTCCTGGTATGCCTGAAACCCTATCATATTGTTGTTCCCTCTTCCACAGTAACTACTTCTTCCTATTGCCAACTTACAAATATGTAGCAAATGGGAGTCTTTGGAATCAATTTCATACTTAACTCAAAAAGATCAGATTTCTTGAACTTAGTTCTTCAAGCCAGAATTTCACTAAACAGCTACAAAAGCTCAAGGGACCTTATTGATAACTTGCAAACGTGTATCAATCACTTTTTTTTTTGGGTTGGGCGGGGAACCACTGAAAGGGCTTAAGCAAAAATCAGAATTCCAGTTACATTTCAAGAGGCTTCATACTAGGATCCCATGTATACACACTCACCTGACGGATCAGTCTGCAGTTGATAATGAGCCAAGCTGTCTTTTGAGTAATCTGATAGAAAAATATGCAACCATGTCAACTTGTAGTTCTGTTATATTAGCTTATTCATGTCACATCACTTGGATGTGTTTTTTGTGCTTTCATTTGCCACTTCAATAATGTAGTGTCCATGTGGAACAAGGACTTTTCTGTATTGTTTTCTAAATGGTTTGGGGGGCTTTACGCTACAGGATCAAACGCTGTCTGTCTTCTCTATTGGTGCTATTATTGAAGTCCTAATACGAACCTCTGGTCAGGTCAACCTAGTGAACCTGGAAAATATGCAGAGAAATTACACTTCTTCAGTCAACTCCTTGTTGACAGATACATTCCCTTGTAAATAAAATTCATGAAGCTTAAAGGACTTTTCTGCGTTATGATAATAAATTTGCATTTAAGGGAAGAATAATAGCTTTTGTTGCTAAATTTCTCATACCACCATTCTTGCAGCTTGTCTTTCATAAAATATCTCTTTTATATGAATACCAATAAATGTTTCTAAACTCAACAAGATCTCTGAGCTTTTCTTAATCATAGCATCAGATAGGTTAGAAGGGACTTGAAGTCATCTAGTCTAACACCTTACATCTTGCCCAACCTTCTTGAGGTTTTTATTCACCTAACTTGGATACAGAGTTGATACCTATCTTTGGTCAGGTTTTCTGGTTCTGAATGTTTTCTGTGCTAGTTTTTCTCTGCCGTGATACAGTAGGATCCTGTAGTAATACTCAATGTTAGGTATGAAGACCTTGGTACTTAAGTGCCTCCTGGAAAGGTGAAACAATTTCTCAGCTTCATCTTCTGTTGTAAGTCCTGTGAAATACTCTTGTTTGAATGAGGACATATAATTCTGAAAATGTCCAAGGCAAAGGTATTTGAAGCAAAAGTTGACATCCATATTTACTGTGCATAAAAAAGTACTCTTGGCTATTGCTACTTCCAAGGAATTTGAAAACAGCAAGCATCTGTTCACTTAATTATTCTCATCGTGAATTATCTGTGAACATCCTAAGGATGCATACCTGTCTTAGTTACAAGATTGAGTGACTTGACTTCTCCCTGCCTCCAGAAGTTTCCTACATTTAGCATCCAGTTGTCAACATCTCACCTAATGTTAGCCAACTTGTGCATAAATCATAAAATTGGCTAGATAACTGGGTAACAGATTCCTTGTCTTCCAGTGTACGATGGAAAGAGAAAGAGGCAAATAATTTTAAGGAACTGATGGTGTTATTCTTGGATGATATGCAGACTACTTACTTGCGATAAGACTGGAAGATTTCTTATTTGTCTGCCACTGATATTGAGGTATTTGCTAGTCAGATGAGCTTAATACATAGCTGCTTATGTGCTAGGCTCCTCCGAGTATGCTTGCTTATTTTGTATCTGCTGCGTGTTCTCAGCACTGAATGAAGAGCCCTGTCTTGGAACCACATGCTGTCCCATGTCCTGCCCAGTCTGCTCAGTTCTTCTTTCTGAGTTACCTTTCTGTTATCTCTGCTGCTTTCTTGGTAGTTCTGCATACCTGGAATGTGCGCTGTGTTCATCATTTCATTTTTTTTGATCCTTTTTATTTTATGAAGTACCTCTCTCACACTGTTGTTCTGTTGCCTCAGGCTTATTTCCTACCAACTTATGAGGGACATTCTGGAAACTCCTCTGTTCTTTGAAGAATCTGCAAAGACACTTGGCCATTCTCCCACTGTTTTCTGAATCGCTTGTTCTTGTTTGATATTTGCTCCTACATGCATAAAATATGAGCATTTACGGTGCTAAATCAATGCTGGTTTTGAAAGCTATTCCAGTATCCTTTAATTTTGTCTCCATTTTAGCTGGTGGTCAGTTTGTACGTATACCAATATAAAGCTGTGTTATTGTCAGATTTGTGATGTTTTCTAGAAAGCATGGAAGACAGCATTAAAAACAAGTCCACTTTTGCAGGCAGTTTCTATGGTGCTAGTGAAACTGGAAGTATTGTTGAGCACTTATTTTTTTCCCATGTAATGTGTCATTAGGAAAAAAAAAAGCATAAATTTGTATATGAGGGTTAAGTATTATGGTATTGTATTAAGCTGCTGACTTGCAGCTCTTTTTTAGGAAGTGAACTAGAGTGCAGTTATTGTTGGGTCTTGAAAAATGTGGAGTTTAAAGCAAGATTCAGATGTGTTGTATTGTTGATACATTTCAGTTTTATGGCTTTAAATTTTATGTGCTTATTTTAACTTAAGGTACGTTTTTATGCTCAACATTTTCACTAAGATTTAAAATGTTTCTTTTGTTTCCTAGTGAATCCCAGTGTTGTCCATTGACATTCTCTCTCTTCTCAGCCATCCATGTGTTATCTGAAGCTGACCTAGACTGACAAAATAAAAATGATTTATCAAGGTTTCATCAAGGGTATTAAGCTCTCAACAAAGAGAGATTTACAGGGAGTGTTTTCAAAGGACTTTTTGCATTTTAAAAAGGCCAGAGGTACTGCTAAAGCAGAAGACTTGTGTTGACCTGAGTATGAGATGGCTGGCAGTACATACCAGCTTTTGCTAGAAGGAAGCAGAAATTGTTAGAGGGAGGCTATCCAACTCTGCTTGGTTTTCATGATTGCTGACACGTACCTGGTTAACTGATGCTTTGGGGACACGCCATCTGGGCAGGTGCAGTGCTTGGAGGCATGGTAGGTAGCAAGAGGAATAGGAAGCGGTGGCACAGCAGAGGACTGCGAAACCAGACAAGAAACCAGACTCTACTAACCAATGTCTATTCCAGTTTATGCTGCCCTATCCACATTTGCAAAGGTGTTGTTTAAAAGCTTTTGTTAACAAAGTATTTATGCAAAAGACATTACGTAGAATTGTGCCAAGTGTACACTACACAATTAACAATCACTCTATCAGCATCACCTCTTAAATTAATTTTGCTGGTTTTTGTGATTGCAACACTAAATGATTTATGCTTTTCCCTTATTCTTCACTAATTGCGTAACTCCTCATTGCCAAATTCATTTGTCTTCATCCGTTCATGCATTTTCCCTGTTTCTTTTCTGCATATACTTTAACTTTGTGGCTCTTAAATGAGACCTAGAATATTTGAAGTGATGAAATAATTGGTGCTGATTGTCTACCCAAAGTGCAGCCTTTCCCCTAACGCCTCTCTTCGATCCTATTGAAGCCTGTGGAGGATTTGATAGTTGAGCAGTGTTTGGAGACAGAAATGATACAACTGGCCCTCTTCAAGTCAGTTTACCAAAATAAATATCCATTGAAGTTGACCAGTTTGTTATATGTTTAATATTGTAAGAATATGATACATGAGTTGCACAAGGGAGTCTTTACCTTTTCTCAGAACTTTTGTAAAGATTAAAGTGCTCTGAAAAGAGTAGTTTCATAAACTTAATTTGAACATGGTGTATGTGACCTGGAACTTGATATAAAACTGTATGCAGCTGTGAAAAGTAAAGTCAGCCTGATGAATTTACACAATACTTACCATATTTTTAAAATTACTTTGCTTAAGGAGATAGCAGATCATTTTGGTCTTGTATGTAATATCCAAACTTCAGATTCTGTATTAACAATAGGAATGCTAAGCTTTTATTTTCCCAGAGGTACTTAAAAAAAAAAAAAAAAAAAAAAGTTCAAGATACTTACAAAAATAGGATGAGATCAAGTTATAGAAATCTAAGCCAGGATTCTGTCATGGTTTTATTTTTGCCTCCAGACTTTAAATACTTCTAATAAAGGATATATTTTTAAAGCATGAATTAAAAGCCTGGAGTTCACATTGCTCTGTTTGTAGCTGGGACAGGCTTATACACTCCCATACATGTTTTTTAATTATAGGAAGCACATAGCTTCTTTATTGAAAGTCACTTTTATAAGGAAGAAATAAAAAGACTACTCTTCGAGCTACCCAAGTTTAGCTTCCATTACGTGCACCTTTTAGGAAAAATACACTTAATGTGGTCTTGAAGATTTATAGAAAACTTTGCCCCTCTTATGGAATTATTAAAAGTCATTCTGCATTTGTTTCTGAATAGCGTGGCTTTTCTGTAATTCCTTTCCCTTCCAGACTCCCAGATTGACATAAATTTATTACTTGAATGAGTAATGGAATAACATTCTCTCTAGTGGGGAGAGCTGTAGTTCTGCCTCCTGAATAATTAGCATTAATGCAAACAGCTGTAGTTTTGCACTTCAGCAATGCTGTTGTTGAAACAAGAACAAAAATTAGTAGTAATATTATTAATTTCCTAGGTTGTACACACTTAAGAATAGGCAAAATGCAGTTCTCTCTTCTGGTTTAATCTCTTTTCAGTGGATCTTTAGTGAAATGCAACTTTTCATTTGTAGCTAGCCAGTATATGAATAGCATTTATTTTTGCTACAATATTTAAGGTCATGTATTGCAAAATTTCAGTCAATCTTTACTACGCATTAAGGATTTAGAAAATACAAAGGTAACTTTCTCATTTCCAAATTGCTTATTCTGTTGTAGTGACTTTTTTTTCTTAAAGTACGGAGATTTTTTTTTTCTTTACGGGTGTTAGTAACTCTTAGAAAAGGGATCTGTGTAGATGTTTTTTAAAAGCTATTGCATCATCAGGCAGTGGTGATTGCGTGGTAGGCTTAGTCTTTCCAATGAGATAAATTGTCACTACAGTGCTTTCCATACAGAAATGATTATATGTTGGTTTTGCTTTGTCGCTGCTCTCTGATGAAGCTTCATCCGAAGGCTGCTGGCACTTGGCTCCTCTTCTTTGTCCTTGGCAGGGACTGCAGCCCAAGGATGTACAAATGCAACGTATGGATCAAATTGAGAGGGAAGGGGGAAAGGCCAAAGAGTAGTTCTTGCCGCAGCCCGTTAGTTGGAGAGGCATAAGGAGGCATAAGAGCAGAGGTGTCACAGATTGACAGCTCTGCTGTCAGAGAATGAATGTGTATCATACCTGTACTACAGGTATGAACCCATGGCTGAAAACGTTCTAAAAGCAGTGGTGCAAATCCGAGTGATTTCCACCCCTGCCCTGATTGTTGGACAAAATAGCAAAATGGATTTAGTTAATAGTTGCATCATATGAAGGTAGTCTCACAGAGAAGGGAAGGTTCAAATGACATGTGGAAGAATTCTAGTCTCCAGGAGGGTAGAAATGTGAGCAAGTAGTTTTTGCAGTTCTTGAGTTGTCTCTGGGTTTGATGTGCTAAGACCTTCCTCAGATCACCGTTTGTGAAGTGTTCCAAGAAAGATTTTTTTTTTTTCATACCAACTTTTTTGTATCAAATCCAATGTAGCTGATAGAAGCTGGTAAACTTAGCTGTAAACCAACACCTCATTATATAGCCTTTGCACTTGGTTTTATTACATAAGAAAGTGAAAATCATATTGATAAACCTATAGAAATGGGTTAAAGATGCATACCATACTGTGATCTGAAAACAAGGACAAGGAATGTTAGTATTTATTAGGGCGGTAGCCAGTTAAGTGTTGGTGAACACTGGACTATATTTACTTGGGGAGACAATCAGGTGCATCAGATTCAGAAAAAAAGACACTTGGTATGTTTGGTACATTTCTGCAAAGGTCTAATCAACTGGAGTGAGAAATCCTAGTACAAGGTACGGAACTTGCTATTAAAGGAACATGTAGAATAATAAATTCACAGGAATTGTAGTGAATCACATACAAGATTAGGAAAAAAATGTACTGTGGGGAAGCGTATTTAGCACAATCTGCTGGAAAATATAGTAACCTTACATGTTATTTTTAAAGAAATCACTTAGAAGAATTGGAGAAAGAGTATTGTAATCTCTATATATAGTGTTCATATATTATTGTGTGTGTGTATATAGTGCATATAACTGGATGAAGAACTCTCATTTTACAAATGAGGAATACTGATTATTGTTAAGACTGACAAGACAACTTTTGCTTGAGATTAGCTTCCCAGGCACAGATTGGATAACCAGGTACTACTAATGATGGTAACAAGATAGTCAAAAGATAATGGGTAACATGTGGATTATCTGTTTAAAAAGGGAGCAGGGGCAGTAGAAATGACAGAAAATGTTCCTTTTCTCCACTTACCTTTAATTTTGCATATATATATATTTTTTTTTTAATGTTAAAACTTAATTTCAGTAAATAATAATGATAAGCGTTATGGATGGATTGTGTGGTTCTGCATTTAGTGCGTAGTAAGATGAGTAAAAATATATAATCTGAAGTTTGTGACTTCAAAAGTGCTGCCTTCTTTAGTTTTAATAAGGAATTATTAGGAATTCGAAGAGCTTTAAGATTTACTTTTGGGAGAAATCATTGAATTTATCAATCACAAATTTCAAAATGTATCAAATGAGTGAATCTGAATATGTAGGGAAAGGCTTTAAACCTTGCTGAGTGAAATAGGCGTGGTAAAAAGGAAATCAAGGATTAAATAGGAAATTACAGGAAATAGGGAAAAAGAGCTAGTCACAGTGATGTTTCAGAGGTCAGATACTGTTAACTATTCTTTTTGATCTTAAGAATAAACTTAGTAAAAGGATACTGAAATGCAATGAAAAAATTACCTATACGTGCTGATATTTATATACATAAATATATTTAGAGTGAAGTCCCTGTATGTAATACTGGACATGACTGGTTGAACTTCAGTTACCAATGAAGCCAATAAAAATTCTTGCTTTGTCTTCAGAAGCTTACTTTCATTTAAATCTTGTAACTGAAAACACTGAAAGCATCAGTTATCCTAGAATGTCATATGTTTATGTATCTGGAACATATTTGAATGTCTAACATGATCTTTTCTTTTCTCCTCATTTTTCACTCCCGTTTTAGGAATTGGCTCTCCGTAGCCAGCTTCCAACAATGGAACAAGATGGTGGATCTCAAAATCCTGTATCATCTCCTGGAATGTCTCAGGAACTGAGAACAATGACTACAAATAGTTCTGATCCCTTTCTTAACAGGTTTGTAGGAGTAGCTACTGGAGGAAAAAAAAATTGATTTAAAATTCTGTTCAGTACATGTAATAGTTTATTTTGAACATCTGTCTGTGCCAAAAGCCACAGCTGTAAATGAATCTTTCCTTAAATGGCAAGTCTAGTAAAAGTTGAGGATTAAAAGCTGTCTCCTGTGGGAGGAAGTAGTCTGTTCAGACTTGTAGGAAGGTTTTTTATTCAAAGTCATAACATGTTGCCTCTGCATAATCTGTTGACTAACAGTCATTTCAAATTACTGACTCAGAAGAATTTGTGAATAGCTTGCTATGAGATCAGATGAACTATGAGGCACATTTAGGACTACACCTTGAGGTTCATTTTAAGGTTTCTCTGTTCACCTCTCCCCATTGGTTCAGTTATTAATTTAGCAGTATTTTTACTCTGTTAAATGTTAGCTGTGCAAACAGTGGAATGTTTCATTTTAAACACAGAATTAGTTGGAAGTGTGGGCCTTTCAATTTAAGAATTAGAATTTTGCAATATAGACTTGTGTTTTTATGTAACTTTTTCCTTAATCCGTCTGAGTTGAGGAACGTTTGTTTTCTTAGAAATACTGTTCTAATTACATCTTGCAAATACTTCATGCTAACAAGCACAATTTTGGAAAACCTGCTGCAGCTTGTGATAAGTTGCATCTATATTTTTGTTTAGCATGCTGAAAAGGAAAGATGGAAATGACAAAAGAATCTAATCTCTGAACCACATACATTTTTTTAATTAATGGAGTAAAAAATGTACCTATTTTCACCAGTATTAAGTGGTTGAACTTAAGTTGTGGTCATTAATTTTGTAGTGCTCCATTGAACTGTATTTTTTCAGTGGTCTAAACTGGTACCAACTCGGCGTCTGTTACCATTAGACAAAAAGATTACGTGTTCTATCAGAGTTCATCAGTACTTCTCTGCGTTACATTGAAATGTTAGCCTAACTTCAGGGTAATTACTGTAAGTTCTTATGGAGTATAACAGGCTTGTCCTTCTCTTTAATGGTGTATTATTATATGTACGGGGGAAAAAAACCCACATGTTAATCTTAATTCTTTTGATGTAAGTCTTAACTTCCATGTTTTTGCCACCAATATAGTTTCAGCTCTGCTTGCAAGATAGGAGGTCCACATCATGTTAGGACCGGCATAATTCTGGAGTTGAGCAAGACTAAATACCTGCTATAATTTCAGATACTGAAAACGTAAAAACTTTGTAAACCTTTGCTGCAATTATAAATTTCCTCCTCCATTCTTTTAAATTATGGAACGTTACTGATCTCTCACATCTTCATCCCTCAAAAAGTATCTTCATGGTATCTAACTTTTTGTGTTACTGATATTCTGAGATCTTAGTTTATGTCAGTTAAATCTACTTTTTATAGGAGTCTTGTCCATCTCTTCTAATTAGAATGAGGATTTGAGAAGTTCAGCAGATGGATGGCATGCTTTTACAGCATCTTGCCAATAGAATACGTTCATACAGTTTAGGTGATGTAAATAAAATCTGTTGCTCATAGTACTTTCACAGAATCACCGAATTGTGTAGGTTGGAAGAGACCTCCAAGATCATCTAGTCCAACCTCTGACATAACAATAACCAGTCTTCCACTAAACCATATCACTAAGATGTACTTTCTTCCACTACATGTAGTATTGTGTGTATAAGTGTTGCGCATGCTACTGTTGGGGAGGAAAAGCAGTTAACTTCTCAAGGTACACTGTTCATTATGTGTTGGAGAAAAGCAAATCAAAAAATTAGGCCTTGCATATGGAGAAGAAAACAGTGGTGCTTTGTTATTCGAATCCCTAAGTAAGTGTGATTTCCAAATTTTGGGTCAGTGTTTCAGGAAGACCTACCTCCTACACAAATAAATCTGCTTAGAAAACTTCATTTTTTTGTTAGGGAGAGGGCTTGTTTTCCATGGAATTCAACACGGAATCCGGCATGATCTTTAGCTGTGCTAGCCCTGTGCCAACGAATAAAAAGGACAAGAAATCTTAAAACTGACTACCTACTGATCTATCTGAAGTTGCATGTTGAGCAATACAGTTGTGGGCAATAATTTCCCATACTATGACTATGAAATGAAGAAATTCTTGTAAATGGAAGATGGCCTCAGTGTGTTGTAGTAAAAACTAGCTTGAATTTTCTTGAAGGCTGTTGCCATCATACATCAAACCCAATAATGCTTTAAAATTTATTTCTTAAAAAATGTAGTACCTTCACATCTTAAACTTGTTTTCTGCATCTTTAGTTTTTGAAATGGCCACCGTACTCTTCTCTATGTCAAATATTCCAGCAATGGACTAATTTGTCTGTTGTGCTTTTGTACATATGAAATGTAAAATGATGGATCTTTGCCTTGAATTAGAAAGGGCAAAAAAGCTAGAAAGGACAAATTCAAATTATAAGTAGTTTTTTGCCAGGTTGATAATTAGCAAAGGGTATTTATTGTAAAGTGGGAATGTTACCATTTGCCCAGTTTTAAATATGTTTAGCTATTCCCTTTTTTTGTAGCCCGCACCAAATACTGAAAAATCTGTACCTGACTTGAGCTCAGATTTTTTTTCATTTGCATTTTGTTTTGAGCATTGTTCCCTTCTAGATAATTTTATACACATCATTGCATTTAATTCTGGCATATTAAGGGAAAGAGACTTCTTAAAGGACACTTGTGGATATGAGTGGATGTCACTTGTGGATCTGAGAACCAGATGCTGCAGTCTGGTGGCCCAGTAGTTTTGTCCTAATTGTCTCCGTTATGTCCCTTATGTTAAAGTTCAGACTTCCAGGAATACTTCCAGGAATGCTTCTTTTTCTTTACAGTGTATATAAAGTTCCTGGTGAAGCAGTCCTCCTAACTTTACATTCCAAAGTTCAGGTAGTTGAATATTTTCCACCCCTTACATATCCAGACCAAAACATCTCAATGCTACAGTGAAGCAATTTGAAAAAATGTACAGTGGTGTTCTCATTTATGTAGTCAGTCTTCTGCCTGCTGTCTTCACGACTTACTATCTTTATGCTACGCTTTATTTTTAAATGAAATATTTAACAATGCAGACTTTATTAAACAACTTCACCTTTTGATTTGCCACTCTGGTTATGTTTTTGGCTGTTAGATTTATATTGGCAGTGATGGTAATTCTCCATTTAATTCCTAAATCGGGCTTTCTTCTTTTGTATACAGACATTTTGACAAGTATTTATTGAAGAAGCATCCACTCTATTTTGGGTAATGCAGTTTAGTTGCATGCAGTAATTTTGGGTAGTGTGATGACTGGATGAAGAAGTCCTTGCTGAAGCGAGGAAATGTGTATTAGGGTGATCTGGAGACAGGAGGGCTGGACATTCCAAGTGGGACCGCAGCAGCCAAAAAGCCTTCTCACCCAGAATGATTTAGTTCAGCATAGTCTCAGTTCTGTGCCTAGTATTTTGTCTCGCAAAGTAAACCGGCATTTTTTTTCAAAGAAGTTTTAAATGGCTTTCTTTTTAAGGTTGTAATCAAATGTGTGGTGATACTATTTTTAAATCAATCGGGGGGGAGGAGGGAAGAAGTGCTTTAAAGGTATAGAAAAGCTAGTTTTCTTTCTTGTGTGGCAAGGATGTCCTCATGAAATCTAAAATATATATAATATATATATAATGTATGTAATATATGTTATATAAACACAGTTGATGGCAGTTGACTTGCATCTGATGTTGAACAGCTGTTCAACTATTTTCAGTCTGGTTCTGCATGCTTGACAAGGCATACACTATGGATTTCACGAGTACGTTACAAGCAGGATCAGTATGTCTTCAAATGCTAATTGAGCTGATGTGCAGCTTAATTTTGTTTTGATTTGCACTTAGTATTCAAGGTGGAAAACCTGTAAAGGTCCTCAGTGAATGTAACCACAACCAGAAGAAATACAGATTTGAAAATGTTTTGTGAAGCTTGGATATTAGTAGACATAGGGAGAGAAGTAGTGGTGTGTTCCTACAGCTGCTTCTGCTCATTTTGTCCGGTGTGACTGTTTGCATCCGTTAGCTATCATAGCAAATGTTTTCAGATTTATGCTGATCTGTATCATTTGTATAACAAGTAGCAATCCCCCCCCCTCCCTTTTTTGAAAATTGTTCCAGCCAGGATAATGATATATACCGCTGTATATAGCTTTTCTTACTGTTCTACTTTCAAATAAATAATTGATCAAATTTATAAGAAAGTCAACTGAAAACTGGATGCATCCCCCTCAAGCTGGTCAAGTTGATCATTTGACTGGCATACTCTTCACCCCCATCCCAAATTTCCCACTGCAGTAGTCTTGGTCTTGCTTGCTCTGCTGGCAGTAAGATGGCAGTAAGAAAACTAATGTATGTAAGGCCCCATGCCACCTGTTTTGCTAACTGTTCTGTCAACAAGATCATTCTAAAGAGGGTTTGTTTACAGGATGGCTTCTGTACCAGTGCTTGATTTATATTAGGGCACTCTCTTGCTATGACATGTGTGACTGCACCAGTAGTAATGCAGCAGTGGGAAGCAATGGATGAATTGCTAAAGGAGTTCCAACTTCAGCTCCTATTCAGTGACCTAGAAATGCCCTTCAGTGGCTGATGAAACAAGGGGACGTTAGTAGTTAATTTTTTTTTGTTAAAACCTTAACAGAAATGTGAAATGCTATACCGTTATTAAGTTTCATAATCGTTAAGGACTGTGATATACTTCTGGTGGTTTTTAGCTGTGGGTGGGTGTGAAAAGTTTAAAACAATGCAGAACGTTGGGCATTTTTTTAAAAGCCACTTAACTATGATCTTATTGAGTTAAATTGAACCTAAATAATCTGGTTTTAATTGGAAAAGGTCTGCATAAAATAAAAACCAGGTGTCTCTTACAGACAGACTTCAGCTTTTAATTAGAATAGAGCATTTCTTGTGACAGCAATGTTATCAAAGCCCTTGAATTGGTTCTAACACAAACATCTAACTATTTTAATTGCTTAAGTACTCTACCCTCATTTTTTTTCTGCCTTTCTTCTATTACAGTGGAACATATCACTCCAGAGATGAAAGCACAGATAGCGGACTTAGCATGAGCAGTTACAGTGTACCCAGAACCCCCGATGACTTCCTGAACAGTGTTGATGAGATGGATACAGGTTTGTTTTTCTAAACAGTCTTAACGCATGCTTCCCAAATATGCTTGTGTCAAATGCTCAGCCCCATTGCAATGGAAACAAGCAACTCTGAGAAACTCTGAGAAATTTTTTGCATAGTTGTTCTTCCTGCTTCTGTTTCTATAACAGAAATGTTGTAGTTAAATTTGTGAAAGGCATACTTGTAATAAATTCTGTTGGGAGGGAGTGGGGCAGACCTCATAAATAGTATCACTACTGTAGTTACATGGAATTTGAGTTTGCTTTTTTTTAAAAAACTCATTATAACACCTCCTCAGCAGTATTGCTAATATTTCTCCAAACAGGATTTGACTGAGCATTGCCTTTTAAGCATAAAAATAAAAATACGCTAAATGACATCAAAGATATGTAGAGATTCAGATCAGTAAGTTAAAGTTGAACAAAGGCAAGTTCTTTGCACGTCTGCATGCAGTTAAGTCATCTCGGGTTTTCGTGATGGATTTCTGTGAATCACACTGCTTGTATGATGCAAGAGATCCAGGATTAACCTTTAGCCAGTTGTGATAAGTTGTAAGTTTGGTACCTCCAGTATATTTAACGTCCCTCTTGCTTTGTGTTTTAACTAGGTGACAGTATCAGCCAAAGTAACATCCCGTCCCATCAGAACCGTTTCCCAGACTACCTTGAAGCCATTCCAGGGACAAATGTGGACCTTGGGACACTGGAAGGAGATGGAATGAATATAGAAGGAGAAGAACTGATGCCAAGTCTGCAAGAGGCTTTGAGCTCTGACATCCTTAATGACATGGAATCTGTCTTGGCAGCCACCAAGCTAGATAAAGAGAGTTTTCTTACTTGGTTATAGGGGCCTCAGGGAGACTGAATTCTAAATCTGTGAAGGATCTAAGGAGAATAGGACACCTGTATCTGAAGTTCAGAACAAGCCAGTGTGGCACACTTTGGCTTGTGTTCAGAAAAAGTAAATGAACAAATATTCAACAAGATTCTTTCATTTTGCTCTTCCTTGTCCATCGCTGCTGTTATATATTGCTGACTTTTTTCCACAGTTGACTCTGAAGAACAGACATCTTCTTGATCTTTTTCTATTGCTGTTGCAACTACTGTTGGGGTGGGGGGGAGATGATGAGCCTATTTGGATGACGAATGCCATTCCTTTTGTCCTAGTGTGTGCTTGCATATCATTTTATCTAAGTACTCAGATTTGAGAGTTAATTTCTGCATGACACTGCTTGTAGTTTGCTCAGCTAGTTGTCTCCTGCTGCCTGTGGCAAGTGGTAAAACATGACATACTGGGGTGACAAGCCAAAAATGATGTATCTGGTCAAAAGAAGTCAATACTGATTTGGAGATACAACTTAAAGGAGGGCTGAAGACTTTGGCATTAAGAGTTTCTACCAATAGCTCTTTCAGTAGCCACAAAGTGCTCTTGTTCATATTTTATGTTATAGTAAATCATGAGTCATTTTACATAGAAACATATATGAACTTTGATTGTTGCCACTTATTCTAGCCTAACTCTTGTTTGTCAAAAATAGTTTGATTATTTTTGTTAGTTGGTTTAACTGTAGCTGTAGGATGGGAAGTAATTCTAGGTGTTTTTTTAAATAGTGAAATCTTAAGGTTTTTTTCTGATTTCACATAGTCTTATTTAAATCTGAATTGTCTGCTTTTTTTATACCTAAAACATGCCTATTGTAGCCTGATAAGCTAGTGAGTACATAAAACAGTATGTTTCCCTGTAACTTTTTTATTTTTTAAAGGCTAGCTTTGAATGTAATCATTAGAATTCATGACCAGTGGCTTATTTTTCATGTTTCTTTGCAAGATTTTAAATTAGAATCTAAGTGTGGTATATATAATTTTCAAACGTATTTTAAAGTAGCAGAAACCATTTTAAAATGACAGATGCATCTTATCTCTCTTCTGGTTTTCAGTTTCGATATCTAAGTGAGCTTAGAATCCTTAACGAGGGGGGGGGAACCTTTATTAAAAGTTTCTCTTAAGTTAGCATGGAAAAATAGTCTGAACTTCATATCACTCTTAAGTTGCAATGAAAAGGCTAGAACACCAAAAAAATAAATAAATAAATAATAATCCTCAATTAAAAACTCTGAAGTGTAATAGTTGTCAAATTCCGTTTGGTGAAAAATAAGCCCTGGACACTATGTAGAAGACTGTAAAGATACGTGTTAGATGGTGACATGAGCAAGTAATGAAGTGTATATTAGTAGTAGAGCTTAGCATGGGGTAGAGGTGAATATGAGTTATCTTTATTTTAACAGGAAAAGATGTATCACTAAGTTGTCTGCAGGAGTTGACAGTTTCCAAAGAGTATTTTTAAATGAACAAAATGAGCATGAATCAAACTTTCAGTATAAGCTATGATGTTTTGCGGGGGGTGGTTTTCTTCTGACGAAAAGTAGTGTCACCAGTTAGCACCTCTATAACTAAGGGCCTGTCACCATTCTCAACGTGAGCCTTTATTTTCAAGGGTGTGTAACACAACTTTAAGGATACTGTAAGCATGAAGCTTGGTTTAAAAAAAAAAATCTCATCTAGCAGGGACTTCTCCCAGGGGGAGATTTTTGGTGTGTTTTGTTGTTGTGTTTTTTTGTTTCAGTTTTGTTTGGTTTTGGGTTTTTTTTGTTTTTGTTTTTTTTTTTTTGTTTTTTTTTGTTTTTTTTGTTTTTTTTTTACAAATTTTTCATGTTAGGAATGGATCAGCAAAAAAAAAATCATTGCCATTACTTGGATTTTTATGCTTCAGAAATAGTTCCAATAGGATAAATTTAAAGAAGGAAAACTCTGAAAAAGTCTCATTTTAAAAACTGAAGCAGCAGAGGCAGAGATGTGAATTTTGCCACTATAAATGTACTTCTAGTACCTTATGTAAGGATATTAGTATTTGAAATACGCAAAATTGTGGCTTGCTATGAAATACAGGCAGGTTTTAAAATAGCAATGTTCAAAACACTTCCACAATGACGAGTATATTCTGCTACGTTCAGCAATTAATAGGCCACTTATATATTGTGCAATGACACGGTAGCTCCTGAAGCAGTATATTGTGTCCAAGATAGGGATTTTAGCAGCATTTTTACAATTTCATTACGAATTCTCTCTTCTTCCCTTCAGGAAAAAATGACACTAAGCTGTTGTAACTTGAATGGTATCACTTAAAACCACAACAGCAAGGAAATTCAGCATTGTTTCCATTTCAGTTGTCTTCCACAGTTGTATCCAGGTATAATAGCACATACAATGCACTGAGTGCAGACTCCTGACATGCTGTACCTTGGTACAACAGGGTTGTATACAGAACAGGTTTTCTTTCCTTGCTTTTGTGTGTTTGTTGCAGCTTTAATATTTGAATGTTTTCTTCTCATTGTAAAAACACTAAATGGCTTATACTGTATTTGGGTAGCACTGCTTAGGGTAGATACTGACAAACTGGGAATCCTTGAACTGCTCTAACATTAATTCTGTTTTGTGATACTTATTTTAATTGATTTTAATACATTTCCGTTCTCTCATTTATTAGGAAACATACCGTAGACATGCTGTACTGTTGGCAATCAACACTAATTTGGATTTTTTTTTTTTTATTCTGCAAATGCATTGTTTGATGAAGTGGTTAAAATTGTTCGAAATGCAAAAGTTTTTTGGGTAGTATTTTATACTGATGTATATATTGAAACAAATCATTGTAATAATTGTAATAGCTTTTAGTTTTAAATACACTACATGCAGACAGATGGGGCTGTACAGTACTGGGCTGTTCAACACCTGGGCAGGGCTCCTGCTTGGGAACAGGTTGCAGTGTCAGTAAAACACATGGATCAAATATTGTACCATTCAGTGTTGGCGCTCACCAATGCAAAAGGCGAAGAGACGATTTCAACATAATTAACACTACGTAGCTCTCACACATCTGGTAAATCAGTACTAAAGTGACCTTTTCACTTACAAGCATGTTTTTTATACAAATTAACAAGTGTGCCTGTGTAAAATAATTTGTTTTCTGTATCTTGGAAAAAATACTCTACACATTTAGAATGTTGTATGTTAGAGAACTCTTAAATGCACCCTTGTCAAAAATTACATATATTAGTTACCCATGTTACTTTTTAGATATGAGCATGACTGTAAGTTAGGTACTTAAGTACGTTCTGTTACATTATTTTCTTTATGTAATACTTTTTTCAGTTGTTTTATTTGGTATAAATATATACTTTGTGCTTAAACATCTTGATTCGTTTTTAACATTCAGTAGAATGTAAAGACATCAGTTTCCTTCAGTGAGATGGATGCAGTGAACTGTTGAATTCCTATTTTAGTTTGTCTTTTTTTGTCCTCCTCGTCACAGTTTTTGTAATCGTAAACTCCAGTCCTGCAAACATTGTGTACAAGCTTACCTAAGGGACAGAGGAGTCCCACTGAACTCTTAGCGTTGAAGTACACATCTCCATCTGCTTGCAGTAATGAAGAGAGAGAGACTGTATTGAGCCTTGTACCGTTCATGTAAAACAACACTGCGATTGCATATGGCAGTATAGTGAGACCTGGTAACAAAATCCCTTATCTTCTGTAAGGAAGTGTCCTCTTTTTGCAGATATGTTTGCAATGTTCTGGATTTTCCACATGGCAGACACTTTGTTGGTTAACTCAAGGCGTACACAATAACTTGTGGCAGACCATCAATAAAGACACACTATTCTCATTCCCAAGTTCTGACTTACGAAATGTGAAATGTGTAATGGCATAATTTGAAAGGGCACAAGTTAAAATTTTGATGGGGTTCGCTAATTTTGACCTATAAAACAAATTTGGAAAAGTTTTTTTTTTTTTTTTTTTTCTGCAATGCAGTTCTTGATGGCTGAAGTCACAGCTTTGTTTCTTAGTAGTTCGAGTTACTAGTATTGAACACCAAAATGCCTCAGCCCTGCAAAATTCAATGCAGTTGCGTGTTTTTGTAGTTAAAGGTGTAGGACTTAATGATTCTGTATTAGTGTCTTTTACTCATGAGCTCATAGCTGTGTTTGCTCATTCAGATCCTTTAAATTACAACCTAACCTATCGTACCTCACACCTGGGAGTAGGAATCCTGTGCCAGGGCATGCCAAGGCACCAGTTTTATTTGCTGATAGCGCTATCATTATCTCCCATTTGTAAGGTGGTGACATACTGCAGCAGTTGGAGTACGAGTGACCTTCTGAGGCAGCCCCAAACAGACAGGCTGCACTACAGCAAAGCAGGATATCTGGTCCAGGTGTTCCAGGCTCGCTTGGGAATTCTTGTTGAAATACTTTCAACGCAGTTTAAAAAGTAGTGGTTTTACTGAGCCAGAAATAGCATGCCTCCGAGGAAGCTTTGAGCCTTCCTTATGCTAATGTGCAAGTTAGCAGGAGGAGAGGAGGGGAGGAAGGCATTTTTCACCCAGGATCATTAAGAAAATAATTGTTTGAAATCAAGCTACAATCTGATAAACTCCTGTCTGGGAGGTTCTTTCTGGGATAAAAGTGGGCACATCAGTTTTATTTAGTGTGTCAGTATCCTGTGTTTTCCTGTAGGAAAGTGAAGGTGTGCTGCTTGTGCCGTGTCACCACCACTTCTTACTGCCAGCAATTGTCTTCCTATTTTGATGATGCCTAAACTCAGGATGCAGATGACAAGTGTAATGAGAAATCTTGGCTAATGTAAAATGGTAAAGCTTATGCCAGCTGAAAAATCAAATTGTCTTCAGAGTGCAGAGTAGAGCTTTATTTACCAACATACCATGACCAGTACTTAATACCTCTAGGCTAGTGTATTTTTCTCTCTAAAGAAACAAGTAATTGAGGAAGCATGATGAAAAAGAAGCATATAAATAGCTGTGCATCTGATAGAGCTGCCCAGTCAGTTTTGTGGAAAACTCATGATTTTTCCTTTCCTGAGATGCTCCTCTCTAGTGAAGATGCCATAATAGTGAATACTGCAAATGCAGGCTGACCAGTGGCCTTCCCTATATATGTGGGCAAAGTTGGTCCTCTGATCATAATTCTTTGTACATTAAATAGGCTTGAATTGGAATGAAAGACAAGGTATTGGCTTTTCCTATCCTTTTATTAAGGAATTCAAAAAAAAAAAAGCTTGAATGGTCAAGAGTAGCACAAGAGGTTTTCTCTTTGACGTCAGGCAACAACAAAAGATTTCTATTTTTAAAAACACATTTCAGGTGAGGTATACTATCCCTTTCTCCTTCTCCCATGTATGGTATCTCTGAACTTGATTTAATTTCTGAATTTAGTTACTGTATTGGCCATCTTCAAGTTCTGATGTAACACTTGAAGACTTTAACCAAGACCAGGACCATGGGGCTCAGCCGGAGTTGCTGCCCTTTGGACCACAGTTGTCATCCTGGTGCAAGTCTGTAGCAGAAGGCAGGCTGAGCAGAGACCTTTTCCAGACTTCACCAAGCGGTCTGCTCATTCAGCTGAGGACAGAGGGTATGAAAAGATGGCTCGGAGGCCTCTGAGAGGTCCAGCTGTAACTGGACAATGTTCCTAGTTAAAGAGATGCTGGTTGTGCACAGATGTGGCAAAATCCCAGAGCCCTGCTCTTAAGCAGTGTGATTCAAATGGCAGAGTCTGATAGCAAATGGTAGCACCTATGAGGTGCCTGGGGGTCGGGCTGGTGGCTTTCAGCCTGTGATCCTGCAAGGGGCTGTGGAGCTGTGCCCAGCCAGAAGCTGCTGAGGGCGGCCTGGCTGGACCAGCCGGCCCCAATTTGAGCAGGACAGCTTGAGGCTGCTGAGAAAGTCCCACTGTCTAAAATGGTGACAACTGCAGGACTTGTTAAAGCCCCGCTGCAACTGCAGACTGGCCTTTTGCATTCATAGGCAGCAGTATTTTTAAACCCATGTCCTTTATTCATTTTTTTGTTATTTTGTTTGTTTTCACATAGTGTGTGACTCCTGCTAAAGTTCGCTGTTAACAGCATTTCAGGATCTTTCTCTAATGCAAGACTAAAATAGCCTTCTGAGCATGAAGTAATGTCCAGGGAAAGCTGAGCTCGCAATGATAAATACCCCAGAGTTTCCCCTAAAAGCATGTTTATTGTTAGACACTGAAATATGTACCTGGTCCCGGTTCAAAATAACAAGAGAAAAGGAGATCATTCCTCTTAGCATTCCCTGCATTCTTACTCAAGTAGCAAGGGGTTTGACCCGCAGGCATTTTGCTCAGTCCTTTGGAGGCACTTGGTGAATTAAATTTGGTAAGTTTTATATGGACATAGGTTCCTCTGAGAATTATCTGTATGAGAGAAGCACTAGTAGATCAGAAAAAAAAAAAAATCAGAAATTTTTCTGTGCAGCTTAGTCACAAAGCTAGAAAACCAGTCAGCCAAACAGTAATACCGAGTTTCTCTCATCTGTATACTAGCCTGGGCTTGGAAAATAAGGTACTTTTTAACAAAAAAAATCCATGATTGCAGTAAGGCTCAGGCTCACTATGGTTGTGATTTCATTGCAGATGAAGTTTAACTTGTGGTGTGCTTTTTGCTTTGTGGTCACCTTGAAAACAAAGCAGTGAATGAAGTCTGAGGAAGTCCATGAAAATAGGAGGACGGCCGGTCCGTGCTGCTGTGTTGGCCAGAGCTCTGCAGCTGCTTTTAGCCATGTCTCCCTTCTGATGAAGTGAAGACATCTGGTGGACTCGTCTCTGTGCGAACTGGCTGCACGTTTGCTTGCATTTTATTTTTAATGTCACTAACTTTTAACAGATGGCCACGTTACTGAAGCGAGTGTGCTGGTGACAAACAAAACCAAGGATGAAAATGTTCTTTAAAATATGGTGTTGGGTATGCCCTAGCTGAGTGAGAGCTGTCCTGGATGAAGGGGACTCCCACCTGGCTATGCTTTGCTTTAAGCAAGGCATTTTAGCAGTGCACAGGAAAGCTGTGTGGCATGGTTTTACTCGTTTCATGGGAGCACTGAAATGTTAATGTTTGCAAAGTGCTTTGAGGGTAAAAAAGTGCTTTGCTGGTTTTGGCTAATTTTACTGAGTGGCATCACCAAGAAGTGGGAGTGCAATTCATGCAATACAGTATGAGGAATGCATCTTATTCTACTAGTTTAATCCCACAAATCCATTGCAGAAAGGTAATAGGTCAGTGCACGTCAAACAGCAGCTTTCACTGGCATGGGGATGCTCAGGAGGAAGAGGGGGCTGGTTCAAGTTACCTTTCTCTGCTGCTCACCAGACAAAAGCTGAAATTACCTGGTGCTTGCTGGAAGGTGAGAGTGCATGAGCGATGTGCACCACTTCTTTGTTCTCTGGAAACTTCTGTGCCCAAGTCCTTGGGTTTTAGCTGTTCCCCTGATTCAGCTTTTTGGTGGAGTTTTAGTGAGTAATCTTTCTGGGAAGTCTGAGTAGGCTTTTAGTTGTAAAATTGTATTGATTAATTCTGGGTGTGAGGGTGAGAAAATCTTGTTTCATTATGCATATACTTATAAATATACACATGCACAGAGTAATGTTGCATCCATTTGTGTGTGTGTCTATAGACACACAGTTAAATACTAAATTTGTGCCTAAAGACAACTCAGTTATTCATGAGCATTTGGTCTAGACTCGTAAGGAAAGAAGCAGTAAAAGTGCATCTCAATTACTAGGTCTGTGCGGTTGTTGCTTATCTCCAAACCTCCAGGTTTTAGGTGTGATGCAGGAGCATTTCAATCACAATTAACACTAAAATTAGTAATAAGAGAACATGAATGTGCACACTATTAAGTTATGCTGCATCTGAAGAAACGATGTGCAAGTTAGGTTACTTTTTAGATGCTTAAAGGCACCTTGCAAAGAACTAAAAAGGGGCTGGGGTAAGAGAAGACGAGCTGCTTCTCACCTCCCTCTCCCATGAAAGCGCATCTCTTGCTTCTATGCTGGGACATAAAGAAAGTGAGTTGGCTTCAGATGAGATTTGTCTGCTCTGAAGTCTACCTTCAAGCTTAAGGCATGGCTCAGGCTCCACACCTAAGTATACGTGCGTTCTACAATGCCTAATTCATGGCGTGCATACACGCACACAGGTGTGTGTGTGCCTAAAGTGGTGGAGCTGGTATACCATGGAGCAAGATGTTTGCTCGTATCAGAGATTAAAGCCCTAATAGGTGCCTAATAGTAACAGGGAACCACGTTCCTCTGATACACAGCACATACTTTGCTACTCGCTTGAGTTACTCTTTTTAAATAGAGATTAAGACATTTTTTGGATTACTTCTCCATCCCCAAAATCCCATGACAGTTGCTGGGGTTTCTTTTGTTTTTGTAGATGTAAGCTGCCTCCTTGGGTGGGCACAGAATGTTTTAAAATGTATTAACATGGGTTTATTCCACATTGGAGTGTAACTATTTCTGTGCCTCCTTTGTAGAACAGTAGCGTTGGTATATAAGGTGACATATAAGGTATATAAGGTGATGTCTTGGCGTTTGAAGTTGATACAGTGTGCTTCTCAAGTCTCTGACCTTAGGTTTTGAATGAGCCTTTTGGACTGCACGCTGTGCTTGCATAGGATCTGGTCTGCTACTGGAACAACAAGCAGACTTCTATATCCCATAATAGGCAAACTGAGTGCTCCGACTGTCTCCAGCCCTGACTCTGGTGGCTGTTCTCTTAGGCTTCTCTTTTTTCCATCATGTCATCTGTAAAAATGTATGATACCCTTCCTGTATTATTCAAATACTCGGATCTCAGCAGGAATGTCTACAGTTTATGCATTTTGTGTTAATGCATTTACATACATTTGTGAACTGTGTTTAGAATAAATGCACAGAATTTGGAGGGGCTCTGAGCACTAAAACAAGATCAGATAGTGAAGTGCTTAGGAAACAAACAAAAAAAGCAGATACAGGGGTATACATTCAGATAGTTGATTTTGCTACAGGAATTGAAGGTGAGGAACTGGTAGTTCAGCAAATAAAATCATTTTTGTGCCTCAAGAGGACATCGCAAAACTAATTTGTCAACTTTTTGCTCTTGTAAAAATGTATATGCTCTCATGAGATGCACGAACATAAATACAACCAGCTACAGGGCAGTGAGCAGCTGGAATTCTGGCCAACTTGTGGGCACAGCGTCTGAAGGAAGACCTGCACTGGAGATGGTCCAGAGGAGAGCGCTGGCGATGAGGACAGTGTGGGAGAGGAAGAGCGCAACAGCTGGGCCATTCACCTCGAGAAAATGAAATTAAATAAAGATAACATTGAAGTAAAAAGCAGCAGCCACTGAGGATATTATCTGTGGAGCACAGGACAAGAAGCCAGAGGGTTACATTGCAGTGAGGAAAACAGGTTTGGGAAATCTTTCAGGGGTGCCCTGGCTGAGGTGCCCGAGAAGCTGCAGTAGCCCTGTGGTGGGAGAGCTCGAAGGATGAGTTTGGCAAACGCATGGAAGAGCTGAACCGGCCTGGGGTCTGCTCCTCAGCCTGGGCGAATGGAGGGCTCCTGGTAGAGCTCCAGCTGGAGGCTTGAGCCCACAGACGGAGCTTTGGTCCCAGTGCTAACCCCTTGCTTCTGCTGTTTGTCGTCCACTTGGGTAAACGCTTCAGAAATGTGCAGACCTGACTCCACCAAGATCTACCCCTTCCTTCAGTAATTCCTTCCGAAGGACAATCACACGACTCGTCTAAACACAGAAAAAACTTACTTGCTCTTTCCATTTGCCCCGTTTCAATTGCCAAGCATTGGCACTTTCTGTGCTTAACAAGTCTTTTAGTTACCTGCTCTTCTCTTCTGTTGGAAATGCTTACATGCTTTAATTAAGCTCGTCTGTTTTAATAAAATGCACAAAATGTTTCCACTGTGGTAAAGGGAGCTGTAGTGCTATCTGTCTTCTGACCGACTGTACTGCATGTCTTCAATTTGTCTGCACTGACTGAGCTAGCAGAGCCCGAGTGTGGCCAAGATACAATAGATTGAGCACAGCTCCCACTTAGTAGGAGAAAAACCTCCTGCGGAGAAGTAAAATCATCCTGAAAATCATCCAGCCTTTGTGGAAAAGATGTTATTTTGGCTGCAACTCCAAGGGAACTACTGATGAGCTTGAAGCTAAGCCCAGATACCAATCTTGGCAAAAACAAAAGCATCAAACTGGGTAAGAGGGGAAAAAAATCCAGCACAAGAAGTGTGTGGTCCCCTCTAATGGAACAATCTTCTGCACGTTCTCTGGTGCAGAGCAGCATGGTAAGAGCAATGGCCTGCAGACGTACAGCATCATTTGTTTACTGGTATAGAGTTCCCTTAAGGGAGCAGCGTGTTCCCCCACTAAAAACTTTCTCTTTATGATTTTTCCTTTTTTATTTGCCATTGAGGAAGGTCTCTCTCACAGTTGACTTTCTGGTGTTTGCAATTGTGCCCTTAAATAAATAATGTTTCATGAGACTTGAAAGGGAATTTCTGGAGTACAGACCTGTCTGGGACTCTGGAGCTCTTCCCGCGTGTTAGGATGAAATGCTCTGCCTTTCGCTCGGGGTCTTTAAATAACTCATTGTGCTTATTGCCAGGCAGGGGCTCTTTCACACACTGTTCTCCTGGCGAGGACCCAGCCCGGCTGGCTGCTGTGCCCACCCCGATCCCTCCCCAGGCCTGAGGAGCAGAGGTAGGCCTCGCGCACAGTTCCTGCTCTGCAGACCACTGCAGGCCCTCCTGGGACAAGGGGTGCTGAATGCATTTGAGCCACTCATTGTTTCACCCGGGGTGTGCCAGCTCTGGCTGAGCTGGAGGCGTGCACGACCCGTTCTGACTTCTCCAAAGCGGTTTTGATGTGCGCGAGCCCCCTCCTGCCAGTGCTGCCTGGTGTTTCTAAATTTACCCTCTCGCACAGCTGATTAGGGAGGCAGGAAGCGATAGATCCTGAAGCTTTCAGGAGACAGCCTCTCCCCGAAGACGTACTTCAGTGAGCTAAATGCACAGCAAACAGCATGCAGGCAGGCGAGATCTCAAGCCCGGGCATGCCAATGTAAGTGATAACATCAAAGAGTTTGTTGCTTCCTTCATAAGCTCTCTATCATTTTTTTTTCTTCGAATGGTTTTATTTTAAAATGCAGATGAGGTTGTATTGCAGCTTCTCCCTGCCCTGCAAAGGAAGGATGGGATGTTCGGGGTCAGCACTGGGGTAGCTGAGGCAGCATTTTGGTGAGCTGAAACTAGAGCTTTGGCACTGGGAGTGGTTTCTGTTGGTCTCCCTTATCGTTTTGGCAAATGCTTGAAGGAGCATTGTCTCTCCCTCTTCTATTTTTGGGCAGAGAGATGAGAACACTTTGTTCCCTTCAAGTAGTGATTCAGTCAAGTTAGCAGAGAGCTCCCCATCACACGTGTGCTTCCACCTCGTGCAAAACAACATCCCTTTTTTTCGAGGCTATTAACCACGTTGTTCCCAGCCCACAACCGATGCCAGCAGTCAAGGAGCCTGATCTGTAAAATGCACTGGTTCTCTTGATTTCTTGGCATGGAAAATAAGAAAGTAAAACTATCCTCATTTAATCCAAGTGAGCTTTTCTAGTTTGCATTGAAAAGAAGAGAGTGAAACCACTTGTTTGATAACTCTGGCTGAAGTGGTCACTCATGAATGGAGGAGCAGGAGTACCCCACAGGGTCACAACCAAATACTGAGCTCTGATAAAGCTCAGACTTTTGGCAAACCTATTCTCATGTGCCTCACCTGTGAAAGGGGTATAGTTAATTTGCCACTGTGAAAATGACTTGCTTCTTTAGGTAGGTTCAAAATTTTTCCTTTGCAAGCTAACAAGTCATTCCTGAAAGGCATCCACAAAACAAGCAAACAGAACAGTAGGGTTAAGAACTACCAAAATATTTCCTGAAAGTGCAAAAACCTGGCCTGGAGAGGGTTCTTCAGAGCCAAGGTGAGCTTGGCCTGCTGCTCTCCAGAGGTATTTCAAGTGCCTGCTTATAGAGCCTGACTCCTCCGTGGCGTCACCTTTGCAGGGCTGGCAGCGCTTGTATCTGTCACGAAACCCTGGCACGCCAGAAGACTTCTCTTGTAAGCCTGGCATCTCTCATTTTGTACCAGTGGGTTGCTTGACTGTTTTGCTTTGGATACAGTGCAGTTCTTTCTATGAAAAGCAGGAACAAAATGCTGCTAAGTCAAATCACAGATGTAGAAATGAATTACGACATGTAGTATAGTCCCTGGAAAATTCTCCCCGGGATGTTCTTTGACTGTGCTTGCTGCTCAGTATAAACCCGTGAATGCAATTCTGTCTGGTGAGACAAGGGGACAGAAATCTGCAGTCAGGCTCACTACTGAAAACACCATTGAAAAGGTATAACTAAGCATGCAGGCATGCCTGGCGCAATTATATCAACGAAAAAGCAGTCATTAATCTGCTATTTCCCATGAAGTTTACTAATCCTGTAAAGCCACCTTAAAATGCTTTTGCTGACAGGTGAGTTGCTCGATTAATCCATTCAGTAAGTACGTGGAGTCTGTACCTCACTTACAAAAAAATCATTAAGATTCCTTTGCAGTAATTCTTTATTGGAGGGCGTGATGGCCAGGTGTCAGAAATATATGTAATTCCCATTCCCCGGGTTTAGTTCAATCATCAGAGTGTGACCATGGTTAAAACATAAGAAAAACTGAACCAAGATATTCCTTTCAGAATATGGATAGATAAAAGCAAATACAGAGCCAGCTAAATAAGCATCCTTTTTGATAGCTATTGGTATGCAATACATTGCAAATTAATCATTAAAAATAGTTTTAAAAATAAATAACAATAAATGCAATTGTTTTAGTTCCTAATTTATTTTTCTGTATGGGGAAAAAAGTTTGTGGGAGGGTTATGTTGAAGCACAGCTGAGTAAGCAGTAGATGGTACATCCTCTAAATAGTAGATGGTACATCCTACTCCATTTAGTGGGATTTTTGTTCCCCTGATTTACAGCAGTAATTCACTTATATCTATTACTTTAAAATTGCTCCTTGCTCTTGGCTTTAAACAATGGCATAGATGAAGCTAGTGTCAGCAGAAACCCCTCTCAGCAGAGCCCGTGAGCCCCGCTGGAGCTGCCCGACTGCTGGTGCTGGCCATGGGCTTTCGTGTGGCCGAGTCAATCGCTCTGATCCTAAACACGCTAATTACACTCATCTGCTACAATGTAAAATAAGCCAGGAGCTCTGCACAACATAATTAAGAGTGGTGACAGGGCTTTCTAAATGCTGTTCTCAGCCTGAAGTAAATCACAGAACCATGTACGCGACCTCCAACGAACCAGATTAGGTTTTGCATGAGGAGCACTTGCATGTTTCTAACCTTCCCCTCGCAGCGTAATTCCACCTCTGGGTTAAAAGACCTGGGAGGAACTGGAAAGTAAACCAAATGCTACTCTCAGCACTGCTCTGCTTTGCACTGTCCACTCTTCTGCCAGGATGCCAGATGCTCCAGCAGCCCACCAGACAGTGCCCTCCCAACAAGGGTTTGCATACAGCAGCCTGGGATCTCCTGTCCCACCAGTGATCCAGCCACCTTGCCTGAGATGTGACCAGCAAGCCCACATGGCTAAAAGCTCCTGTGTAGACCCAGAAACCCTGAATGCCAACAGGATTCATCCCCTGAACGCAGTAAGGACAGGAGTGCCCCCACACAGGGCTTCTCTTGCAGTGTTACTTCTGTGAAAGGGGACTTAAATCCTGTGAAAGGGGAGAATCACAGTCATTCAGGTTGGGAAAGACCTCTCAGATCATCTACTCCAACCCTTAACCTACTATTGAAGTCCACCACTAAACCATGCTACTAAGTTCTACATCTACATGTTTCTTGAAGACCTCCAGGAGCAGTGACTCAACCACTTCCCTGGGCAGCCTGTTCCAATGCCTCACAACCCTTTTGGTGAAGAAATTTCTCTTAATGTCCAACCTAAACCTCCTCTAGTGCAACTTGAGGCCATCTCTCTTTGGGCTCTTCTCCCAGACACAAAGTGATAAGACAATCTCTACCTCACTACAGCCTCCTTTAAGATAATTGTCAAGCACGATGAGGTCTCCCTTGAGCATCCCTTTTTCCAGGCTAAACAGCCCAGCTCCCTCAGCTGTTCCTTGTAAGACCTGTTTTCTAGACCCTTCATCAGCTTCATTACACTTCTCTGGACTTCAGTATTTCAGAAATCCACACAGCTTAAGGAAGATCTGAAAAGAGCTGTGCATGGATATACTTGGCTTGGCTAGTTTGGAGAACTCCTTGATGAGGTCCTGCTGGTCAGAGGGGCATACAACTTTGGTATGGTCAAAATGAGACCAATAGCTGGAGCTGACGTGGTTATTCTACAGCATTTGTGTGAATGGCAGCTTTTAAGTTCATGGGTATCCAGTGGAGAGGCAGGAATTCATCATCATTGATGTAGGGGTGGAAATCCGCTGTGTAACCAGCTGGGATAATCTGTCACTCACTGAGAACAGAAAAGAACAGGCCTTCATACCTTCCCTTGTCATTCAGAATAAATGGAGCAGTCAGCAAATTGATTTTCTTTTTTTTTTTTTTTAATTGAGCTTTTTGGTCCTTCCCTTTTTTTTTTCTTCTGGTCTAACTCTGATGCTTTTTTTTTTTTTTTTTTTCCCAAAGCAGAGGGCTACGAAATGGATGCAGCCAGTCTTACCCTAAGCAGATATCTTTCCTCTCCATCCATCCATCCAGCAAAGTGGCCACCTAATCCCAATGGTATGGGCAACTACAGGATGAATAAAAATTCTTTCCCAGGAAAGAAAAAAATGAAAAACTTGGTCTGATTTTGAACAGATGGAGTTCACATTGGCTGCCCACACGCAGAAGGAAAAGGAAACATATCATACATAGCAGTGGGATAGCTGATATATCCACCAAGTCATGGCTCCCCAGCTGAGTAAGATGACCCCAACAGCAATTCAAAAACTTTGGTGCTTTTCAGAGGCCTGTTGGCAGCAGCCACGCAAATAAATTTTGAGAAGGTCATGCATCAGAAGAGGCCCCAAATGTGCAGCCTGAGTATCCTCTTGCTGATGTTTTGAAAGCCAGAAGAAATTCTCATCACAGATTACGTTTACTTCTGCACTTGCATGTTAGTTTTACCAAGGGGGAAGTAAGCGGCAGCGTACGTCTCTGAGTTGTTTTAAAATTTCATTATTCAACCACAATTCTCTTATGCAGAGCAGTGCTCAACTTTTGAACTGACTCTATCTGAAACTGAGGAATTTTCTTTGTCCTCCATGCTTTTCCTCCTAGGAAAAAAAAAACAAAAAACCTGTAACAGTCGATTGGGTATGTATATTTTAAATTATTATTTCAAAAATGCCCAGGGTTGAACATCTGAAGGGCAGGACCTCAAACGGAAGATAATATATACACCTAAAAAAATCCCGGCTCAATATAAATCTGAGTTGTGTTTATGTTCCTGAAATAACTCTCTAAAGAATCAAAGCAAAGAGAGGGTTTTTTTGGTTGGTTGATTGGTTGTGTTTTGTGTGTGTGTGTTTTAGCTTAATATTTTCTGGACTCTAATATATTTGATTTCTGTTAAATTTAGCTTTATTATTTTTAGGTTGTGTTTGCTTTGGACTGATTCTGGCATCCTAAGTTATTTTTATTTTGTTTATGGTACATGCTTATAAATTTAACATGGTTACTTAAACTATTCTTGATTGTGAAAACTTTCGTGCCATCAGTATTAAAACAACAAAAAGTGTGTCATTTGTAGTGATATAAAGAAAAACAGCAAATTTTGAGGTCAATGGATTTTTTCATGGTAGATTAAACAATCCTTTGGTAGTTGTATTTTGTTTTGCAGTAGTAAATAAGGAAGAAATCTCTCTGGCAGCATCAGCTGGATCTCCAGCCTGTCCCCAGAGTGGGCTCAGTGTCCTCCTGCCCTCTGATGAAGAACAGGGGAACGAACTGCTGCAAAGCCTCAGGAGGGCTGCTCTCCTCTTAACTCCAAGGAAAACCACTGCCTGCCCATATCCAAAGGGAAGAAAGAGCCTTTAGAAACACTGAAGCACCTCAGAAAGCAAATGCTGAACATTAAGGAGTAATATTTCTCCTTTTTAGTGAGTCGGGGCTGAGACGCCATGACGAGCTACCACGCCTGAGGTGTTGCTGGAGGCATGCACCAAGGGTAGCCCTTGCTTGCAGGTGATGCTCTTTGCCTGGGTGCCTTCAGGCTCATGGCTAAGCAGCATGCTCCTCGTGGCTCTTGTTTGGCACCTCCTCACCTGATCAGTCACCAGAACGAGGTCCTCTGTCAGCCCCCAAAGTGCTTGAGGCTGAACGTGGCGCTGACTCATTGCATCTCAACAGCGTTGTCTCCATGTGGGAATTTTCAGGGAGACCTTGAGGCGTTCCGATGGTTTTTGATACCTTTGTGTAAACCATCACACCTGTTGCTACCAGAGATGTGACAGCTCCATCTTAAACTAAGCAAAGAAAGATTTTTCAGTACGAAAAGTTGTATCAATTGAAACTTCAGCACTTTGACAGCACTTGGGACCTGAATGGAACTGGAAAATAACATCTGGGCAATGAAAGACTTACCTCAGGGTTATTTATTGTTTTATCATCTGGGCCAGGGCAATCCTGAGCACAAACATAGGTTGGGTGGAGAATGGATCGAGAGCAGACCTGAGGAGAAGGACCTGGGGGTGTCAGTGGATGACACCATGAGCCAACAATGTGCACTTGCAGCCCAGAAAACCAACCTGGGCTGCACCAAAAGCAGCGTGGCCAGCAGGGCAAGGGAGGGGATTGTTCCCCTCTTCTCTGCTCTTGTGAGACCTCATCTGGAGCCTGCATTCAGCTCTGGGGCCCTCAGCACAAGAAGGAGAGGGAAGAATTAGAACAAATCCAGAGGAGGGCCACAAAAATGGTCACAGGGCTGGAGCACCTCTCCTGTGAAGACAGGCTGAGGGAGTTGGGGTTGTTCAACCTGGAGAAGAGGAGGCCCTAGGGAGACCTTACAGTGGCCTGCCAGTACCTAAAGTGGGCTACAGGAAAGCTGGGGAGGGACTCTTTGTCAGGGGGTGTAGGGAGAGAACTAGGGGGAATTGATTTAAACTACAAGGGAGTAGATTTAGATTAGATATGAGGAAGAAATTTTATACTCAGAGGGTGGTGAGGCCCTGGCACAGGCTGGCCAGAGAAGCTGTGGATGCCCCATCCCTGGAGGTGCTCAAGGCCAGGCTGGATGGGGCTTTGGGCAACCTGGGCTGGTGGGAGGTGTCCCTGCCCATGGCAGAGGGTTGCAACCAGATGAGCTTTAAGGTCCTTCCAACCTGAGCCATTCTATGATTCTACGATTTGGTTTGTAATTTGTCCTACACAAAGAGCTACATTAAGGTTGCCAGGTCAGCAGTCATGGCAATGTCACGTTGAAGGCTGCCAGGCAATTTTGCACTGCCTCCTCACGTACATTATTTATGCTTAGTCACTGTAATATAGTCTTCAAATAAATACAGCTACAAATTATTTTCCCTACAAAAGCACACGCTGAAAATATCCAGTGACCGAACAACCAACCTATAGTATGTAAAAGAGCCTTGGAGCCAAGATTATTTGGAAAACAGTGGTATTTCAGATATCCTTGTGTCATTGCACAATGAAAATCATTCTTAGGGTTTTCCGCTACTGTAAAACTTTTGGGATCTTTTTAGATCTTTTTCTCTATATATTTTTGTAGACTTTGTTTGGGTTTCTGAATTCATTTTTAAATAAAAAGAAAATCTAACAAACCCTTCCAGCACCCCTGGGAACAGCTGCTCTTCTCAGACCAAAGCTCTGCAATGCAGGTTCCCCATTGCCAGGAAAAGGCTGCAAGCACAGGATGGTTCATGGTGTTAAAAGTACAGAGTGTAGCTCTATGATCATGGACTGTGCTCCGGAGGTAAGGTGTAGAAGCCCTGAATGCTTCCTGACACATGGCAAACATTTCAATATTTGCTACATCATGTGGCTAATTAAACGTTGTGCAAATAGGCTCTTACGTGGTTTGAACCTGGTCCCTGCTCATGTCATCTGATGTCATGCTTTTTGCATCAGAAGAGAAGGTAGTTGTTTCCTGTCCTATAACCACTTTATTATTATTATTATTAACTTCATTTTTTATTTTTTGTTTGTACTTTCTCCTTCGTCCTTTCTACTTTTGAAATGAAAAACAGTAGCTTGCTTAAGTGCCCTTTGTGTGAAATTGGTCCACAGCCTCCACCACTTTGTTGCCCTTCTTTGAACCTTTCCATTCCTACACCATCATTTTTGAAGGAGAAAACTGCCCAGAGTTTTCCAGGCATGAGCACAACCTGTACTTCTCCAGTGTACAATACTGTCATCTCATCTGTGCTCTCATCTTTACAACTTTCAAGCCATTCAGGTCAAGTAGATCAAACTGGAACAAAGCGACCTTAACAAAGGACGTCATGTATTTATTCTAAGCAATGCTTCATCGAGAAGAGCATTTTCCAGGAACAAGGAGACTGTGGAAAGTTCACTCCTGGATCTTTTTCTTATTTCTTCTTTTCAATATTGCTTACCGCTGTGACATTTCTGTGCCAAACTGTGGTATGAGTTGATTCCTACACCATGTTTTGAGGGCCAAGCTCATACCACTAGGTGGTATTGCACAGTTGTGTGCTGATGGCATTGGTTGGCCAAGAGGCTGCTCCTGAGAAACTGTCGGTGTTGGTTTGAAGGACAACAAAGACCATCCTTGAGCACAAATTAAGAAGGCAGCTGGAAAAGGGGGCCAGAATAATCCTGTAGACCTAACAAAGGAACAGGAGTGACATGTTCTCAGCCTGGGCACGAAACCCCTGCAAGCAGGAGGAACCACATGTGCCAGTGGACTTCCAGATTTCTGCTGGTGACAGAGGAAAGGGGATGGCCTGGGCTCTGCTCTGGGCTCCAGAGAGCACGATAGCTACTGCTGACATTGGTTTCTTCCCTCTCCTTGCTGTTCGCCTTCCTCCTGCTCCTCTTGTCCCACCAGATGCCCGCTTCCCTTCTGGTCCTGGGCTCTTTGCTAGGCAAGGGCACTGGTATTTACCTTTCCAGTGATTTATTTCAGCACAGTTCTGTTCTCACTGGGTTATGAACAAGCACCTATTTACCTATTTACATTGCTAATTCAGGCCAATTCCCTGTTCCCACCCCCTTTGAGCCCCAAGCCCCCCAGTTCAGCTGCAGCCCCCATCCCTGGAGAGACACAACTGCGCCTGCTCCAGGCTGGTGGACAGCAGTGGCCCACAGTGGCCAGCTCTGCTGGGGACAGCCCTGCTGGGGGCTGGAAGCTGGCAGGGGATGGAGCGTGCCCCATGCAAGCCCCCCTCTGCAAGCCCCTCTGCCAAGCTGACAAGTCTCTGCTGAAGTACGTGAGCCGAGGCTTTTTAAAAACACATTTATAACTTGGCTACGTCTTCTGGCATCAGGGTGACCTCCCCGCCTTTTGCCAAATTTCAGACTCTTGCTCAAATAAATGGTTGCCTAATCTTGCCCTGAAAACCACAGAATCATTTTTACTGAAACTGCCCTCCCCTCCCCTCCTCCTAAAAGAAAATGGAGGGGGAAAGAATCAGCCCGAGGCCAGTCCTTGGCAGAAGACATTTCAGCCTGGATGAGTAACATCCAACAAGCTCATGAGCAACTGAAAGCAGAATCTCATAACGAGAACTGTCAGGCGGTGGTAATTACAAGCAGTGCTACCAGCTCTATCTGTAATGCACATCACCCAGAAAGAAAAGAGGGAAGTGCATAAATGGTAAAGATAATTTTATGTAACCCAAAGAGTTGGATGCGTGCCCCAAAGTGTCTGTTCTCATCCTACTTCATCCATCATGAGCTTCCCTTCATTGCTTCTTGCCATCATGCTCTTCCTCCTCTGCAGTTCCTGCCATCTGGAAGAGCGTTCTTGTATTCTTCTCCCTAATCTCTAATTTCAGCTTTCTGTTAAATGCATATGTGGGGTCCCTTGTCTTTTGGTCTTACTTTTCTCCTCATTCTGCTAACATTCATCTCTGCAATGGTTTACTCAACTCAGTTTAGAATATTTTGATTTTGTTTTAAAAGATATTAAAAAAAGGAGGCAAATCATCAAATATTTATGATCCTGAATACATTAATACTTTTGTCTTTCAGTGGACAGTTTATGTAAAGCTATTTCTTTATCATGAGCCATTATTTAAATCAGAAGAAGGCAAAAAAATCAGTTGCAAAAAATCATTGACATCTTAGTGTATAATAGCTCCATCTCCAAGAGCCCCTTACTAAAATTTATTCTGTTCCCCAAATCCCCAAATTAGAAGCACTGATAAATGCTTCATCCCTCACTGCCTATTTTTTAATGATGACTAAAACAACACAAAACAACAACAACAAAACTGCTAATGCTGCAGAAAATGCCTCTGTGAGAAGCAAGGAAGAAGTATTAACTTACAGTTTAGCATAGAAGCAAGCTTCAGATAAAGCCAATTTAGAAAAACAACAAAACAGCAGTCTGTAACTCACATCCACGGACACTGAATCTCACTGATGTGTTTCATTTGTACAATCTCTAGACATAAACTTAAAAACAAGCTACCAGATAAGCATGGCATATTTGTGAGCAGATTTTGCTGTCAGGCAAGCAGTGGGAGCTATTCACAGGTCGGCTCGCCCAGCTAGCTCTTGCTTAGATTTCCAGGGGGGTAACATTGTGCCCAGTCAGCTGGGGGGCGGATTGGGCTGTTTTGCAGTTGTAAATCTAGGAGACAGCCTTGTAAACCTAATCTAATGTCTTGCACAACCCAGGCTGTGGGGCTTCCCTGAGTGGATGTTTACTTAATTTAGAGCACAGTCTTCCTGAAAAAGGCCAACACGCAGGCACAGTTTCGCGGTAGCTCAAGGTACTTCACATGCTGGGTGTTATGAGCCCCAGATTTTGCAGCCATAATGCTTCAGACCACGACTAACCTTGGGTGTGACTGGAGGGCCCTGCAAGTTCCCTAAATAGCTGGCGTCTTCTTAATGGTGGTGAAGGCCTGCGATGTGCAGTTATCTAGCTGCTAGCCAACCCCAGCAGCCTAATCACAGTGATGCTAATGAGGACCTCTGTTACCCAACAGGAAAACGTTTTCCTCACTGGGATGTGAACTGCTTCACCTACTGCAGGTGGTAAAAATGAACATTTGTCTTGAAAATAGCTGATTGCATTTCAGTAGCAGGCTCGTTTACGTAATTTGCTGTTAAACTAATTTGCAGTCTAGTAACAGGTTAAATCGCCTGGGTTTTCTATTAGTGAAAAATCTGTCATTTCCCACAAACTTTAAGAAGGTGGGACATATTTCACTGAGAGGCGTTTGCCTTCACACAGCTGCTGAATCATGCTCCAGAGACAGGTTGCAGGTGTCATTGTAAAGTTGCCCCAAACTTTTCCTGCTGTCCCTATTGGAACAGCAGGAAAATCAGTTTTACTTAGAATCACAGAAAGGTTTGGGTTGGAAGGGACCTTAAAGATCACCTACTTCCAGCCCCCCTGCCATGGGCAGGGACACCTCCCACCAGAGCAGGCTGCCCACAGCCCCATCCAGCCTGGCCTTGAACACCTCCAGGGATGGGGCATCCACAGCTTCTCTGGGCAGCCTGTGCCAGTGTGTTTCCATGTCTGCTTTCACTTACCCTGATATTGGCTGGTGATTATGACAAGCAGCTATGTAGGCTCAAGAGGAGAATGGTTAACTGCTCGTTGGTGCCTCCTGGAGAGGATCAGGGCCCAAAGACGGGACCAGGTGACAGGCAGGTCTCCAGAAGAAGGGAAAGGACAGGGAGATAGTGAGGCTGCTGAGGCTGCTGAGTTTAGCTCTCTAGGTTGTACCTTCCACTGAAGGTCAGCAGGGAGATAAAACACCTTCCTACATCTCCAAGAAGTCCTACAGTATGTAAACCAGACCAAGGGCCTGATCTGCCCATGTGACAACAGGCATAAGGGAGACCCGAGCTACGTATTACATCTGTGCTTTTTAAAGCCTTCCTACTCCTTGCATGAAAACCTAGAGACCAAACTCCTTGGTTTCCTTAATGTCACTGCCACAGCTGGGCGAGCTGGAACAATATCTTCATTGTATTCAAATCAATTTGTGGTCCTCGCTTTCTGTATTCCTTTTCCCATTGCTGTGAAGTACTGAGACAGCTGTGGGGTAGTACAGGCTCGCCTTTAATCAGCCTTGTTCCAAGGGAGGCCTGGGAATTGCAAGGTCACAGATGCTGGGTTGTGAAACTGCTGAATGAATCAGGCAGGAGCAGGTTTGTTTACACAGAAAGCTGGTACACAAACAGCTGGGCAGCGCAGGACGAGGAGAGATGAAATGCAGACACTGTGCTCTAGCCAGAGCTTAGATCAAATATGCTTTCTAAACAGGCTCAGTAATAGATTTCCCAGATGTTGAGAACCAGATGTAAAAGATTATTTATGTGCTTACAAATTGAACGTTGCAAAGCCAAACTTTAGGGAGCTTCCCATGCAGAATGGAAGCTGGACCCCGTGTTAGGTACCCACCTTCCCTGTGTGCAATGTTAGGAGGACTCAACTACCTCAGAGGGATACAAAACGCCAGCTTAAAGAGTGAGAGCTATCTGATACAAGGCTGTTTGGTGAGAAACCTCTTGGAATGAACTGGCAAGAAGTTCATAGCTTAAACATAACAGTTTGTGTTTCAGGGTTCTCACTGCCTTGCTTTACTTAGGGCCAGAGGAAGAATGGCTCAGTCTCATTTCAGAAAAGAAAAGATGGCAGAGGTTGTCATACTAGGGCATATTGCATGTGATTGAAGAAACTCATTCCATATTATTATAGATTTTGAGTAATTTCTGTGTCCCCATGTGTTCAGCTCTCCAGTCCCAAGAGCTGTGGCAGTGCCCATGTGTAAGTATGGTGTTGTGTTCTTGTAGCTGCAAACTGGTGCCATCAGCAGAAGGAGGTGACCCAGCATCAGCACTGCCATGCTGGCCCACCTGACCTGGTAGCATGCTGTACCTGGTGTGAATCCCCTCCTTGCTCTGAAGGATTTAGACCAGCACAACCAACAGGGCCAGACTACTGAACATAGATAACTTGGACTAATGCTGTGATTGATTTTCCTGTCTTACTATAGGTAGCTGGGCTGTCGAGCAGCCAAGGACTAGAGAGTGATGGACATGACTGCCTCATCTAGTGCAGGAGAGTGGCAGGCAGACAGGAGGTGGGTTCTCCCAGACCAGCTCCCTATCAAACACAGAAACAGCTACCAGGTAAAACAGAAATGGTCCTAAGGGCAGGGAGTGGAATTCAGGCCTCCAAGGTAAAGGCTGGAAATATGAGGCTGGTAACAACCAAAATGGTGGTTAGGCTCTTTCTTGCTTTCTTTAGATCCAACACTAGTTGTCTTTGGCTGCATTATTTGGACTTAGGCACTCAAATTTATTACCAACAGCTGAGAAACCTACTGTCAGACATGGCCAAGTGTTTGCTCAACCCCCAGAGGTGTGTGGGTGGCAAGTACACAGAGTTGAGAGGTGTGAAGGAGGGCAAGTACGCAGCAAAGGTTGGCAAGAACTGGAGGTTGGCGCCCTTTAACTTGTGAAGGGGATTTTTTTCTCCTTCGCTCAAAGCTGAGAGGACCTAAGATGGCAGCAGTTTCTTAAATGCTTCTATTTTAATCAGGCTGCATGTAATAAGCAAGCAACAAACATGATATGAAAAGTGGAATTTGCAGAAAATGTGTCATCTGCGCCTGCACTTGTTCCAGGACAGCTCTGCTGCCTGCAGACTTGCAGTCAAGTATCCTGAAGGACGCTTGCCATTGCTCCAAGCTTCAACTTTTGATAGACCACTTTTCAGGAGAGCTGCCTCTCCTTCCCTCCATCTTCTACACAGCCACACAGGCCCTCTCTTGGACAGGGGCCAGGTCTTTCTGGCTCTGTAGGAGAGGACACAGAGACCCTGACCTGGGCCCTCCCGTGCACGCTGCAGCCCATCATGGCTGTCCTGCTGCCAAATGCCTTCCCTTCCCTTCCCTTCCCTTCCCTTCCCTTCCCTTCCCTTCCCTTCCCTTCCCTTCCCTTCCCTTCCCTTCCCTTCCCTTCCCTTCCCTTCCCTTCCCTTCCCTTCCCTTCCCTTCCCTTCCCTTCCCTTCCCTTCCCTTCCCTTCCCTTCCCTTCCCTTCCCTTCCCTTCCCTTCCCTTCATCTCTTATCTCGGCAAACTGTAAACTCTCCAGTGCAGAGACGGCGCATGCACTTCTGGAGTAGCACAAAGGGCTCTCCAGGCTGCAGGGTAATCCAAGTAACAGATACACAACTGATAAGTCACAAGAGACAGAGCTGGCCAAAGTTCTAGGCAGGAGTATGACAGTAAAGTATTGAGAATATTGGGGGGGTTGAAGGCAGTTTTATCTAATTTAATAAACTATCTTATCTGGTACCAGGGGAAAGCAGCTCTTACGTAGCTACAGCTGCTACATGTCTTCATATATCTTTTCTGAACAGCATTAAAAACTGTTCAAGTCCAGCCAGCCACCCACAAGTTACTGCCCCAATCCCACAGAACAGTTGGGATACAAGGAACACATTGAAACATTACATTAAGTATTTTTTCTTGCCTGTGACTAGAGGAAAAACTCATTTATCCATGTAACAGGGCTTTGATTTCAGTGGAGGTACACAGCTGGCAGAAAACAGTAGGCAGTATTTGGGCTGCTTCTGAGGCAACTGAAATTCTGCATTGTGAATTGCAGATTTTATCTTTGTCTTTATATTACAGTCATCTTTGTTTATTAAAGATATTGTGTTCATATTTTCAAGTGTAACATTTTCAGAAGTGACTTTCCAGACTCCGGAACTATGTGCAGTGTAACAAAACAGACTAATTTGGTGACAAGATGTACAAAAGTTTGCCGAGATATCTGTGGATGACCATAAGAAAATGGTTGAGGACGTACCAATTAATTCACTAATAAGAACTGTAGGGTGTTAAGGTTCTTGAGACCTATTGCAGGTGATAAATAAATAATCAGGGTATTTTTGCAATTAGCCACTGGGTTGCTACTGCTGAGATGCCATATGGATAAGGGTTTAAAGCATGAGTAGTGTATGAATGTTGACTGGTGTGGAAGCTAGTGGGCACACAGGGTCACAGGCTGAGCTCCAAGGAAACATCCCCCAAAGATAAGGGAATCTTGTGTGTCTTGTCAATATATGAGAAAGGGCTGTAGGGGTGTGGGATGTATGGCTGCAGTGTTGGACTCGGGGTGGCTGATGCTGCTCTGGTCTCCAGCAGCCAGCACCATGCCATCGCCTACCCAGGGACACCTAGTTATCCAGTCTCAAAAATGACTTTTTTTTTTTTTTTTTTTTCCCTTATCTGTCCACTCGGTGGTGCTAAAACAACACCAGCCCTTTTTTTGGCATTTTCTTGCTGCCGTGCATCGGACAGAGTGTCTGGTGTCTTTGGGGGACGTTCAGGTTTTGGCTGTAAAGTTCTACCTCTGCAAACTCAATAACCAGGAAACCTGATGAGCTCCTGGGTCACTGCTCCACACCTTGGCTCTCTGTTTGCTGTGGCATAGAGAAAAGCAACACAAAGCACTCAGCATGCTTAATTACATAGCAAGAGATTAACAAACCTACAATCTTTTTCTCTGCTGTTGATTATAATTCGATTAATTTGTGACCCTGTGTTCTTTCCCAAGAAATGTGACTGAGATAGTGTTGCTACCAAAATTACTTTTGTTTTCAAAAACAGATGACCAAAAGGAATTAGTGCTCCTAGGCAAAGTTGGTGGGAAAAAATAAATAAATAATAATAATAATAATAAAAAAACAACTGGTAATCAATTGTTAAGAAAAAAAAAGATGGATGAAAAAGAAAAAAAAAATTTTTTAATCTGCAATACGTGACTCACGTGCCTCGATGTCCAGTGCTAAGCCCATCCTATATGGAGCAGCTCAGTGAGAAGGATTGGGATTTGAACAGCCAGGAAAGCTTCCTAACCCTAATTCTCAGAGTTATGATGCAAAATAGGGCAGGTGGATCCACATGTCTGAAGGGGAGGAGTCTGTGAAGCTAAAATTGGTGAGTAAACAACATATAGCCTGCGATATGATTACAGTTGTTGTAGTAACTCTTGTGGTATACGCTGTGTGGACGATTGCAGTTGTATCTCTGGACTCTGGTTTTAGGAAAAAAGTTCTCCAGACCCCCAGCAAGCCTCAGCACATGGACAGCTAATTCCTTGCAGACAAAGCTGTACTTTGTTCTTCCTCTTCACACCAGTTTTTTGTTCATTAACTTCCTGTGTCCAGAAGCAGTACCGAGGGTTAATGTCCTATCTGATAGTTTATGACTGCTGATGTTCACAGACCTGTTAACCGCTTAGCTTCTGGCTGCGTGAGGGCCCAAGAGCAGCCCATGCTCCAGGAGCATGGCCACGAAGTGGGGACGTGGCCCAGTACGCGGTTCCTGGGCTCTGCCAGGGCTGGGCTTCTTCCAGTTCACAAGCACGAACTTACCTGAGCCCTGGCTCCTCTTGTGCTGCAAGCCAACAAAGCCCCGTAACTTTTACTCTTTCTCCTTCTTGCTTTCTCCCTATAGTTGCAGCTGGTTGTGGCTCTCTGGTGGGATGCAGAAAGGGGCAGCATGGACCCATGGCCTCTGGCTGAAGGAAGTACTGAGGTGAGGGCCTCAGGGTAGGGGAACACCTAGGGGAAGGCAAAGGAGCCAGCATCAGGCTTTGTCACTGCTCGCTCTTCCTAGCAGCTTTCCATTGAGGCGTGTGGTCTGTAGTGCCTGTGATAGGAACCCCAGGGATGGACTTTCCCCGCTGACTACACTTCTGGAAAAGTGGATGTTCAAAGCAGAAACACTCTGGGTCTGCAGCAGTGGTGTGCCTCTGTGCCCTGAGTCCTCAGCTCCACAGGCAGGGGAGATCCGTCTTCAGGCTGTGGTCTCTCCCACCCTTTAGCCTCAGAAGATGATTACCACAAACTTTGAGGGGAATCCTGCCAAATCTCCTGCCCCCACCCCAGGGGGAGCTCAGTTCCCCAGAAAGCAGTCTGAAACCTCACTTAGGATTTCACTGAAGCCTGCTTGGCAATAAAATCCCCCTGTTATGCTGCGTGATAGATCATGCTCTGGAAAACGTGGTCCTTGGTGGGAAGAGCCAGATCATTTTGATTAACTTGACTACTTGTCTTGTGAAATCTGGCACCGTGCCACACCTCGTAAGTGTGTCAAAAGTTTCTGTGTGTCTGGACCAGCCTGTAGACTGCTCAGCTTTCCAAAATCCTGATGTGTGAAACATGGTATTGTGCTGTGCTCTGCTGCAGGACCACCCTCCAGAGGGGCAGCTCATCACCATGTCCTCTCTGCCTGTCCTAAACAGCCCAAATAGCAGGCACCAATTGCATTTTGCCTGTCAGACTTACAGAATGAGGACGAGATTGCAGAATTGTTGCTAATAGATGAGGTACAGCTGCCACGATAGGTGAGTTCCTGGATTTTCACACTCCAAGTGAGATAGTGGATGAGCCGTTTTCTCTAATTTTGTTCAGTTTCTCCTTTGGTCATGACTTAAGATGAGGGATATCTGGAGAAGAGAGAGCTAACTCTTTGATTACTGCAGGTCAGAGCTGACAGAGCCAACAAGAAGCAGCAGCAGGGACAACGATGCCCTGAGTCTCTACTCTAATGCTAAGTACCCACAGACAAGGGCATGTGGCCTTTCCTGGGCTGGCATTTTATAAGCCCAGGCCTGACAAATGGACATCTACAAATAGTTTTTACTGTCCCGCTAGGAACATGTTACTGGTGTAGTTCATTCCATGTAATTCTCCCAGTAAAATAATTATCCTTTCCAGATTATCTTCTAAAGAAAAACCCCAAAGGAGTGCATTTTTTAAAAAAATGAGCAGTTTGGTTCTGGTCCCCTGTTGTAGCAGTGAAAAGTTTAGTTTCATTTCCCTGCAGCTCTGTCAAATCGTGCCCTTGATGAAACAAAAGTGAAAATGAACAGAAAAAAACTCCAAGCATACTTATCTGTTGTGTTTATCTGTAACTTCCTGCTGTAGGACTTTGTGTACCTTCTGCTAGAAGCTACCTAGAAACTGCAGAACAGCCCAGGCACACCACAGATCTGGTTCAAGGCAACAGTTGTTGGGTTTCTACCTGTTTATCCTATGTAAACCACCCACTGAAAAGCATGTAGATCTGGAGCAACCATTGACTTATTACTTTATCATTTTCCCTATGTTGTTAGAGAAACATAAGATTAAAACCAGATTTGTTTTTTGCTATTTGTCTGAGAGTAGGCTCTCTAGCGACTTAACACTCTCACCTCCTTTGCAATTACAGAGAGAAAAACAGCATTTCAGGGTGGTTCGTGTAATCCATTTTAAGTGTGTTTTTTTTTTTCTTCATTTTTTTTCTTTTCTTTTCTTCTGAATTTAATGAAAAACACATTAAACATCTTAACAGCACCTTTTAATTTCCATTTAAATATAAAGACTGACCAGTTCATATGTATGTTCTATCCTATACCTCTTCTGCATTTTACTGGATGATTCTGTCTTGCTAATTGCATCACTGTAACCTTTGTCCTTCTCTTGCATGAAATCCAAATTCTGCACTCTTTTTTGGTGTTTTCTAAGAGTTTTGCTGGTCAGCAGCTCTTTTTGTTTTCGGAGTTGCTGTACAATGTCTGCCTTCTAAAGCTTTCTGTAGTGCCTGTCATCATAGTGTTGTATTACAGAAGACAAACACACTGCTTTGCAGAGGCTTTTGTCCTACTATTTATTGAGCAGAAGAAATTGGTTTACAATGAGTTTTGTAGCTTATCTTTGTCTCTGAAAAAGTGATGGTCTTTCTTGCTGGGGCCAGGCAGACATACTGTAACGCGGGAGGCCTGACAACCTGCAAGCGATGTAGCTGGCAGCCCGTCAGTCAAAGAGTCCTTGTGCGCAGCAACTGCAGAGATAACACAGCGTTTGAAAAACAGGATATTGTATAAACGTGGGGGTTTTCTGCCTGCAGAAGATTAGCATTGGATTGAAACAAACAGACTGGGGGGGAAAAGAGATTTGAAAGGGCAGAAATAAAAAAATAGCACTGACAGTATAAACGGATTTCAATCTACAAAGACTCGGCCCACAGGCCTACATGTCTGGATCAGAATTGAGCAGCTTACTATGTACATGCAACGTCTGACTTCAGAATAAATTCATTTTTCATTTACTCCAGAGGAGCCAGCAGAAGGGAAATCACTGCCATAATACTGAACTTGCTAAGGTCTGAAATATTCTGCCTCTTTTATTAGTGACTCCTGCATTTTGGGAAATGCACATTCAGAAGCAGTAACTTTATGAACTAAATAGGCATGAATACTGCCATTGTTTCCAAGTAAGAAAAACATTAAAAAGAGAAACTCCTTCAGTCTTTGGTAGATGCCAAACTGTTACACATTTTCTCAGAGGAAGATAACCTGCTTAATTTTGGACACGTTCTCACGGTAGCTTATTTTATGTTCAGAACTGAGTGTCCAAGTGAAGGAGACAGCATTCTGAAGACATACAGCATGTCTTTGACAAAGGTCAGGCACAAACCAGGTTCACAGTCAGATACTCATTCAGAGCTTTTATTAGGAGGAGCTTCGAGCTGGGATAAAAGGTAACTGGCCAGAGGGCCACTATCAAACCCCAAGATGCTGGTACTTTACTCAGGCCCTTGCATTTGGATTTCTCAGTGTGCAGGTGGTGCTGGAAACAATGCTGTGTGCGTAGGGCTTTGGCACGTTTGATACTGAGACGCACAGACCTCCTCTCTGCTAGCTAGCCCTTAGAAGGTAATTTAATCTCCATGATTAGCAAAGTCTGATTAGGGCACAGGACCTTGAATCTCGTCATTTTAAATATGTGCCTCACTGTCAGAGCAGGATAAAGTCGATCTCGTGACCATTTATGACACTTGTATTTTGTAAAATAATGGCAACGTAAAGCTGCAGAGGATGGGGCTTCTTATTGCAGATGCTGTACAAGCGTATTTTACCAGCTTTCCTTTTTGGTGCAAATATTTTTTATTGCTTCTGTGTGTTAGGAATGTGGCATTCCAGCTGAAAATGGTCTCTCTCTGCTGAAAATTACTCAACACAATAACAAAAACCCTTTGCTCCTCCAAGGCTGCTGTATCCTGTCTCTGCAGCACTGTGGGGTAATGAACCCAGCAGCTTCCAGCTCCCTGAGCCAGCTGCTCATGGTGCCACTCTGAATTTCTGGCCCAAGAATGTTTCTACTACAATACAGACCTTTTTTTTTTTTGTCCAAAGCTTTGTTCATATAATAACTTGAGTGACCTTTTGGTCACTCAAATTATTATATCACGAGTAACAACACCAAACTTTGGATAGCAGCCCCAGATTATGGTATTAGAGGTCAAGACAGGATTTATTGCATAAACGGATTATCTGCTATCTGGGATATCTGGTACCAGCTGGTACTGGGATAGATGGACTTCAGGTCAGTGCAGCCACTGTTGGTTTCTAACTTCAGCCCTGTCAGTGTGCTCTTTGTTTTCTGAGTCTGCGGTGGTCCTTCTGAATGAGCACACCAGCAGAGGAGCAATTCTCCTTCCTGCTCCACAAGGGGGAAAAAAAAAAAAAAAAAGTGACTATTCAGCATGACAACTATTGTGTGCTGTTCAGCCTGATTTTAACATCTGGTTTATGCAATCTTTTTTTTTTTTTTTTTTTTTTTTTTAGATGAGATTTATCTGTCTGCCCACTTCACTCCAATAATTTTTCAGTAGTTTGATTTAGTACCAGATCTGTGGAAATTTGATAGCAAACTCCAGCCCCTCCAAGCCAGTTTTCTAACCTTTTCACTAAACAGTAATTTATACTCACTCACTGAGCAACTACTGGCTTTAACCCCTCCTCCCATACATACCCAGTGGGTATCAGTGTGCAAGTTAATATTCAATTTGTAGTTACAACTGAAAAAATACCTTAACCTCTTGCCAAAGGTTCATCACTCTTTTTCCTCTCCTCATTATGCTTTTCCTTGTAATATCCTTGAAAATATTACATAAAAATATCATGAAAATATTACAGATTTAAAGTTTAAGAGATTTTATTTTCAGTAGGCTTCATCTCCTTATTTCTTTGCTCCCATGTTTCTGTAAGTCAGTGTCTTCCCACTGCAGTTAATAAAGTGCTAAAAATACAAAGGGTTTACAGTAACACTGTGATTCTTCTTATTTCTCAATATATTCTTAAGGAACACCACAGAATGCTAAAAGGAAAAGCCCAGCTTCTCTCAGGCTGCAGTTTTACTACCATTTGTCAGCAGGATTAACATAAGCAGCCCCACTCCTATTGTCAGATCCCATGTCTGCTCCAAGTATTTGAGCCATCATTGTTCTAGTAGATGGTAGAGATGATTTATGACTTGTTCAGTTTGTGAAGAGCATTTTTGTTTGTTTGCTTATTTGTTGTTTTAGACCACAGATCAGTTCCCCACTGCTGCACTGGGAGCTCAGGCGCATAGCTCACATCTCTGGTTTTGCTTCTGGACTTTTGGGCTTTATTTTGTATGTGGAAACATAAGGCTGAAGTTCTTCGTGTGTAGGTTTTTGGAAGTCACTGATTTACTGATTTCCCATACTCTGAAGTGACATTTGAAACCTCTGAATGGATAATATGCTTTCTGATGTCATTGTTTTAAATGGAACACTTCGTCGCAGCTGTGACCCAGGCCCACAGTAAAGTGTGATGCCATCATACGTAGCATGATTCACAAAACCTTTGTATCCTCCTGAGCCTCAGAGTAGTGGTAAACCTCCACAGTAAGCCTCACAAAATCAAAGTGTGCCACATCAGGCTCTCTTTTAACAGAAGGAGCATTAGCATACAAGATTCCTTCTGACTCTTTGCTGTGGTTTAGCCCCGGCAGGCAGCTCAGCCCCACACAGCCACTCGCTCTACTCAGGTGGGTTGGGGAGAGAATCTGAAAGGTAAAAGTGTGAGAAGGCATGGGTTGAGATGCAGACAGTTCATTAGGTAAAGCAAAAGCTGCACACACAGCCAAAACCATGACACTGCTCGAGAATGTGAATAGCAATAGTTAGTTCAAGCAAAGGGAACTAAAAGCCCTAGAGAAATTTTCATATTACAACAGCAGGAAGTAACTTTGAGTCAACATAGACAATCTGCTGTTTAGAAAGACAGTACCTCTGACGGAAGCAGGAATGAGGAGTCCTGAATTTAAACAAGTCAATGCAGCCTTTCGATTTCCTCGATGTATATGTGGTCCTTTTTTCCACACAAACTTGGTTTATTTAACCCAGTCATCTCTGTTTTGGCATTTTTCAGGCTCTTTTCTCATGCTGAATGTAAGGTTTATTAAACCTCCAGCAGAACACAAATGTCTTCTTAGAAGCAAAGAAAAAAAATGGAAAAGTGATCAGCTTCTCAAATCTAAAAAGGGAACTGAATGCAAAATTTACCAAATTTTCCTGTGACTCTCCAAGCAAATAACAATGAAAGTTTTTATTGATGTAAAAGCTTCAGCTTATTCAGTGTGGTTCTGATATATTCTTGAGACTAATTATGTCTTGTGGGAGAAGTTCTTCGTTGCACTGAAAGCGATGAAATAAAACCCACAACAGATTTAGGCAAACTTTAACATTTGTTCTTGTGCTCCGTTGTGTAGGAGGATGTGTAAAACAGAACCGTGTGGCTGCACAGCTAATGGAAACTTTCTGGATGGTGAATGTACTGACCTTCAGTATGTGAGCTCCAAGATGAAGGTTTTTTTCTTTTTCTTGAACATTAGAGGTTGTTACAATGAGTCATGATACCCTTACTGTCTAGATATGATATTTGTCCTTTGTGAGATATTCGCTTTTATTTTATTTTGCTATGTGCCCAAATGCAGTTAATTAAGTCTCGTCACAAAATTAAAGTAATAGTTATTGATGGTCTAGACAGAGGTGCCCTGTTGCTGTGTTTAGTTGGAATGAAGTGGGAAGCAGTTTGCATTCATTCAGATTATCAAAACACAGTTTGTCTGATGTCATATCTACAAGATGTCAGAACTGCTCTGCTCTTAGGGTTTGGCTTAATTTCTAAAACAAATAGGTCCTACTACTTTATCTACAGTAAATATTCTGTCCCAGTCTGGCTCCTCCTAAGTCGCCCTTAACATCTGTGTTTTTTTTTTTTCTTTTTTCCTTTTTGTATTTCATCATTATCCTCCTCTAGTATTTTGAAAGAGCTGGTAAGTCACATCTTCCAAAGAAAATTTGCTCACTTTTTTTTTTTTCTTCTTTTTTTCTGGCATGCTAATTGCCATCAGATCAGTTTAACAGACAAAACCTGCCTCTTTACTGCTGGAAAGGGGGCAATGCTATCAATGTACTATGAATGGCAGCTACTGATTCAAAATAAGTAGCATCAGCACAGTTGCTAGAACATGCTCCATAGCAGCTTTTGATACCATTTGGAAGCTGAAAAGTGCGGACACTAGCTGGTGATAATTCTTCCTTTTTAATACAAGTAGAGTTTTATAGGTGGGTTTAGACAAGTGGAAGAGTAGGTACAGGAGTCTCCACTGCTGGGGCTGCGTGGCTCCCTGATGAAGCACTGCAAGGCCTTTGAGAAATGCTTTCTAACTCACTCCTAAAAGCAGCTTGGAATTTAGATACTTTCATTAGTTTCTATAAATCAACAGCCAAACAAGCTATAGATGTGCTATAGATATGAGTGGACCAATACAAATGAAGCTATAGGGAGTACTTTTTCTTCACCTAACTGAGTGTTTTTCTCTCAAACCAAAAATCAAATAGGGGTATGTTCTTGGCTAGAATTAAAGACCAGAGCACTATTACTAAAATTGTAGATTATGTTGTATCTCATCCTTGGTAGCACAGAAATGATAAATTTGCTGCTTTGAGCTGTTTGTATCTCCGGAAAACATTTGAGAGAAAACAACTGTCAATACCTGAGCATACCCAGAGTGGGTATCAGTAAAGTTGAAATCCTAGGGAGATACTCTGACAGTCACTTATGGTGGTGAGAAACTAGGTAACAGTATTTCCCCTGTAATTTAAGGGAGAGCAAAGCAGTAGCTACAGAAAGGCAAACAACAGCATTTTAACCCTCACCCCTTCAGGGACGTTTAGGCATGTGTTACAGAGGCACCATTAAAGCAAGATGTTTTAATGCTGTAGAAGATGGTAAACTGGAGAAGGAATCAAGAGACAGATCCCAGCACAGACAGACATCCATCAGGCCTCCTGGAGAAGATTTCTCGATGTGCAGTCCCATCAGCTGCTTCCTGGCCTGTCTGTCCTACTTATTGCTGGCATTCATCGTGCACTCATGCTGCAGGCTCACCATGTTCCACCTCCAGAAACTGGCTATATCATCTTGGCTATTTCAGTCAACACTGTCATTAGGTTTATTTTCACATACACTGGTAATGTGGCAGACACACTTTTATTATCACTGTCACCTCTACGATTACCTGGGACTTGCTAAGAGAGCAGTTCCCTTTGGTTGATGAGAGCTTTATCCTAACACAGCCTTCCTTCCCCCTCTCCAGAGCAAAGAATCTGCAAAGTAGAGCATCTTGTTTATCCTACTGTTTCTTAGGTCAAGCCTGTGATCTTCAAACTCTGATGCAATCGGTGAAAGGAATGCTCGTGCTGTGCACGCACTGCTTTTAGCTTGCATAGGACCAAAGTGCTCCTCCTGCGCTCTCTGTCCCTGCGTCTGGAGTTACCTTGGTCCCATGCTGATGCTGGGCTGGGGATGCTGCTGGTAACACATCACTCCTTGGGAACTTCAGTGCTAAGAAACCCTGAGTTATCTCCTGATTTCATGGAGTGGCACAAAGCAGGGAAGCACTGCAGGACTGAGAGAGTTAAGGTGGAACAGCGAATTAATGAGCTTTGGGACAATGTGTGGTTGAAAGCCAAGAGGTTACCTGGAATCTATAGCAATAGACTCAATGTAACTTTATTTGGGAGCTCCTGCTTGAAGTCCCAAGCTGAGAACATCACCAGCTTGGTCCACGAAAGCAAATGTTTTAGCAGCTGCACTTAAAGCCATGCAAACACACATACACAGAGCTCAGGTGCTTACGTGATACTGAGTTGCCTGTGTACAACAAACTTGAAACCCATCCATCCCAACTGGAAACCTATCCATCTTCAGGTACAGTGTCTGGAGAGCTGAGTGCATTTTTGAAGCCCTACTGTTGTCTTCTCAATGACAGAAGCTTCCTTAAAATGACGTCAGCAATCTGATAATTTAAACTTTGGCTGTTTTTCTTTTTTAGCAAGTGCTGAAACATTTCTATGTCGAGACTTAAGGGAAGTTAAATGGTGTTCCACTACTGCCTTTCTGCACTCAGATGTCTGAAATTTGACTCGGTATTATTATTGATTAGCGTCATCGCCTATGACAGGAAATTTGAACCCATTTTAGAAAAGATATGAATGAGTCTTTTGCAAATTCACCTTACGGGAACACAGTTACAAAAAAATACCCATCGGTGTCATAACGTGCTCTTCGGTCATGCTTCCTTTATTTCTACCCTTCAGTTCTCAGTTGTGCAAACACCCCGCTATCGCAGTCATCACAAATGCACCAAGCGGGGCTTTTTCACCTCCTGTCCGCCGTTCCTTTATAGGAAGCGTCATCTCGTAATTCCGCCGGGAGATTTGGAGCGCCGGTCAGTCTTTTGGTACCTCCCGTGGAACTTTTTCAGACTTTTTACGTGCAGATACCGCCTTAAACCCCTCCGATGGAAACGTGTCGTCTGTGCCTCTCCCCCCCGCGACTTTCACTGCCTTCCCCTGAGACTTTCTGCCCCCGAGGTTTAACCCCTGGGACCATTCCCCAAACTCGGGTTCAGTCAGTCCCTCGGGGTCCCGTCCCCTCGCCCCCCGCCCGCCTGTCGCCGGGTCCCGCATGGCGCAGGAAGGAGCCTGGAAAGCCCCGGGGCGGAGCGGGAAGCACGCCGCCCCCGGGGCTTTCCCCGCCCGCTAGGAAAGTACCGAGCGTCCCCGCTCACCCCTGCGGGGACCGAGCCCCGCTCCAGGGGGGCTGAGAGGAGCCCCGAGGGGCGCTGAGGACCCGCAGCACCGCGCCTCGCCCCCGACACCGCCACACGCAGGGAGCCCCCCGCCGCCATCTCAGGCGGGCGGGACGGAGGAGGAGGAGGAGGAGGAGGAGGAGGAGGAGGAGGAGGTGGCGGCCGCCCTCTCCCTTCGGGCAACGCATGCGCTCGGCAGCTCCCGGGGCTTTACCAGCGTCACCGCTGCCGAGGACGGACTTCCCCGGGCCGGGGCGGTGCCCGAGGGGGCTCCGCTCCCCCTGAGCCCCGTGGCCGGGCGCCCCATATAGGCTGGGGCGCGCAGCCCGGCCGCCTGCTGCGGGGTGCCGGAGCGGAGGCTGTGAGTGAGGGGCTGCGGGCTCGGGGGTGCGGGACGCGGCCTGCTGCGGGGCTGCTGGGGAGCCGGGGAGCCGGGGAGACGCATCACGGAGCGGGGAGGACGGGGACAGGGAGGGGAATGGGGACAGGGGGGAAAGGAGAGGTCCTGAGGGAGCTCCGGGGACGTGTGGCTGCACCCCCTGCTGCGTGTCCCTGCAGCAGCCTGAGGCAGCTCGCCTCCCCCTTGCGTGGTGTTGGACTCGTTAAATATTGCTTATTTGGGCTTAATTAACTTCTCGGTGTCGCTGCGGGGTAGCTGGGGGGACACACGAGCTTTGGTTGTGGGCGTCGAGGCTGTGTAGGGCTATAACACACGGTAATGCTAGAGGCGTGTTATCAGGTAACAGCCCCTGGGCAGTCAGCGATTCCCGGGGCACATCGTCGTGCTGTGATACAACTCGCTTTTTTTGGCTTTTCCCAGTCGGGAGGCTTTTTGGGCTAGCGCTGTGCACAGACCTTGACACCTCAGTCCCAGCTGCACGTGGCCTTTGTGCCCTTGTTAATCACTTCCTCGGGGGTTAGGAAATGAGTGGGAGCACTAATGGGGTGGGTGACCGTGGTAAGAGCTAAAAAATGCACAGTTTTCCTGTTGGGGACTTTTCTGAGGCTGTGTCATTGTGACAAATATGTCCATTTTGAGTCTTTCCTGGAGGAACTTGTTACGAATTGATACTGCAGAGCAGACTACTATATATATTTGTTTATATAATTATAATATATATATTTAAAAATGTGTGGACTTTGTTCTTGGCTGAATTTTTTGGTGAAGTTCCAAATTTTGCTGAAGTTACCCTTTTAAATATAGTCAGATCTAGTTAAATAAGAAACTTAAATAGCCATAAAATAAGCCAATATAATAAAATTGGATCCTTATTGCTTGAGATTCTGCAGCCTTAAGCAAATTTAAATGGGTGTACTATCTTCTGTACAAGACTTTTCCTCTATGCTGATACAGCTTGTGGTCAGGCAACCTGATTCATCCATCTGCCAAACACTTCTGCTTGTGGATTAAACAGCTTTGCATGTGTGTCAGTAGCAGTGAAGTTGTGTAAAATCCACTCCATGTGACAGTACATGAAGTTGATTTCCTGAAACTAACTAGCTGACATCTCAAAAAAGCTTCATCTGCAATTTTAGTGCTTCAGTTTGTGTAGTCTATGTAGATGTTATGTACACATTGCTTTGCATTTTTTGAAACACTGCTCTTCCTTCTTTACAGGTTTTGTTTCACCCAAAGGAGTTCATTGAAGCTACAGACATCTACAGTTTCTTCTTGTGAACAGTCATTATCAAATATGGAGACGTAGGCACCTTAGAAGGGACTTCAGTCTGAACTCTGGGAGGTAGTTCTGTGCACAATAAAGAAACTAAAGCTTTATTTTTTTCTCCTTTTTTGAGGTTTGTTTGTTTTATAAATATGGCACACAGCAAAAACTTAATTTATCAGTATAAAGCATTAGAATGTCCTGACACAAAGCAATTTATTTATGTTAAATGCGATAAGTGCATACTCGTAACTAAGGCACCAGGTTAAAACTGAAATGTTCAGCCTGTGCTGACAGTGTTACAGACAGAAAAGCCTGGGGCTCATTAAGACAGTATGTTCTTGTCAGAGGCAATGCATAGGATTTATGCATCTCATAGCTGAATATTTGATGCACGTGAAGTGACTTCTTAAGTATTAACAATCGCTACAACAATATGCAGATGTTGAGGGTGTTTCTGGCAGTTCAGTAGTAGCAGATATACCAGATCAGTCGAGTAATGTCAGTTCAGAGGCTCTTTTGAGCTTAAGAAGCTGTTACTTTCAGTTTCCTAATGAGAGTTAAAAACTAAAATTTTGCATGTGTGTAGTTGTCTAGGGTGCAGTAGATCATAAACCACTTGACATCATTTTGAACTGTAACATGCTATTTAATTTTGTTTGAAGCCTCCCCCTCCTCCCTAGTTTTAGTTTCTTTATTGACAAAGGATTTTGAAAAACCCATCTGAGGTTTTGTCCTCTGGACTCAGCCTCTACTAGCCTGACTAATTGACGCTGCTCTCCCAGATACAAAGCACAAGGAAAGCATGTGATGCGTGTTTTCAAGGGACAGTCCTTGTCCTTTTAAGCATGCTTTTTTTAAATTGTTGATGGGATGGATCAGCTTTTGTGCAAGAGCAGTTGTATAGACCCAAGTACAAGAACTCTTCAAATGTTTGAAGTATGTTAATCATGTGGCTAATTCTATTCGTACCTGTATTGAAAGTTGCACATAAATATTTCATTTTCAGGTTCTTACTTTTACACAGGCAGGGGTTATTCAGAATTGCCTTTAATACACACAACTACCTCCCAGAGGAAGACTTGTCCCATTTTTCCAACAATACTCCATTATGAACATAATGGAAAATAGCCCTTTCTTGGCTAGCATGATGAAGCAGAGTGCTCTGTGTGGTGAACTGAAATATGATGTATCCTGTGAACTCTACAGAATGTCAACATTTTCTACTTTCCCTGTGAATGTGCCAGTGTCAGAACGGAGCCTTGCCCGGGCTGGGTTTTATTACACTGGTGTGCAAGATAAAGTTAAATGTTTCAGTTGTGGCTTGGTGTTGGACAACTGGCAACCAGGAGATAATGCGATGGAAAAGCACAAACGGCTGTATCCTAGCTGCAGTTTTGTTCGGGACATGATTTCAGTGAACAACCTCGGGCTGTCCTCTCATTCTGCCTTTTCACCTCTGGTCACAAGTGGTCTCTCATCATCTCTACATTCCATGACGCTTTCTCCAAGCTTCGAACAAGTTGGCTATTTCAGTGGCTCTTTTTCCAGTTTTCCTCAAGACCCGGTAACTACTAGGGCTGTTGAAGACCTCTCACACTTAAGACCTAAGCCTCACAATCCTTCAATGAGTACTGAAGAAGCCAGACTGCGCACTTTTCATGCATGGCCCCTGATGTTTCTCTCGCCCACTGATCTGGTGAAGGCTGGCCTTTATTACCTAGGGACAGGAGACAAAGTTGCTTGTTTCTCCTGTGGTGGTCAGTTGAGTAACTGGGAACCAAAAGATAATGCCTTGTCAGAGCATCGGAGACACTTTCCTAACTGCCTTTTTGTGGAAAATCTCACCCGAGACCAAACAAGTTTCAATGTTTCAAATGTGAGCATGCAGACCCATGAAGCACGCGTTAAAACATTCATAAATTGGCCAACCAGGATTACAGTTCAACCTGAGCAGCTTGCAGATGCTGGCTTTTACTATGTAGGTAAGTAATAAGACCTAGTATCTCTGATTTTATTCATACTGTTGTTCCAACATTTGTTTTAAAGTAACCTGTGTAAATGTTTGCTAGATATTGCACCTTATTTTTTTTTAAAGGTCGCAATGATGATGTCAAGTGTTTTTGCTGTGATGGTGGGTTGAGGTGCTGGGAATCTGGAGATGATCCGTGGATTGAGCATGCAAAATGGTTTCCAAGGTAACTTGCAAACTCTTTATCATAATTTGTTCACATCCTTACTGCTTAAGTACTTTTAATTTTGGCAGCTATATGCTGCACTGAACGTTTTTAATTTCACCATATAGTGTACAAATTCATTCTATCACTTGGATGAATTTCATGTTCCTCATTTTAAAACCTCTGAAGTGCTAAAGGTGTCTTAAAATGCTTCTTCATTAATCATGATACTTAAGACTTTCCACTTCATAACTAAAAGCTGTGTGCATCCGTAAATCACTGTTAGCAAGTGATGCTGCATTCTTAGCGAGCATAAGTAGATAAGGGAAGCACTCAGAAAACAGGTGGAGGAGAAAAAAAGCTTCTGAGAACTGAGGCAGAAAGAACTTAGAACTTCAGTCTAGTTCTGTGCACACATTGAATGCTCTTGATTGAGCCTTTCAGCAGGTGTGGTTTAGTCTCATAGGTGTAGGAAGGATTGTGAAGAAGGTTTCAGTGACTGTTAACGTGTCTCAATTGGAAAAGTGACAGAAATAACTTGTGTATACATTCCCTATAAATGGCAGTTGCATACCTGACTGCTCTCTGAGCCTGTGGAAATCTCCGTGTTCATCAATGACAGAAATAGCTGCACTTTCAAAGGCAATTTACCAGATCCTGTTGGATACCAGATGCTTGTACAGTTAAATGACTACTTTGTTTCCCTCTGTTATGCCCGGTCAATAAATGTACTTAAAAAGAGATAAAACTCTACATTCATGAAGCAGATCTGGCTTTGGTAGTGGTGTTGAATTTTGATATTTTTTTAAATGATTTGAGTAAGAGAGAGAACAATAAGAAGGTGAGTTAGAAACTTTATCACTGCACTCTGCAATGAAGCCAACATGGTATTTTTTATGATGTGTCATTTTGATTAAAAGTGGTGGTGGAACGTAAAGCTGTTGCATTTATATAGGTAAGATTACTGACTGCTCAACATCATGGAAAAGCTTTATTGAAGTGTCACCAGGTACTAGGCTACATCAAGCTTACAGTTAAGAGAACTCTTCTCTTCCTTCACTGAGCTTGAAACCTGCATTTAAATTATTTTGTGCTATTGTAGATGGTCTCATTCTTCTTTGTTTTAATTCTTATTGGGAAATAGAAAGTATAATTGAATACATATTTGCCAATCTTTCAGGTGTGAGTATCTGCTTCGCGTAAAAGGAGGAGAGTTTGTAAGTCAGATTCAGGCCAGGTTTCCCCATCTGCTTGAACAGGTAAAACACCTTACTGTTTTGTAACTTTTGTTTTTTTCCTTGTTGAAGAATGCTGTGTTCTTTTTGGGAGTTCCATATATCCTTCTGCCTTATTTCTCTATATGTTTCTGCTAAGTTTCTCATGTGGTAAATGTTCTTCATGGGCACAAAAAAATAAATCAGTGCTGAACCATGGCTAATGGAACTGAAATACTGGAACTTACCCTGTACAGGGTTACTCATGGAAGGAGTTTCATGAGAAATTATTAAGTAGGTGGTATAATATTATAGTAGTAATTCAGGGGTTACAACACCCGGTCATTTACAGACAAACCTTTGCTCCTCATTATGAAGCAATGAGATCCTTTGAGCCTCTGTGTCAGGAGAAGGAAGTTATAGTTAGGTAAGTTTTGGTGAACAGTGCAGATCAGCAATTGGTATTTCAGAAACAAGTCACATGGAGTTCTTAATTGTCTGTGCAGCTCCTCATAGCTGAATCGTTACTATCCATACAAGATATGACAAGAATAAGCTGAAATTCTTAATAGAAGTAGTCAGCACTAACTTTTATATTGGTTATGTAGTTGAAGAAATTGAGACTTGTGTAACCATACGTAAAAATACTTAACTGATATCTTTCAGATAAAAAGCCCAGCCCAACTTCTTGAGACAAGAAGTTGCTAGAATGGTATGTAGAAGGAAAAGCAATTCTTACATGATAATGCAGTTCCATTGTGTTTTACAGCTCTTGTCAACTTCTGATACACCTGTAGATGAAAACATCGATCCCCCAAGTATGTATATTAATATAACATGAAAAGCATGTTTCTGAAGACCCTCAGCACTTTGCAGACTTAATGATAAGCTCTCCAAAACTAATTTTTATAGTGAATCTTAGGCTTTCTTGGGAACAGCAATACTATAACTGTCTATGTAACATTAAAGGACAGACAATGTGAGACGGATATGTCTCAAAGGAAGCTCCTTTGAGACATATCAGCTTTCATTTTCCTTATTTACATACTGCCATATCCGGCTTAGATTTTAGTTTTGAATGCTTGGCACTTCCTTTATTTTTTTTGTTTCGTTGTTGGGTTAAACAGAAACAAGTCAAGCTGGAGTTTGCTAAATTTATCTGTGGTATTGACCTTGGTGGAGTAGTTGCTAAAGGCGTCATGCAGTTAATGCAACTCAATTTCTAGGCATGGAGCTAAGTGAATAGTGAGCTGAGTGGCAGCGTTTGGAGAAAGGTTAGGACAAGCTGTTAAAGTTAAGTCCTTGAGTTCCATTGTGTGTGGAGCTCCAGTTATGGTGGCAATAAACTCCTCCCAGAGGGTGAGTAGGAGATACTATCGTAGTCCCTGCTGGTTGAGGATGATGAGTCAGTCCCATGTGCCTGGTGCTGAGTAAGATGGATGGATTGATTCTAGTGCAATTGCTTGCACTAGAAGCCCTGAATTTTGAGTTCCTAAGTCAAGATGCTTTTTAAGGCTAAAGTTAGACATGACTAATAGTGTGTTGGGGGGAGGGGGGAACTACAACCTGAAGACACAATAGGAGCTTCTGTATTTCTCTGGAGTATCGTAGACTTTTCTATTTTTTTTGTGAAAGCCTGACATGGATGAAAGTTTATCGTGGATTTAGTCCAACTGAATGCAAGTAAATAGTTTTAAAAATGGAAAACAATAACTAAAAAGAAGTCTGTTTAGTCATTGAAATTACTAACTTTCTAATGTTAGGTATTGTGTGTAGGTAATGTTGATGTGTTATCTTGTAGGTTGTGTGTGTATTCTGTTCTTTACCTTATACGCAGTGATTTTCTTCTTTGATTAGTCATTCATTTTGAACCTGGAGAGAATCGTTCAGAAGATGCAATCATGATGAACACACCTGTAGTTAAAGCTGCCTTGGAGATGGGATTCAGCAGACGGCTAATAAAGCAAACAGTGCAAAGTAAAATCTTGGCCACTGAAGAGAACTACAAGACTGTTAATGATCTTGTGTCTGATTTGCTCACTGCTGAAGATGAGAAGAGGGAAGAAGAGAAAGAGAGACAGTTTGAAGAAGTAGCATCAGGTATGCATAAGGAATGAATAAAAATGAAAGCAGAAGTGGTTTGTATTGTTCTGCTTTCTGGCCTGATTTTTATAATTATTTTTATTCACAAAGTGATTTAATTTACTTGCTCTTACAATCAACTTCTTTAAGAGCATTATTTGGCAATCTGTATTGCTAGCAGTCTCGTGATTATTTCTTTCCTTTTCAGGAAGATGGTTCATATAGGTTCCAAGAGTTTAGAATCACCTTATTCTTTCCACAGGAACAAAGACATACTTTTTTAATAACTTTGTGTGCCTATTAATTAAATAAATTGAAACAAAATACTTTAACGTACTTTTTTTCCTTTTCCTTCCAAATTTGCCTGCTTTTTAAGGTACTTGAACTGGTGAGCCAACACTTTCCTGCTCTAGGAGCTGGCTAACTTTTACAAATATAGGTTCTGTAAGATTGTCAAAGGTCAGCTTTTCTGTCTGAAACAACCATGCAGGTCAGATATTGAATGGTGTTTATTTGATGTACCTTTTATGTTCCCTGTTGTTTCAAGACTATGTAAATTTTTTTGAAGACATCCCGCCACTCCCCCCCCCGTGTTTTTAGAATCTTTGAAGCACTAATGAAACTTCTCAACTACAAGTTGAATTAAAATGGCTTCCTTCCTACTCATATATTCTGCCACAAAAACAGAGATGGATTCAGCCATTAAAGCTTCAAGAGACTTTATTTTTAAAATTGTAATAGACTATTTAAAAAAACAAACCCTCCTGAATCTAGTTGTTTTGTGCTTCTGGTTTTCTTGCACATAATTCTGTTGGGCACCTCTTAGAAAAGCTTGATCCTATCTACAGCTTGGTCATGGTTTTGACCATCACTGACTGAAGTTAACCTGTCAGTTGTCAGTGGGTTAGCATTAGTGTTATGCAGAGGTGTTCCACTTCTTCTCTCTGCAATTCTGCAGAGCATGACTAGTGTGAAGTTAAACAATATCCCCTCAAACTATTTAATCTAGAGATGGGAGCCAGAGGCCTTGTTGATGAAAAGGCTTCAGCTCCAGAGCTGCTTGTATGTATTTTTCTTAAGTATGTTATTTATGTAAGTACTGCTAAAACTTCTTGAGGTCTTTTTAATGCTCTTTAGTAAGTGAACATTTCAAGTAGAGTTTATAGAATGTGTCAGTTACTAAGCAAAAATGCAGCTTGGAGTACTGTTTCTAACAAACACCCAATCCCCTTTCTATTCCAGATGATTTGACCTTAATCCGGAAGAACCGAATGGCTTTATTCCAGCGTTTAACATGTGTACTTCCAATCCTTGGGAGTTTACTGTCAGCTAAAGTGATAACAGAACTTGAGCATGACGTTATTAAACAGAAGACTCAGACAGCATTGCAAGCAAGGGAACTGATAGACACAGTTTTAGTGAAAGGAAATGCAGCAGCCAGCATATTCAGAAACTGTCTACGAGATTGTGACCCTGTACTCTACAAAGATTTATTTGGTATGTCACTTTTCTTTAAGGTTATAAGTTTATCGAAGACTAATTTGTGCTGTCTTTGCAATCTAAAGATAAAAGTCAGATGCTGTTGGAATGTAGATTAGTGAAATGACTTGGTTGTTTTTCTTTTATTTTAGTGGAGAAGAGCATGAAGTATGTTCCTACAGAAGATGTATCAGGTATCTTAAACTCTACTTTCTTACTTTAAAGGGTATTTTGGGACAATTGGCTAACATCCTAAAAAGAGGTTAACTTTAGTTAAGAAATGGATTTTCTTGTGCTTCACCCTCTCCCTGATTTATATTGGTAATTTTGAGATAAGCACATCTTAAGTGCATGTGCAGGCTTGTATGTAAGTCTGTTTGCCTTGAGCCATACACTGTGCCTTACACAGGTCCCTTTGCACTAGGAGGTTGGGTTTTTTGGAGCTCCAAACATTCAGGCACATACTGGGCTTGGTCCTGGTACAAGTTCTCATGAAGGCATTTGGTAGGGATCAAGCAGTGAATAACAAGCTAACGTTTTATAGGAGGTACCATGATTTTTACTTTTCCAAAGTGGGTTATAGCTGTCCTAAGATCTTGTTTGGCCAACAGCTGGATGGATAAACTTGTCAGACTTGAGTTTGAGTTAGCTCTAATTCTTACTCTTGTAGTTCAGATGCATATGAAACTTAATATGTTAACAGACTTGCGGAAAAGTATACAAATCTGAATATAGCTCACTTCTACCGGTCATTGTGCTCTGTGCTTCTAATATCCAAACACAGAAAGTACAGCATATGCTGAAATATAAACATAAGTCTCAAGAACTATAGCTGGTCTCCAGTCCCTGAGCTGTTTGTTGTCCCTTACAAATGGAAAGTACAGACTGGTTCCTTGCATGCTGGTTTCTGAACTCTGGAAAGTGTGCTTATTTTCTCACTGCCATCTATGTTTAGTGAGCGTAGTCACATTCAGTTTCACCCTTTATTTTCCAATCTACTCTCTAAGTAGAATGCATGTATATTCAGGCTTCTTAAAAGGTTAACTTTTTTTCCAGGTTTACCCATGGAAGAACAACTGAGGAGACTGCAAGAAGAAAGAACATGTAAAGTTTGCATGGACAAAGAAGTTTCCATTGTCTTTATTCCATGTGGTCACCTAGTAGTATGCAAAGAATGTGCTCCATCCCTCCGAAAATGCCCTATTTGCAGGGGAACGATAAAGGGCACAGTTCGTACATTTCTTTCATAAGGAAGGAAACTTGCAAAAAGTCATCTGCCGGGCACTGAAGCTTAAGCCAGCAAAGTCTTGAGAATGGAAAATTGTGTTAAAGAAGATGATTAATCAGCTACCTAACACTGTTGTGTAATGAAGTATATCAACATTATGAATATACTGGGTCTTCCTTGCCAAAGACAATTTCTATTTATAAAACTAACTCAGTACTAAGGTGATGTTTCTGTAGCTTTCCTTTCTAGGGAAAGCAACTTGATTAGTATGCCCTTATCTGTTTGAATAAAAAAAAAAAAAAAAGAAAAAGACCTTTCTTGTCAAGTTCCTAAAATGGAGCTTGGCATAGCTCTTGTCATGTTTTTTTTTCATCTGGATGTGTGGTGAGCTAACCTTGGCTGCTTGCCAGGTGCCCAACAGGCTGCACTTTCACTTACCCTCAGCAAAGTGAGGCAAGGGACTATGGAAAAGCCTGTTAAATCAAGATAAAGCCAGGGACATTGACAGTGATGTTTGAGCATGGGCGAAACAGACTTGACAGGGAGCAAGGCTAAATTAATTTATTGCCGATTAATAAGAGTAGGATAGTGAGGACTCAAAAGTGAAAAAACTACCTGCCTCGTCTTCCCAGGTTCAGCGTTACTTTTAACTCTTCTACCTCTTTCCTGTCCTTAGTGGGACTGGGGGTTGCAGTCGGTTTGTAACACTAGTCTCTGCTGCTCCTGCTTACTTAAGCTTCTCACCTGCTCCAGCATGGGCCCTTCCCATGGGCTCCAGTTCTTCAAGAACTGTTCCAGCACAGGTCTGTACTGCATTTCCTGGAGGAAGACTTGCTCCAGTGCATGTTCTTCCCTAGGGTGACAGTTCCTGGTGAGAGCCTTCCTCAGCGGGTGTTTCATGGGCTGCAGCCTCCTTAAGGGTGGTGCATCCACCTGCTGTGGCACAGTGTCCACCCAGAGCTGTAGGAAGGATGGCAGCTCTGATGTGGTCTTCCATGGGCTGCAGGACAGCCTGCTCTGCCATGGCCTTTTGCTCAGGCTGCAGGGCAGTCTCTGCTCTGGTACCTAGAGTTGCTCCTTCCTCTCCCTCACTGACCTTGGTGTCTGTGGGGCTGTTCATTTCATTTTCTCGCATGTCTCTCAGCTGCTGACGTGCATTTTTTTTCCACTTCTTTAATATGCCATCAGAGCTGCAACCAGGGTTGTTCATTGGCTCAGTTTTGGCCAGCAGTGAGTCCATTCTGGAACTGGCTAGAACTGTCCCTGATCTCACAGAGGCCACCAACATCCTTGCCTTGTGAACTCAGTATGGGATGTGAATAAATAGTTAAGATAGCTGAAGTTTACTGTTAATAAACAGCAATCATTACAGTTCTGCTTTGGCTTTCTTGTGGACAGGGCGGAGAAAAGAGGCTAACTGTTGCAGGAACAGTGAGACTTTTTAAAACTTTGTGTTGAGATATTTGTGTAACGTGTATTGATAATAGTTTATATGAAGGCTGAATTAAAATATTTCTACTTAGTAAATGAGTGCTTGTTCATTCTGTTCCCATCGTTGGATTTTTCTCTGCAGGCTGCAGTGACTAAACTCTTTTCCTGTTGGAAGTGGTGGTATTTCTTTTTTTCTGTGCTCTTTGGAAACAGAAACAGCATCTGGTACTTCCTTCTGTCTTGATTTTTCAAAGAGTAGAAATCCTGGCCAGATCTCAGGATCTTGGAGATGAAATGATGGGTAGCTATGCAGCTGTGTAACCTTTTATGCTGAGGATTAAAATGTGAAAGCTACTTTTCTGTATTTGAAAGTTTACATTGCTTGCACAGTTAAACAGTAGGATCTTCCAACCTCCTTTGAAGTCTTGGGGCTTGCATTATAAACTGGTAATCCAATGACTCTGGTTTCCTTAATGATTGGTTCTTCACCCTTTTCTGCTCTGGATACGTGGACTTGCATAGTAGATACCTCCAGGGGGAAAGTTCATCGGTATTTTTCAAGGACATAGCATCAAACAGTGGGAGAAGAATACTGCTGGGATAACTCCATCAAGGCATGCAGCGTTGTCAGTTTGTCAGACTTCGTGAAACCAGTCTCTCTAAGTCATGTTAGTGCCCAAGTACAGGCTTTTCCATCTTCAGACCTGCCAGCAGTAAGGAGTGTTTATTGTTTTTTTTCAGTGTCTTACACTCTAGTGTGACATGAAAATGCTGAACCTCAGGTTCTAGGATGAGTGTGTGTATGTGACTGGTTCTCATCACTTCATATGTGGCTGTTATCTGTACCTGTTATCTTTTGTAAAAGGGGCACCTTATGTATGAAGGTAGTGAAGTCTATACCTAAGAAAGAACTTGTGCAAGAGACACACGTTGTGCTGGCTGTAGTGCCTTACCCTGTGAAACTGTTGCTTGGTGTTTAGAGCAAGACCTGCATTAAACAGGGAGGTGCTTGTCACTAGCAGACACATTTCCATTCATAGTTAGAGATGTCACATGGTTGGCATTTGTACACATCTTTGCTGTTGTACATCTGCACTGTAATTTAATGAAAGCATCAAGTGTCCCATCTAAGTCTCTAAAAGAAACCTCTGGGTCTCCTGGCTTAACCAGCTGCCATCCTGGGAAATCTGCCCGCGGAGTTTGGAATTTAGGCTTCTGGGGAAACGATTTTTGAAGTACCCTTGCTTTGCTGTCTCGGGGAGTTGAGGAGGGAGGGGAAGAGTCAATTGTCTCTCTACCTATTTTTACTGTGAAATTAGTGACACTGACTTGCAGCCTCATCCATTCTTCCATAATTTCTGCAGTGCTGTGTTTAATGCTGCACAGTAGCTGGCACCCTACCTACTGTAATGCTTTGATGTACATACCTTGCAGTACATAGGATTCGTTAACTGTGCTTTTATCCAGCTGTATTACATATACGTATCCTTCTTTTAATTTTGCATTTTAAAAGTGTAAATATTTCAAGCATTGCATTCAGTTTTAAGCTGCTTTGATTAACATCTTTTTGCTTTTCTGCTTTTGAAGTTTCTAGAGGTGCTTTTGTGTTATGCAGCAAGGATTAGAATAAGGTTGATAAGGTGTAATGTGCGTGATTTGAAATTTGATGCTCAAACTCAGAAAGTAATAATAGTAGAACCATGTGTACTTTCTACCAATTAAGATGAGAGCTGGCAGAACTGGAGGGGTCATGCTCACACGAAGTGTTACCATGTAAGCCCTGTGCTTGAACAGGGAGCTGCAGAAGATTAAAACGTGATGCTTGGTGCAAGGACAGGAGGCAATGGGCACAAACTGGCACACAGGGGGCTCCCTCTGAGCACCAGGCAGCACTTCTGTGCTGTGTGAGTGATGGAGCCCTGGCACAGGTTGCCCAGAGGCTGTGGGGTTTCCTCCTCCACCAGGCATCTCAACTGCTTTCTGAGAAGTGGAAGAACTTGACCTAGAAACTGCTGGGTAAAATCTGTTGACCTAGTTTTGGCAGGGAGGCTAATGTAGGTTGCAGCTTTCCATTACTCCCCACTGTGATGGTTGCGGTTGCCCTGATGGGTAATGCTCTACATTCGAGCAGTTACACTAGTAACTAACTGATTGTGGACTAGCTGACCATGCTCACACTTCTTCCTGTGACCAGCTCCTTCTTTGAAAGCATATTCCAAAGCTTTCACTGGGAAAGCTCAAGAGCTGTGTCTATTGGCAGTGCTGATACAGTAAATGTTCGGTAACCAGCAGGTCACAGGAGTCTTCCAGGAGGCAGCAGTCCTTCCACCCACCTGGCTCCCAGCTGCTGGTCCCATGGCTCGTGCTGCCAGATGTCAGTCCTCCATGTCCACCACGTGGCTTGAGCTGGTGGTGAGCATTGACTAGGAAGCAGAGCTCTCTTCAAGCTGAAGACAGCATGTGGTCCTAGTATCCTAGAACTTGCCAAAGCTTTCTGTGCTTGTGTACTTTCGCGTAGTGTATGGACCTCGTCAGAACAAAGATCTCTTCCTTTCAGGTCTGTGTAGTTTGACTTAACCAATGCTTTACTCTTTCCACAGAAAGAGAAATGAGAAATACTGGATACTTATGGAGAATACAGCATTAGTTAGGATTGTGATTTGGCCAGTGGACAATAGCTTCAATTGTCAGTGAAAAATCAAGCCTTTAGCAAAGATTGTCAAGTATGCAACAATAGTAGTAAGAAAGTACCCCCTTAGTACAGACACTTGCTGGTTTTCTATTTTTATGAACCCCATCTTCCTCAGTTTTTCTTCTAAAACTTCAGAAGTACCCTTCAACTGATTGCTGGCCAGGTGCAACACCATGGTTTCCAAGCTGCTTGAAACTTTCCATGGATGTAAGGTCAGAGCAAATAATAGACAAATTCTTTAAGTATCAGAGTGAGATTATATTCCCCACTGGTCTTCTAAACAGATGCTTAAGAACTTCCTGAACTTAGTCCCTTTTATTCCTTTGATTTTTGGAGTTACTGGATTTGACATTTTGAGGTATAGTGATGATCTGGCACTGAAGGATAAGGCTCATCTTTGTTCAAAATGCCTTACAGTGACACAAACACTAAATTCTAATTCAGGCCCACGCTTAGACACTTGTAGGGTCACCACAAGGAATTTGCTATGTACTCTGTGAGAACAGTCAAATGCAGACCTAAATTCATTTAAGTTTCCTGTCTTTAAGACTGCCATCTCTGTCACGCACGTCAGGGTTTGCTGGTTTGCTCTGAATGGCTGAGTGTCATAAAGAGAACATGTTTATATTCTCCCCAGGTCTGTTTTCATTCCTATCCGCTTTTGTAGACACTTACCTGTATTCTACTTATTTTGCTTTTGGCAATACTTGATTTATAAGAAATTGTCATCTTGTTGCTTGTATCTTTTTCAATAAACCATGTTAAGAATGCTAGGTCTTCAGGGCAAAAATAGAGAGTGGCATGAGACTGTAAGAGCTTTAACAGTCTCTGAACATGAAGGAAGAGGTATGGAAGCAAGTTTACAAAGGGATACAAGATCGTGTTACTCTGATAAATAGACTTTTTTTTTTTTAATAAATAAATACCTCATTCCTGTATTTCTGGACTGCCTTAAAGCCTTTGATACAGAGGCCCCATCAAAAAATTAATCTAGAAAGGTTATGAATTGGTACCAGAGTACAGGCTGAGGGAGTGCTGCATAGAAGAAAATGACATTTGGAAGGAATGCAGAATGCTGAAGTCCTGAGATTTGGTCATATGGCTGAGCTTGAATCATTTTTTGTTACTTGGGAAGGGCAAAAGTAACATTCATGATCTCTGACCAAAGGTTCTAGCCCTGTTCTGCAGCTAGTGGATGACTTCAAGATTGCATTAGTAAGTGTAGGAAGTTTTATTAGGGAATTGCAAAAATGTGATTTTTAAGAATTAAAAGTGAGCATTTAAGTAGTGTGAAAGAACTGTAATCGATGTCTGGTGATGGTATTAAACTACGACACTGTAAATGCAGTTCTGTGATGTGTCACCAGAGGGATACCTCATAAAAAGAACTATGAACCACATTGCTCAGGGATCAGTACTGTTAAAAAACAATAAAACAAAGCAAACAAAATAACAACTATAGAGTCCTGTTGAGTGAATGGACAATAAACAGGTGAATCATCTTTACCAGATAAACTCTAGTTTAGTTCAGGAATGGAAAGATGCCAACGACAGTGTAAGTATACCTAGAGAAGGGGAAAGTAGCATTTATGCTAAAAGGTTTGTTACATAAAATAAGTATGGGCAGATGATAGACTTATGAAGGAATTTAGATAAACTAATCACTGGGGCAGGGGAGAGACTTCCATAAGGAAATTGTGTAATGTATCTTATAATAGGGATTATGGCCCAGTTACCTGGGATGGTGGTAGACTTCTGTTATGTTTGCCTAAAAATTCCAGACTGCTGTACCAAATCCTTTGAAATACTCTTTCCTTGCAAAAATAAGAAGTGATAATGATCAATTAACGTAATCAAGGTTACCGGATGCTAAGTTACTCTTTCAGTTATTACATACAGTTGACCCCTCTAGAGTATAGCTAAATTCAAATCCACTGCTTGTTCCACCCCTGTTGAACAACCTCTGGGACTGAGACCTAAGTAAATACTTGGTTGAGTTATGGAGTATTGAAAAACTGTCCTATTCATTCCCCTTCCAAGTCACATACATCATTTATTGTTGGAAAGCAAATGCAACGTTATAGGTAAGACTTACCAATTGTACCTCACTTTGTCTAGTATCCAAATACCTCGAAGGAAGTGAAGTTTTATATTTGCACTGATGCCTCTGAAACTTTAAGCAAATAATTTTTGCTTTATTGTAGTAGTGAAATTACAAAATGGACTACATGTGATTGGGCTGGACAAAAATGTCATGGTTCCAGTATTCTATCATTTAAAAGTCTATACAGTGAATATATCTTACTCAATTGTTATGACTGTGGAAATGCTAATAAGTTTTCTATAATTTTTTATAAAAATAAAATCCAACTGAGATTTATATAGTAACTTCAAAGATTTCACTTTATTTATTCATCTGTACAACAGAGGTGAGACAATCCCATTAATGGAGTTGAATTTAATTCTCTTAATTTCCACAAAGTAAAGAATGGCAGAGTGATAACAATTGTTTTCAAACTATTCAAGTTAAAAAAAAAAAACAAAAAAACAAAAAAACACACACCCCAAACAAGGCAATTAATTAAAAAAGAAAATAATCACAGAAGTTACTTCAAGTCACTCCTCTGCTATATCACAATAAAAAACAAAACAAAACAGCCATACAACCCCCACTTCAAGTATGGCTGGTACTACTCATAAACCATGGCTTGCTGGACTTGATTGTGCCTCAGACAAAAGCTTTAGTACTCCATATAATAAAAGAAAAGAAAATCCATCCACCCATTTTAGCATGGTTAGCAAGTGTAAGAATCAATGTTGTTTGAAAAAAAAAAAAAAAAAAAATCAGTCTGTGCCAGAGCTGTAGTTCTACTTCCCCAGTGTTGTTGTAACCCTGACCACCAACAGCTCCCTTCATGACCTTCTTCAGGTATCACCACCTCCCTTCCGGGCACTGCACGATGGATGTGTGTGTTCCAGCAGTGACCAGGGCAGCAAAGTCCCACTGCACCAACCCTGATCTCCAGGGAGAGGTCTACAAATGGAGCCTGAACAGGACCCAACAATTTGTTGGTGCTGTAGAAGAGATGCAGAAGTGTTTCTTGATACTCATTCTACTTTTCCTTACACAAGTGTAAATCAGGAGCCCATCTACTGAAGGGGGCAGTTTTACCTCAGTGTAAATACAAAAGTAATATGGAAACAGCATCAGCTGTCTTGTGCGTGACTTCCAGCGTAACCTGGAACTTCATTCAGAGCTTTCTGGGAGATGTGCTGCTGCCTTCCATGCAGTTTTGACCAGGCAGCTGTACATGGGTTCAGCAGTACCAAATTCAGCAAATAGTTCTAAAAATGCAGATTATATTCTTCTAAAATAATATCCTACAGATTTTCCATTTCTGTGTGATTTCCAATGCTTATCAAATGCTAAAACATTGTATGCAGCTCTCTTATAATAACAAAAAACCTACAAGTGACATGATTGCTACATTTAACTTAAAAAACAATCTTAGCAAGAATTCTTGCATTTAAGATGGGAACAATTCTGAGTTAATCTTCAGAACAACACTAGGACATGCTATAAAGAAGAAGCTATAGATTGCATAGTCTTTTTAAAAATTATTATTAATAATAAGGATCCATTCATAAAAAGGGGTTGTGAACAGGTATCCAGTCTGTCTGTTGTTCCTGCAGCTAGTTTCATTGTGTAGCCTGTTAAGTGAAGTCTCTACAGGTCACTGTAAGCTAATGACTGAAGTTTAAATTCTTATCGCTTTTTATACAACTAGCAAACCATGTCCCTTTACTATCCTAGTAAAAATTAACCAAATTGTTCAAAACCCCAATTTTCCAAATTAAAGGTCACATCAAATTTCAAAATAAATACAATTTAATGTAAAACACTAGGAAAAAATATTTTACTTGCCTATTCCTGGTCTTAAAGGCAATCTGTCCTATTTAACCTACTATATCCATTATGGAACACAATGGATTTATTGGGCTATGTGAGAAATAGTTGAACTTGAAATGGCAATGATGTGATCTGCTGTGCTAGTAATTAGCCATTTCAGAGCCTTGTGTGTGTACCTGCAAACAACTCAATATGTGTGTTTCTTTAAATTTGGTTACAAATACTGGAAAAAGAAAATACTTTCTCTAAAAAGTGCTGAGTTCCTCTTGTTGTTATCAAAACCAATGTAAGAAAATCAGGACACTTAGGGGATTCTCAACATTTTGCAGGATCAAACCCACAGTTTTAGAGATGGCGATCATGTTTATGAAATAAACTCTTTCCAGAAGTAAGTTAAGACAGGTGTGATAGGACGGGCTTCCATTACTGTCTTCCCTGAAGTCTCTTTAAATGATGGCATCGTGTTCATCACTGTAATAGAAACACAATAATTAATGTTCTACAGTACAAGCATCAGTCAACGTAAGAAACAGCCAAGCAGTTGCTGCTAAGAAGGATATTCTGTGAACAAAGGCCATCTTGCTGAGAAGGCCTAAGTACATATTAGTCTGGAGTTAGAGGCCTCTCTGAGCCAAGTCAGAATCTGAATGGACTTGATGATCCTTAGGGGTCCCTTCCAACTCAGGATATTCTATGATTCTATGATTCTATAATTGTGTCAACACTCCTCAAGTCTTATTTACTTGAATGAAATATGGAAGTATTAATAGTTCCAGATCAGGATAAAAATGCCCAGTGAACAACTATCTTACCTGTAACCAGCCATAACAGCTAATCAAAAACAGCTTACAAGGTCAGCTTTAAGTTCCTTTGTTTTAAAGATACTGTTCATCTGAATTCTACAATACCTATTCAAACACTACTGTGGGTAAACATGCACAGTGGGGACTTCTGCTGGGTGTTAATGGCAAATGAGGTAGTCCTGCAGCTCTACAACAATTAATTTTTGTTAATCACTTGAAGCTGATAAGCCAATAGGGTTCAATCAAAATTAATTAATTCGTTCATTGCAAAAGAAGTGAGATACAATGTGAAGTCTGTACAGAAATGTGTTTTGCTCTGAGAAGTGAATGCCGTACAGGAGAGGAAAGAAGTAGCTCAACAAGGACAAATCATGCCCAAGACAAGAACACCCCCAACCTCCTTTCACAAGTCAGCTTCCTGGATGAAACTAGTTGTCATACACTTAATTTAAACTACCTGGGAAAACACCTAGAGAAAACGTTTACAATTGTGGTTTTCCATTTGTAGGCTTTATGCTGTCAGGCAACTTCTACAGGATCTAAAAGTAAAGCAAGCTGGCTATCAGCAGGTTTGTATCTGCTCTGTTGGACTTATGCTACACAGGGGAAGAGTCAGTGGACTGCAGCTTGCAGAAAGCTGAAAGTCACTGGTGCACATGAAATGAACAAGTGACCTTAGGTAGGATCCAGCCCATACTTTTTGACGTACACTTCTCTATCGGAGGCTCTTATCTGCCGTCATAGTGGATGAATACAAACATGCACAGGTAGGTTGACTCATCTAGCAGATTTTAAGTGCCCACTTCAGGGTAATAGGAATGATTTGATAGATGCAGATGCTTATATTCTGTTAGAATGAATTCTATCTCATTCCACAGACTTGTGAAGCGTACTTAAAATCACATTCAGCGCATACAATTTTATCGACAGGTTTCTGGAGATCAGAACATGATAACACAAAAATACAGGTTAGAAATCAACCAGCTGTCCTGGCTATATTGTGAAATGAGGCAATGTATTCATATTCATGTATTGACAACAATCAAACATTGTGCTTTAAAAACAAGAATAATGGCACTATTGCAGTTGCACATTTTCTGTGATAAACAAGTTAATTGCTTCAACAGTGGTGGCTTAAGAAAGTGGAATATTAAATGTCTGGGGTGGTGGTGGGGTGGTGAAGGTAAATCATTTAAAAAAGTGTCAGGAAGAATCAGAAGTCCAGCAAATATAGCAAACATCTCAAAAATATCATTGTAAACAACACAGGGAGCAGAAGCTGGCAGAAGTATTTACAGTGCTAGCAAATCATTAGGATGAAAGTACGCATGCATTTCTTACATATATGTATATATCCTTAAAATAAAATTAAAAAAATAAATATATATATATATATAAAAGATGACAGGGAAAAAACACACATAAGAGTCATAAATTGACTAGAAACAACTTCTCTGAAACTTACATGGTTCTGTACTGAATGCCTCTTCTGGAGTGGTATGTTTTGCAACCAATGTAGAGAATGATTAGGACACCAAGCGTCAGCACAATGCCACCTACAAAACTGCCCACGTCAAATCTGGATGTTTTTTTGTCTATGACAGTCTCAGATTTTGATGTGGCTGAAAGAAGAAAACAAAAGTCACTTTTTACAAATTTTGTTTCAAGGGACTCCTTTGTCTCCTGCATTCCCCAGATGACTGACATGTCATATAAAGACCCAGTTGGACAAATTTAACGTAGGCCAACTGGCAAGGTACCAGCCAAGCACACTGAAACCTAGAGCTAAGTTTTTAAGTGCCAAATTCTGGTGACACAGAAGCAGCTGGTCCAACTGCTTCCTCTCTCTGAAAGACTGATTGCCACTTCTCTCCCAGCTCTCTCTTCCCCTGCTTTTTCCTCCTTCCATGCATGCAGCTCCTGCCCTTCTTACACACCAGTTCTAGTGTTTTTCAGGCTCTGTAATTTAACTTGCTAAGTTTGTCCTGAAATTACCCAGCAGAAAAGGAAGTTGGTTTTAGTCAGAGGAACATACCGGGTCAGCCTACAGAAGGACCAGCAAACACCAACTCATTCAGCATAGTTAACTGGTGGGAGTAAAATATTTTAGTGGTGATGAACGGATTGTTTTACCATGTCTCATGGGTATGCATCCTACATGAGATTCCCTTGAAGATCAAATATTGGCATACATATCATGACCTTCAATAAGCCCTAGTAGTTTCCATGTGAAAACTGATTTTATTTGCCACCAAAATACCCATTTTGTACCAGTTTGTTTTCAGTAGAAGGAGCATTACATGGCTAACAAAGATATGCTGACAGCTCCACCTACCCAATAATGATTCACTCGTAAGGCAACAGTGAACTCTACAGGTACTGTTTTTGTATTCATGGGTACTGTAAAACTGAATTTTGCAACTTTCACATGAAGTGTAACTCATTCATAGTCATACCCTGTCCTCCATTAGGGATAAAATTTGTTACATTACTACAAATGGGGCCAACAGAGCTCAGTCTCTCTACCAAGCCAGCAGGCATATTTTGAGCCACAGGTTGGCTGCGAGGGATGAAGTAGTAGAGATGAGTTTGTGTAAACTGTAGAAGAGAGAATACAAGAAATACAGAATTTGCACTCAGAAGCCTAGTGCAAAGCCTCATAAAAAACAGGCTTTCTCCTAACATCACTAGTCTCCTCACTGTGATGCTGGTTCAGACTAATTGCATTGCTTCTTCTTAAATACATCAGGTCACTCAGGGTAAGTTTTATTGAGTACATGGTGTGTTCAGAGGAACATTGCTGTGACCAGCTAAATAAAATGTCACTCTTGCTTTTCAGCATGCAAATATATTATTTCTTTGTGACACTACTGCAAAACTAACAGCTCCAGAATTGTGCAACATGTCAACACGTATACAAACCTTCAAGAGCTTCTTGAGGTGTGAGCTCACCTGTTACAGAAGTGAGAGGAATCTTGGAAGTGGTCACCGTAATATTGAGATGTGAAGATGTGGCTGATGAAGTTGTAGTTGAAGTTGTTGTCCGGCTGGTACTGGATGTCTGAGTAGTCACAGTGGTGGACATCGTGGTGTTGGTGGGCTGGCTGGCATTGGCAGGTGCACCTGGAAATTGTTATTTTTGATATCACTCAGAAAAATATATAAAAATAACTGTATACGCATTGAATTACACACCATTTGTCACACCCACATAAAATGACAGGGTAACAATGAAACAATCATTCCATGTATATCCAGGCTTGTACACAGACCCTTCACTTACACACTTCCTTTAGAAAGGCCTAACTCCCAGTTTGCAGGGCTCAAGGTCAGGAATGGTTTTAAGGAAAAGCTGTAAATAAAACCTGGATAATATCCAATAACTTTTAAAAGCATCAGATCTTTTGGGTAACGCTATTCAATTCCATAGAATCGCTCCTAACTTAGAATATTTCAAAAATGTCATAAAATTCTGAATCAAGAAATAATTTTCCAATTTTCCAGGTAACTAAGCTTTTCTGTAAGAGCAGATTTTGCATGGAAACACCAAATTTTATCAATGATTTAATCTTTAATTTAGTTCTGATTAAAAGACTGGCTTTACTAAGGCTGCCTGTATTTTAAACTTAGCAGAGAGAATTCCATATGTATGTTAAAACTTAAGGCTCAAAATGTATGTAGGTTGAAATTTAAAGTTCAAAAGGTTTTCCACAGATGGTAAAAGTTCAACTAAATTAACTCTGGTAGCTTGTATCACTTACTTAATAGCAGCCTATATTGCCATGGTTAAAACAGAGGACTGGAATGCTGTTTCACAAGTTTGGCTGACACTTAATGTCTTTAACTTTTATTCTGCTTTTACCTAATATTTCCCCTTCCTATTTCACCTAAAGCAGTAATGAACTGTTCAGAACAAAATTACCAGGAGGCAAAATGCAAGAGTAATAATAGAGGAGGTCGATATTTATAGCAAAATCATTAGAACCTTGATAGAAGGCAGAATAATCTTAAGAATAATTACTTACTTTTCTAAGAAGGAAGAAACAAGAAACATGAGCCTCTTCTGTAACTAAAATTTCTCTAAGCAGACAACATGAGGAAATAGCTTTTATGTATGAAGGAATTTTAAGGGGAAAAAACTCCATTTGCACTGTCTACTGCTGTATTATTTCTACAACCTCATACAATCTGGATTCATTTTCATTACCGGAATTCAAATGGCCAATGACACCTGTGTATTCTTGAAATTGTCTAATAGTAGAACACTTGAATAAAGGTAGTTTCATCTCAAATCCACTGTAAACCTGATATTCAGTTTTACAGCATCTGAAATGTTTCTCAACAATGAAACACTGAGACAATGTAAGCATTCAGAAAGGCAAAGCATCATGTACGCCTGTTCATTTAACGTTAAAACTACTGAAACAGCCCAACACAATCCCCACAGTAAATGTTATTTATTTTCTTGTCCTTTGATGTTATTATTGTATTTTGCCATGACCCTGGGAAACACTTTTGAAATAAATATTAATTGAGATGGAACATATGAAGTACCACACTTACGTGCTTACCTTGTTACAATTAGGAAATTCAGTTCCTCTATGAAGCATGTGTAAAATACATCAGATAAAATTCAGGGCACATTTTAATACTGGCAGGCAAGCTCCCCAAATGTACAATGATATATAAATATCAAATGGTTCCTCATTGTAAGAAATAAGTAAGATATGGACGTCTATATGGAAACCATCTACAGTCATAGGAGATGAAATCACACCTGGCCACTACATTCTTAATATAAAGAGACACCTACAGTGAAGAAAGTCTAATCTGAATGCAAGTGTCAATCAATAACAATTTGGGTTTTTTGAGACACGATTTCTGAGTGTCAAACTGGCTCGTGTTTCTGAGTAACATAATGGCTCATATGGCTAGATGAGGCTCTTGGCAATCTGCTCCAGTGGGTGGCATCCCTGCCCATGGCAGGGGGTTGGAACTGGGTGATTTTAAGGTCCATTCTACCACAAGCTAATCTATGATTCTGTGATAATAGTTCCAGGTGTATCATTATTGAATGCTATTACACAAAGATGGTACTTATTCCATGCGCATTAAATTACCCTAAAGAAAACAAGAGGCAGTGCAAAAAACATCCAAACAGCTATCATGAGGAAGTTTAGCAAGTTTGCATATTACCTTCTCCCCCTTTCTTATTCATGATCGTTTTTCCTTACTTTATCAAGATTACAGAACTTGGTGATGTAACTTCTATATTAAAAGTAAAGCCTAGTTAACCTTCTACAGATTTATCTTTCACGATGTATTTAGTGCCAGTCACTTCAGAACATCAGTGGGAGGCCTTCAGAGGCACGTGGGGAATTTGGGAAGCTGATATGAATTGGACACCAATCTGTTCTGCTTTGTCTTTGAGAAATCTTAGCCATGCTATTTTACCAACAGAGGTAAGATGAAAGAACATTCACTAAGAACATCTGTCCTTTTATCTTTTATTTCCCTAATTACTTTTCCCCCCAGAAGACCAGCTGGGCTTAATTGAACATGCTAAATAAACCCAGGCTGCATGAGTTAATTTTTATTATTTAAAAAGGATGCATGCCAGTAATATAGTTCAGGTTTACGAAGCTTTATTTTAAGAGACAGGTATTTTACTTTGTAAGCTACCTGTGTTTAAAGAAGTTATCTTATATGCATCCATCAAACTATCCGTACAGTGTGTAATTCTTAGCACCACGCAATACACCATGTGTATTCTAACTCAACAGGGAAGAGCACAACTAACTGCTCAAACTGCATAAACATTGTGCTAACACACAGAATAATTATTACTGATTATCATAAAATAAGTATTTCCTTCCACAGAAGATGTTTTTTCTGAAGAATGAGATTTTCACTGCTGCCATGGAAAAAAAAAACACAAACAAAACAAAAGAACAAAGCAAAGACTAAGCAAAAATCTCTGAAGTTTCTAACAAACAAACAAAAAGACAAAAACATTGAAGGATGTGAATTGTAAACCAGGTGAAGCAAGACATGGCTGTCTGTTAGGTTGGTACTGTGCCTAATAGTGCAGGGCTCAGGACTCCTTTTACTATTATTATCTATACATAATAAACCTCAAACCTCTGCAAAAAGCCCACAGTCAGAGCTGGCGTGCAGGGTGGATTAAACACCTGTGTTTAACATTGGCTTTGCACATGGGGAAGGCCCTAAGGCAACAAAGGGATTACAAAAATCTCTCCTCTCCACTTTCCAAGCTAGGCATGCTTAAACTGGTACATTGCAGGCGATGGAATGAGAAACTTCCTTGCTACACAAAGCTCTTTGCAAAGATTATTTTTTCCCTGATGAGTATTTTATTCTTAAATGAATTGCAAACAAATCATGGTAGCTCAGAGGTCATCTGGAGACTGCGGATGCACAAAGTGAGAGTTGTACTGGAAATGCAGTGATTTAGCTGGGACCTTATGATCAGCATAAAACTCTACAAATACACAAGGTATTTTAGAGTAGGCACAACATTTCTGCCCTACTTTCACCTGGCTGTTAGCACAAAGGGGACTTGGTGTATGCACAAAACTAGCTTTTCTTTTCTTCTCTCAGATACAACCTTTTATCTGTGCATCACAGACTGAATGACTGCATAACATTAATTCTTGCCCAGTCTTTACCGATGTGGTGAAATATGCCTGCTCAAGCTCTTCCAGAAAAACATTTTCTTAATTTCCATTTTTAATAATCTCACATTAACATAGGCAAAGGTTGGAATACTGCAAATCCAAGTGGATGAACTGCTTGTGTCTCACGTTAAACATCTGCTTTCAAACTCTAGTAATTGATCTAATAAAGTTTCTCATTTCTACAAATATGTGTTTTGTAAACACATTGTGTTGGAGCACCAGAACTGCAACAGTGTTGAGAAATTATTTTTACCTACAGTTCTTTTGCCAAGGTGTGAAGGTAAGATGGTAGTGCTAGAACAGTACAAAAATACTGTGACAGACTGTCCCCGATCTGCTGCTCATGTCTAGCTTGAATTCCAGTGTTTCGTGCTATGAGCTCTACGAAGACTAGTTTCTATTTGTATAAGATGCCATGAGTCTTAACTAAAAGGAAACAGAGCCTTAAAACTCAAGTCCCAGTGCCTTCATTATGCCCTAACTCTATTTACTATAAAATATCATAAGCAGATATGTGCTGTTTACATAACAACACACTCAGTTTTACTACATGAAAATGGAGGAAGTTTGCTTGGAGACAAAGAATAAGCATTAAAAAAGAGCATTCCTTTCAACTCTTCCCTGAAACTTTATTTTTTGATTCCTGTTACTCTGTGGCACTGCAACTGTCATGGCTTCTACCCACAAAGCATGCAATCTAAACTTTAAAAATAGTATAGTTTCATCTTAGACTTGTTTTACATGCTGGCTCCCAGTCTTCTGAAATTATAATGCCTCTCTCAAATACCCACTTTTGATGGATATTCCTTTGAAATTTGGTATGGTTTGGGGATAGTTTTGGAGCTATCTTCTAGATGCATAGGAAAGGCCAGATGAACAAACACATACCTGTTGTATTTGATGTAGAAGTAGGTTGTGTGGATGGTATAGGAGAGAGCCTGGATGAATTGCCGTTATTCTCTTCAAGGACAAAAGAAAACAAGAAAAGAAATATCATTCATTTTCATTTTTAACTTACTGTAATTAGGGTACTCACATCACAATGCTCTCCTTTACGTTTGCAGGCTCTGAGTGGGAACAGAGCAGAGTGCATTCCACCTCAAACCAGATTGTTTTTTTCCCTCTAACGAATGCTTACAGACTTCAGAGCGACTTCAGAGCAGCAAGAACATATTTACATTGTATGTACAGCAGTTCTCAAATACTCTGCGATCTGAATTCTTTGCATCTCATTCTCTTTGCTCTCTTCCATTTTCACATTATGGTCTAATCCAGCTTTTGTATCTGCCATGTTGTCACTGACTCTCTTGACCTACTCAGGTGTTGTGTCTTCTCTAGCTTTTATTAATCTGTTTCAGTTCCTTTTCCTGTCCTCCAATCTTTTATTTCATTTTGTTTCATCTCTATTACAAACTGGGCTCATATTGGAACATATTGTAGTTGTGTTACACAGGGATGGACTGACGCTCAGTGAATCAGCCTTCTGTGAGCTTACGCGGTCTCTGCACAAAAAGGCTCCTGTGAATGCACCTATTTCAACAGACTTTTAAAACATAAACTGCTTCAGTTTTAATGTTTTTCTCCTTCCCTCCTTTTTTTCCACTTCTGCTTTTCCAGTTCTCTTTTTTCTCCTTCCAACTCACGCTACTTCAGTTTCTCAGGCACCCTAACACTCTCTCTTCAGTCCTCATTCCTGTGTCCCTCTTCAAAATTAGTCAAAAGGTTAATGGTCTCTCCCACCTAGCAATGATTTTCTGGGCTGTTCTTGAACTCCCATTCCTGAGAGTGTCACTGCTCATACATCCCTCCCTCCGGTTCTGCACTGTTGCCTATGTCTGTTCCATGATTACTGTTTTCTCTGAAGTAACTGGTTTCTTACAGCACCCCCCACATTGCAAGTGTTATGTAACTAGCAGCAGCTCTGTGGCTTTTCATCACGGCTGGAAAATACAGAAAATAATAGTAACAAGAGCAACTGCCATCAGAATCAAGCAACAGGAATAACTCTTTTGAAAGGATCTCCTGTTCTTAACACCAAAGAAGTCTGCTTTAGAACAGTTTTGTCAACCCTCTTTGCAATTGCACACATTATGAGTGTGTTCAGGTTTACGAGCACCAATTTATACATTTGTATCATCTACCAAAATGGAGGAGGAAAAAAAAAAGAAAAGAAAAAAGTAGAGAATGATTTCATTGCTTTTTCCTTGTTACAATCATAGCCAACTAGCCCCAATGTTAAGTACTAAACCCACAACTTGTATACTGAGGTATCTGGGATTCTAGGTTGCAGATTTAATTGCCTTTGAGAACCAGTCTATGATTGTACCATTACGAACACATTCTTTCTTGTATATGTTGATTTTTCTATCAGTATAAGCCATGGATATGCCTGGGGCTAAACCTTTCCCACACTGGCCCAACACTGAAGCCAGAACACAGCTTTGGGTTTTCCCCAGGTTTTGAGTGCTTGCTTCTGCAACCTTGGGAACACATCTGGATGTGGACTGCATGCTCATACAGGTGAAAAGAAGCCGTGTAGATTACCTAGAATTTGCGTGTGAGTCAGTGATGCAATTAATACAATGACAAAGTGAGTCAACGAGCAGAGTATTGGCTATTCATCTCACTTGTTAGCCAACAGCAAATGAGACAAGCAAAGGAATACAGAGTAAAAACAACCCAAGGAAAAATCCCTTTTGCATGGGTGGCTTAAACATCATACATTGCTTAAAGCCATGCACCTTAATGCAGAAAAATGAGATCACGCTATGAAATAAACACATGCTTTAGCAACAAGCTCAAGCACAGTGGACCCAGAATCCGCTTTGATGTTAAAAAAAATTAAATGAGCAAATGCCTTGCCTTTTTCTCAGCAGAACTGATGTCAACAGCCTAGAAGAATGCTTGACCTGGTTCTCCTCTTTTTAACTGTAAATTGGTGTTGGCAGATATTTCTAGTTCTGCGCATACAATTTTCCCACTTAATTTCAACTCTCTCTGGTAAGGAGTAACATCCTGTTGCTCTGGGGTACCTAAGACCATGAGAACTGACTTTTAGTTGTCCTGGAATGGATGTGACTATCAGACTACCTCCCTCCTGCCCAACAGCTGTTCATGAATCAATAAAGGATCACCTATTACAAGGCAGTTTCAGACATACAGTGATGCATATTTTCTCAATGCTACTGAAAAGTAGAAACAGAAGTGCCAGGAGTATTACCTTGCTCCGTAGAGTGTGAAGTCTCATTAAGGGTTGCATTACTGATGGCTGTGTTTGTCCCTCCATTGGTATCTTCAACTTAAAAACAAACAAACAAACAAAAAAAGGTGGTTTAGTTTAAGTGTTTTATTACCATGAAGAGAAAAAAAAGAAATTAGTATGTAGTATAGCAACTGTTGTTTGCTTTGGGCATCTACACGACTAAACTACTGTGGACGATATAAACGAACAGTACCACAACAGCTTGCTCTTAGCACGTTAAAAATGACAGCCGCACTACCCAACCATAAAATCAGCTGGAACTCCTTCCCATCCTCAGTTTTATCTTCCCCATCATCATCATCCCAAGTTCTCTTCTTCCTTGAGATGCAAGGAGACCGAAAGAAGCAAGAGGTAGAAAGTCAGGCACCTTTCTTCAGTAACAACACATGATCTGCATCGCCTACAGCAGAAGGAAGAGAACTTCTCAGGTAAACCTTCTCCTCTAAAGACTGTAAGGCTTTTGTCTGCAGATGAGTGCTTGCTCTGCCCCTGCGTGGACAGCATGGTGAGATAACTCCACTACGAAGCTGCGTTGCTGAGTTTGGTACTAACAGCATGTTAATGAGTGTTTGTAAGGTTAGGAGTGGGAGAGAGACGGATCACATTTGCCAGTGAAATATCATCATACCCTGAAGACTGAGGCCTGTTTAGTCTGTCCTCAGGCCTGGTCCTACACACAAGTAGCAAGATTAAAACACAAACCACGCAGAAGGCAGTGCCTGGCATTCCCACACTCGCAAGAGGACCAGCTGCAGATCCTGCCTTTGCACAGGGGTGTCTAGTTTTGATGACTTCAGACAATCTCATGTTACAAGCAAGCAAATAACTGGAACTAAATATCCCAGAAATAGGGCATTTCGTAGTAGTTACAAAACCTTTGTCAAGAAACAACTCAGAACAGTAAAGTTGGTGAGTACAAGTAATAAACTACTCATTGTATCTTATCACCGTGGCAGCAAGACTGAGGGCAGCGTTGCAAGATGCATTAGAATATTTAATTACAAAGTTTAGGGAAAAACACCATGCAGCCCCCTGGTTTTATGGAAGACAGGTAAGCTAAGCTTTGCCAGGAAGGTCCCAATCCTGCAGAACGTGACCCCTACCAGAGCCAGGGCCCTCACATACCAAGACATCTTCATACGGGGTACTGCAGAAGCACAGACCACACTGGAACACGTGGCAGTGAATGGGACAGGTGAGAAAAAGCTGAAAACACCACCATGTCTGAACTGTTCTGTATCCCCAAACCGTGGTTTTGGGATCAGAGCTGTGTGTATCACCCTGGGGGGGCAGGAGACTTCACCCAGGGGGACTGGAAGGACATCCAGTGTTACAGCCAAGGGAAAAGCAGCACGTCCTTCTGCACAGTGATGGCTCCAATGACAGTCAGCAGCTCTCATTCATGACAACAGACTGCACTGTGCAACTGGTCCAAAGCAGAGCAACAAGGGTTTCTGGGGTCACCAGGAGCAGAACTGCAAGGGTTAGATGGCTTGAGAGACTCACATGCACATGCATTTGCTTGAGGACAGGAAGGAAGGGGGAAGATAGCTAGCAGACAGCTGCAGCGTGGAAGACTACACACACGCAGAGATAAAGCTCGCTGGGTCACAGGATTAGCTGCAATGTTGGGGCTAGAAATCTTGGGTACAGAAAATCTGCCGATACTTGCTTCTACCACGATCCAAAGGAGAAAAAAGAGAAGTTCCTCACTTTTCATGACGTAACATAACTGAACCAAGGAAATACCCGATTTAAACAATGCACCAAACGCTCCAAATACCAGAAAAGGTCATGGAAAGGGGATCGGCAGCATTTTTGTCAGACAGCTCTGTGCTTTCCTCTCTTCAAGGTTGGGCACAGATGGAGCTACAAACATAACTGCTTGTGGCTGGCTGGGGCACAGCTGAAAGCGAGCGTGCTTCCTGTGAAACACACAGCACAGTTAGCTACAACAAGCACTTTCAGGGCCTCTCTGTGGTTTTGTTGGTATAATGCATAAGATGTCATGAGCTTGAGACAATTTGGATAAACAAACTTCCAAAAGGGCAAAATCACTCGAGTTCCTCTGGCTTTACGGCACGAATACAGCTTCCAGGAGTGGTGCTCGGACACGAGAACTGAACACAGCGGCAGATACAAGGTAAATGTGAAAATACACAAAAAAAAAAATTAAGTTGACTTTATTTTACCATATCCTGAAAAAAAAAAAAAATCAGCACAGTGGGTAACTCCCATTAACCCTTAATGTTAGAAATCTGCAGTCTCCAGCTGAGGCATGCACCAAATCACTGCTCTCTGTAGATAAAACCTGGTAGAAGACGCACACACGAATGGGTGGCATTGCTCATTCCATTCCCAGTACAGACAAAGGACAATCTGCCCACTCTGACACTCACATACATTTCTAAGGATTCACAGGCTTTCCATCCAGCCCAACCAAACCTAGTGCTGTACAAAGATGTTGGAATACAATTCACATTTTTTCTAAGCACAACTTCACTTTCATTTTGAGGACATTTTGAGTCATCTACTAAAGAGTGCCTGGGAACCTTTTCTTTTCACACTGGACACCAAGCAGGTAAGTAGGTGAGTTTTATGTCTAAACAGTTCCGCTTTTGTTAGTTTAAAAACGACAACAAAGTACAGAGGCACTGACAGAGCACGGTCTATCAGAAAAATCCTTGGCTTGCACAGTAGCCTCTAAGCAATCCAAATGGGTAAAAGTCAAGGTCCTGGACTGGTTAAAGCAGAAACATGAATGTGGCCAGCCCCCTGACAGTCCCTACCATTAGGATTCTCCTTCTTCCCAGTGGGAACAGAACAAACTCAAATTCTGGAAAGTAAAACAAGGACAACCCCCAGTCTCAAATCTATTGCAACATCAGCTAGGCAGTTTTGACAAACTATAAATCCAAACCGCTGGTGATATCCAGAAACTCCATATTTCTTTTCCCTTTAGCTCAACAAGGTCTTTTTCTGTCTAAGTGGTCTTGACCTAGCAAGGTTATTGCTTCAGCCTGTGACAACGATCAGGCAGGATTATCTCTGCAACTCTTTGGATGTGTTCTCATGTCTAACATTGTGAAGTTATCTCACAGTCTTGCAAAGGAAAGCATGTATACCGTTACATAGATGCTTAAAGAAACAGCAGGGACGAAAGTAACTGATTCTCAACCTCAGTCCATTTGAGACTGAAAAACACTTAAACCTATTGCTGCCACCCAAGGATCTAAGAGAAGAATGGAGATGCACTGAAATAAAAACGCCATGCCCATTTTCAGGTCTGGAGACTGCTGCTGCCACTCTTTTCTGGTGTCATGAGCAGTTTTGTTCACAAGTAAGCTCAGAGGAGATGCTGAAGATCTTTTCTGAATGAGTAGGAAGGGGGTGGGCTCCCTGCACAGGAGCATCAGTTCTCCGTACTCTGTAAGATGTCATGAAACCAACTGGATTTTTTATAATAATGGGGAGGAATTTTCTAGACCATACTATTTTGGTAAATGTTTCTTCCACTGACTTGACACACAGAAATAAACTTTCTAGCAGAGTAAAAGAACAGCATTATATTGAAATAACAAGTTTGCCCAACAGTCTTGACTGGAATGAGGACAAATCTACTGCCACCTTCTCATATCACACCAACCCTTGCTGAAACCAACACAGACCTCAGCAGGAGTTTCTGGAAGTTGCTGAATATGTGGGCAGAATAAAAAGATCCAGAAACAATTACAAAAAATACTGAACAACATAGCAAAGCATACCGTGTAAGTGCTGTTCTGTGACTAACCGAAAATGCAAGCTTAGGTGAATGATGCATTTTTCACTTTTGTCTGAACGTGAAATCTGTACTTCAACGTGTTATATTAAGGAACAGACCTAGACTACACGCATCAGAGCCTGACCCAAACGTAGCTGTTATTTAATCAAGTGTATCCATACATACTGATAAATAATAACTTCTCAGGGGCTCCCTGGCTCACCCTACAGCAGTCACCTCAATAGTGGTGACATTGAGCTGAACCTAGAAGGGCACAGTTTCTCTCACCAGGTCGTAAGTGGAACCTACGCAACAAACTCAAGTATAAAAGGACTAAAGTTAGCCTGCCTAAAGTTAGATGAGACCAACCCTGCCACAGGAGACAGCACTGACTGTATGTGGGGTTAAACCAGCATACAGAACCAGGAAGCAGCACAATAAAGGACAGATCAGGCCAATCTCCTATCTAATGAAATGGCAGTCTATCTTTGTGAAATGGAGGCCATAATCTCAGCAAAGCCGTAAACAGATTACAAGTAAGTTTCGGTTAAAAAAAAAAAGTGTAAAAAACAAATTTTATTTATTTATTTATTTAGGGCAAGAACGTTATTTTGTTCAAGTTAATTTTGGTACCCATCTGTCGGCTTACGTACTTCTGAAAACTGTGAAGCACTGCACGAGGCGTTTCAGTTTTTGGAAAAGGCGATGCTGGCAGCTCGGACTGTTGTCTCTCTCTTTTTATTCGAGTGCCTTCTGACAATTGCCGCCTGAATGCCGCCTTTCACCACCACAAAACAAGAAGCTGAGCGTTTAGGAGCGCCAGCCACCGGGCAGGGACGCACTGCTGCCGCGCGGGACAGAAACCCACCGAAACCCACCACCTGTCCCAAAAGCAAAGCCCAAACTCTCCCGAAGCCACCCAAAACCGCTCGCCACGATGTCACCGTGCCTCAGAGAGGGGCAGGACAGGGGGGCACCCTCCCAGCGCGGCGCAACACACCCGGGGCACCGCGACCCCCCCGGGCCACCCTGAGGCAGAGCGGGGCGCGGTACCCCCCGGCTTTCCCCAACCCATCCCCGCAGCCTCCAGCTCCCTGCTCCCGTCCTCCCGCGGATGCTACTCACAGGAACCGGGGGCGACAAGCAGCAGCAGCACGCAAGCAGCACAGCCCCAGAGCCACATGGCCGCGGAGAGAGCCGGAGGGCGGCAGCGGGCTCAGCACGCCAGGCGCTGCCGGGGCCGGGCCGGGGCGGGGCGGGGCGAGGGGCGGCGGCCATTACAGGGCGCCCCGCCCAGCCCTGCCTCAGCGCTGGGCATGGGAGCGGGTTGGGGGCTGTGGTGGTTTGGGGTTGGTGTGGGGGGTGCTGAGAGAGGAGCTGAGAGAGGAGAGGAAAGAGGGGAGTGGCCTTTTACGGTGCTAGAGTAATAGTGCTGTGAGTCTGTGAGTGGTAGGGGAAGCAGGAGCCGAGTGCTAGGAGTGCTACATGCGTGTCTTTCAGTTATTGATATAAATAAATGCCTTTTCTGTGTGTTGTTTTAATAACTCTCGAGTCTCAGTGGTGAACTTGGGTCTTCCTCTGCTGTTGGTAATGCCTGTCTCAATAATGTCTACTCGTCCGTCTTCTCCGCAGCTTACTGTGCTTCTTCCTAATGCGACTGCCTGGCTGCTCGCAGTGGGTAACAGGGTACAGGTCACCCATCGTACAGACAGATCGTGTTTAATGCAGTTCTGTAACCTGAGTGGAGGCCACAGAGCTATCCTAAAATTTCCCTACATACCTGGAAAAGTTTTACACATCGTTAACAGCAAAGCTACAAAATTGACTGCAAGGGCCATAAAGTAAAAGAACTGTTCATGTCTGCTACCATATATGTTTTCTTGCATGCTACTAACGTAAGGTTGGTGTCAGACACTGTAAAGGAAATTTATGAATGTGTTCTTAAGTATCAAAACAGCTAGAAAAGCCTTCATTAAAGGAAAAACAACTGTGTGCTGCTACAAATTGCATTCTAAAAAGCTGGAGAAAAATACTTTCAATGTGGGTGGTTGTAGCATCCTCATCAAGGTCACAGGAGGATGTTTAGCATGCATCACTACATTTATGTTCCCTGTGGCACAAAGATATTTGCATGCCAAGCCAAAGAGAGAAAGGGACTGGCCTCAGAGCAGAAAGGCAGGTGGTGACATTGTACCGAGGCATAGACCTGGGTCACTTCCTTATGACGGAGTTACCCTTTCACAACCATTTTGTCTGTAAGTCTCAGCAAGAGAGTGGTAAACTAAAATGTTGAATAAAGGCCTTGCATTTGGTGAAAGTAGATGATATGTGTTACACTTTGGGCATTTTCTTATGTCTTTGTTTTGCGTTGCTTCCCATGTAGTTCTCCTGAATGAGGCAACTGAAGAGCAACGTGAACCTTTTGCCTGTGAATTTTCTGAAATGATTCTCCAAAGCTTTTCTTTATCTTGGCAGTAGGAATAACAACTGCTGCTAGCCTAACTCCAGTAAAGCTAATAATACGTATGTTATGAAGTATAAGGGCTTGTGGTTATAGAAGCAAAGCTTGTAATAAGAGTTTTTTATTAATCTAACATGTATTTAGAGGATAAAGGTATTAATTATGTAAGTTCTCCTTCAGCTCTTGCACAACTCTGGCAAACATCAGGTTTAGAAGAGACTGGAAACAACTTATTTTGGGACTAGCCTAATTAACATTGCTCAACTTGTGTATCTGCAGGAGAAGAGTAGTCAAAATACACAGAACAAGAAGAAGTCATAGACTTGTGGAAGACAGAAACATAACTCTGGTAGAAGCGATGAGTTAGCAGGAACTGAGATGTGCTGAAAAGTAGCATGAGCTCTGCTGTGTAAAGACAGAGAAGGTGGAAAACTTGGTGTTTGTCATTTTGGCTTGATCCAGCTCCATGTGATGTTCATAGTCCTGTGGGAAGTGATTTTCTGACAATATATCTGGGGGTAGCTGAGAGCTGTTCATGTGCTGAGAAGAAAGAAAAGTTCTGGGAAAATCTAGTGAAAGTTACCATCTTCTTTTGGTACATGGTGTAATAAATGATTTCTCATCTAGATTCCCAAGTAAAAATAGGTGAGGGTTTTCTTTTTTTCTCTTCCTACATTTGTATGTGGTATTCCATGTCAGGGAGCAGTAAGAACAGGACTAGCCCTAGTGTAAGTGACGGGTGCCATGGGTGACCGCGGCACAGGCAGGACCTGAGCAGAGTGGTTCCAGGTGGTCAGCCCTGGTCTCAGATGAGCCAAGGTGATGAGCCTGATCCAGGGAGCCCAGCTGGGAATGGCAGGAGGTGGCTCAAAAACAAAGCTATGACATAGGTCTAAGGTCAGAGCAGGGGACAGGGCAGAACATAATGCTGTCCCCCTTGTCAGTCACTAAGGGTGGCTGGGGACAGGCACAGCTATCAGGTAGGTCTAGCAAGGACTGATGGCCCAGGCCTGAGTTGAAAGATGATGCTCATGGATGACTGAGCAGAGGGCATGTGGATGGAATTTCCAGGCGAGGCTGGTCAGGGTTTGTTGGTATCAGTTAAGGATCAGTAGTGCACTCATGGCCCTGATGTTCAGGCAGGTGTGGAACAACATTCCATAGGCTGTCATCTCTCCTTGTCACAGCTGTCTTCCTCTCAAGATCTTTGAGTAATATCAATAGTGCACTTTCCTCTTATGTAGCAGTTTTTCCATGCAGATCAGAAAACTTTATGAAAATCAAGTGTGGTAGACTTCTTAATTTGACTATTTGGTTTACAGTGAAAGCTCACAGATGCTTTGGTGGTGAGTGGGAGCTTAAGATAGGTAACTTCTCGCTGCTGTGTTGCGACAGAAACATGGGGTTGTTGGCTAAGCACAATGCAGCCACCTTACGGAGGTGATGCCACAACTGATTGTAAGGATGTAAACCAGCAAACTATATTCAAAACCTTGGACTCAGTATTTATTCGATGAAAGCTTTATGACCACTGTAGTTTTCCTGCATCTCATAGAGTGTCATCTCTCCTGGTTAACATACTTAATCAGCTGTCTTCCTCTCTCACAATGCTTGAGTAATACTAATTTAGGTTACACCCAGAACAGTCATTCACAGCATATACTTAGTCTGATGTCTGCTGTGTCTGGATCCAACATGTACGAGCTTTTATTCCCCACCCCCAAAGGTGTTATTCCAAACATAATAGATGACACCGTGCTTTACAAATCCTGTTGCTTTTATATTCTGAGATGTCAGAGTGACCTTGCTAGCTCAGCAAAGTGTTTCTATTTACGAAAATACAGGAATATGCAACATGTTTTGCTGAAATACTGGCAAGAGTAACTTTAATTCATGCTTCTTGGTGTTACAAATGTTGCACTTAAGCTCTGTTGAAATCTACTTCTTAAGTGAGGTAAGAACCAAGGTAGACAAAACTATTTAATCAGTGTTAGCCAATCTGCATTTGCTTGTGTTTCTTCATTCATACTTCTTAAAGAGTAAGGGATATTGTTCTTAATTATTATTCATCAATTATTATTGATGCTATCAGGATTAGCTATATTTTGTTGAGCCGCAGCTCCCACATGAAGCACCAGCACACTCTGAATGAAAACACATTCCCTTGAGCTCTCTGTTGTTTAAGAGTGAACAACTGTGATGAAAACAAACCATAATGCAACTATTTCAGTCAGAAAGATCTGTACACATCATTGTTTGAAAAGCCTTTTACTCCATGAAATTTCTATTCCTGGATAGCCTTAAATTTTCCAAGCCACGCAGCGGATTATTCATCACTGTGTTATATTCAGTATAAGTATGAACCTCCTGCTGGCTTTTCTGTTCTGCAAACTCTATGGTGCTATTTCATATATGGATTTCTGTACTAAAACTACATTGTTATACCTATGTGGATCCTGTGCCTGGCAGTTAGCTTTGCACTCAGGTCCTGATGCAGGACCTTCATCTATGGATCCTTTCAACCAGGGATCTGGTACAGGTGCGTGGAGCCTGCTATAGAGGGTGCTCGGGAGCCTTGCTTATGTATTACCAGGAACATGGGAACCACACCTGTTTAGTTCTTATCCACTTTTTGCTGTTGTTTTACATATTGATGAGTAAGATACTGACTACAACAGCTAGCTTCCTCTTGTATAATGTACTGGGTTATCAGAAGGAAAACACTTCCACTCATAACTGATGGGTAATTTCAATGGTGAAAATACATCATGTAGAGCAGTTTTTCTGTACAGATCACAGCACTTTATAAAACTCAAATGTAGCAGACACCTTATTTTGACTATTCAGTTTAAAGTGAAAGCTCACGGATACTTTGGTGGTGAGTGGGAGTCTAAGAGAGGTAACTTCTCCCTGCTGTGCTGTGACGGAAGCAGGGGGTTGTTGGCTAAGTGCACTGCAGCCACCTACAGAGGTGATGCCACAACTGTCTCTAACGACATAAACAGGAAATATTAAAAATAAATACATGTAACTGAAGCTTCAGGTGAATTTCAGTGTAGTAGGTGATTTTGGAACCTGGCCAGATTGGTGGAATTGAGGAACAGCTAAGAACAGCCCTTGGTGCAACTGTACTTTGGTTCCACACTGTCCTGGATGGGGAAGTTTAACTACCTGGCATGGACAATGATGCTTCCTTCTGTTTTGGGCAGGTGCCTCTTGAGCATGTCTGTCCTACAGCTGGTTAAAACTAACCCCACCTGGCTTCTGGGATCTGTTTCACACTTGGACACAGATGTGCGTCTACATAGATGGAAAGAGAGGGAGTGTATCAGGTTTACCTGGTAAGGTTTTGGTAGTGGGCGGCTGCACAGGTGGCCTCTGTGAGCAGAGCCCAGCAGCTGCCCCATGTCAGATTAGATCCAGCTCCAGCAGGCTCCAAAAGGGACCTGCTGCTGGCCAGGGCTGAGCCATGAGCGACACTGGTTGGGCCTCTAGGAGAGCAGATTGAAGGAAGGGAAAAACCTGCCTAATTAGCCAGAAGCAACAGAAGCCATGCAATTTGTAAAACAAAACAAAACAAAACAATAATAAAAAAAAAATATATTAAGAGTAGCCTTTTAAAATGTAATGTCTAAAATTCAGTCTGAGTATTGGAGCCTCAGTTTAGAGTGCTATGAAAAAAAAAAAAAAAGGCAAGAAAAAACGCCTCAAGCATCCTCATCTCTTCACAGACTGAACGAGAGGACTAGATACTGACCACATCTGAAAGTCAGTGCTTTCATGACCTAACTGAAAATCAGTCAAAGTTCCTTTTTGCTGAATGGGTTTCATAATTTTAGAAATTCTAGCAAGTCATAGTTTCCTCTTGATGTGGGAGAAAGATCTATGGGGAAGTTCTTTTTCCCCTGAGTTAGAGCTATTTACAGTACATTAACCTTTTGGAAACATGGGAAGGATAGGCAATATGACACGTGATTGTACCAAGATATGTTTGAACGTACAAAAAAAAATTCCTTGTAAATATTTTAAAATATAGAATAAAAATGCCAGGAAGTGTTGTTTTTATTATCAATATTATAGGCTAAATTTTATTCTGTGTTGTCTGTATCAAATCCAGGATGACTTTTATAAATCTTACTGGAGTCTTTCTGGGCTTACATTGATGTGATTCAGGGATTAATTTGTCTGTCTCTGTTTTGGTCAGATGGTTTCTATTTGGTACTCCCATGAAATATAATTGTTTTCTTTTCTCATTTTGATGATAATCTCATGATACATATACTGTCATATGCTTATGTTTCTAGATAAACCTTAAAAATACATTTCTAATCACAGCTTCTGAGAAACTGGCTGTACTCCCTCACAGAATTTACTGTTGTGTGGTATTTGTCAAGAGACTAATATATCCAAATGCTTTTCCTTCTTATTCCAGTAAGTGGAATTCTGGACCAGAGTACTTTACATATTAAGGGAGTCCATCATGCTTTTGTAAGTGATGTTTGAAAGATAAATATGAAAATAAAGGGGTCCCTCAAAACATTTTAAATCAGCATTGATTTGATGCAATTCAAGCAGTAATATTTTACTAAAAGAGGGACTGTTGCCAGGAAGCATTCAGTCCAGCGGAGTGAGGCTGCTAACAATGGGCATCCATTGCCAGAAGTGTCCTGATTTTCTCATAAATCTGGTGGTTTGCCTTTGCACTATTACAGCATTGTGAGATAAAAAGGGCCTGAGCCCTCGTTGTGGTCTCTGTGGGTCTTGTGTGACTGCTGCTGTTGCAAGGAGTATTTCACTCTTCTGTATTTGTACCGGGGCTGGGGCTGCCAGCTCTCAGGGGTGCCTGCTTGTGCTCAACAGCTCATTCTTGGCTGCTTGTGTCATGTTCAGGAAAAGGAGGATGCTAGTGCTCTCTTTGTTTCCATTACACATTCACACAGGCCTGTTATGAACATGCTGTTATGTTAATTTTTATGAAACAGATGTTCCAGAAAGTTAAATATGATCACCATATAAAACTAAACACGTGAAGAGATCCTGGTTCCAGAGACACTAACCTGACCTCATAGCAAATGTGCTGGAAAATGAATGCCATCAAGGACATTCACTGAGTAGAAATCTCAAGATTAAAATGAAACAAAAAATAATTCGAAGTAGAGACAGAAGGAGTGTGCAAAATGCACTTCAATAAAAATGATGCTTTTTTATATTTCTATATATGGCATGTTCTGTAAAACAATACAGTATCTTTCTTTCCACGATTCTTTCTTTATACAATTTTTTTTTTTTATCTGATTTTATACAATACATTATCTTTCTTTATACAATACAGTATCTTTCTTTCCACAGCTGAATACTGTGATGATCATGACAATGATTTCTACCTTTTATTTTATTTTGAGCAATCATATATAGATTTGAGGAAATAGTAAATAATAAATCGTTAAAATTAAATAATAACGAAGTAAGAGTAGGTTGTTTTTATAATGTTTAATACAAAGAAATGAGGCAAGTATCTTTCACTTATGTCAGAGTCCTAAGGAGCTGGCTAGCTGCAAAGGGGTGTGCTGGTCATGGCAGCTGTTTGCTTTGGGATGCTCTTTGCTTAATATGGCAAAGTCTCCCCGATCCTGCTTTTGGACGCTTTTTGCACTCATCCTAGTGACATAAATCCTGATTCCAAACTACTTTGGTCCAGAGCTCTTGTTATCTCAAACTTACTATGAACCGTAGCATGTATCATCTCACAAGTCGTCATGCCCTTCCCTTTAAAGAGTAAAAAGCAAGAGTATTTCATAGTACAATTTTGAAACATGACTAATATTGATCACGATAGATTTTTTTATAACAATATTCTTATGTTAAACCAATATTTCTTCTTGACTCTTTGAGGAGCATGAGGATGTCACGCTTGGCTTTGCAGACACAACTTCTATGCACTTTCTTTATAAGCATTGACATTTTTGTGAGAGGTCTGGCTCAAAAAATCAGAGCAGAGGGAAACAATGGCACATATGTTAAATCACCAATGAATTTAAGACTCTGAGTCTCTTATAGACAATATTCTAATTCTGTACGTTAGCTCCATCTTATTATCTGATTAGTGGACTTATTAGTTCAAATAGCAACAAAAAGATCTGTAGAAAGGCAGCAAATGGGATCCCACTCCATAGGAATTAAAAGAGCACTGTGCTGGCTTTCATGGCATGGCCGACCCCAGAGACATCTGTATCACAATAAAATGGTTTATATACATTGGTTAAACTAAGATTCTACCATGACTTTGAGATGTTATTAAGGTATCATTAAGACACCAGTACGGTGTTATTATTATTATTATTGATGTGGACCTACAATTGGCTGAGAAGCTGAGGTTCTTAAAAAAAAACAAAACAAAACATAATGAAATATTGGGACGCTCACACAGGACATTTCCATACTGCTCTCTGGCTGGATGCCCTGTTTGAAAACTGTTATGCTCCTGTGATCTTAGAGCACCTTCTGATTGTCTTCTGACTCCTTGTACATCAGTGTGTGCTCACCCATAACAATATACAGATTTATATATTCTTCTGTACATATATATACGAGTATGCAGTTATGCATACATATTTTAATAGATACACTTTAGATATGTTTATATATACACGCACATACATCTATATTACTATGAATAAAGATATCTTTATATATGTACATACATACGTGTATACAAACATACATAAATATACATATATATCTATCTATATACACGAAGATATTTAAGTTGAATATAATACAGAAATAAGGAAAGTAAGGGAAAGCCCCAAAAGGTTTCCTGAAAAAAGACCACAAAACCATAAGAAGTAGCCAACAGGTTCATGAACTAGAATATATATATATATATATATATATTTGAGATGCATTTCCTTTTCAGATTTTTCATATAGAGAAACAATGAGTGTGGGTGGCAAGGAGCTCCCCTCGTCCATGGCTGTGGGACACGTGTCTCACGCTTGTGAGCCCATGGTGCGGTGCATGAGCTGTCTGCCTTCCTCACCATTAGGTCCAGGACACCACAGAAAGCTGCAGAAACCTCTGGCAGAGTGGCTGAGGAAGTTGGGCCAGGAGTGTGCTGTAGCCCAGCTGTGACCAGCCTGGACCTGTGGCTGCACGAAGCTGGGTAATGCTGACAAACACAGGGAGCACGTGGGCCACCGCAAACTTGCTGCCCGCTGTGACATGGGCACTGCATCACTCAGGTTGGTGCCCAGAGATAACATTTTTGATGCTTTATCTTGATGTTGGTGTCCTTGTAGAAAGCAGCAAATCCCTTCAGCTGAGTGGCTGAGGACAGGAGTGTGCCATGGTCTGGTCATGTCCCTGCATGAGCCTCCAGCTCTAGAAGATGAAGAAGGAACAGCCACCGCCTGTCCCACCAGGGACAACCCCTGCATCCCTACCCAGGCCCAGCCCTTCCTGTCCTTGACCCCCTCCCCACCTCAGCCCTTGTTCATGTGCTCCTTGCCTCCATCCTGGATGGCTGTATCATCTGTGACATGGGCCACAGCCAACATTCTGCTGCTGTGACACAGCCACCACATCACCAGGGCAGGTGCCAGGAGCTGATGGAAGGCCCAGACCTTGGCTGCCCAGAAGAAAATGTCTGTCAATCTTTTTCCTTTCTCAAATGTAGTGGGAAGGGCAAATCCAATAACTCATGCCCTAATTTTTAATCGATCTCACTGTCTTCACCTCAACCCATGAGCTTTTTTATCCTGTTTCTCCCGTTTTGCTGAAGAGGAACAGTGAGTGAGTTATTTTAGTTTATGAACTCTTATGCAATATGGTCCTAAATTGGTTCATACTGTAAAAATTTGAACACATATTTGCTTCTGTGTTGTTAATTGCATTCCACTGGGAAAATACAAAAATGGTTGAACCAAGAAATAAAGGAGATGGCATCGATTCTCCAGAGAGGAACATCTCCACAATATTACCTGGGAGGACTGAGAACAGGGCTCTCCTCTTTTGTTGGGAATTTGTGTCATTTCCCCACGGATGTAAGCTATGTTTAATGGACTGACTGATAGCTCTTTAACAGTGTGTAGAACTAATGCTCATCATCTTTTTAAATCAATGAACAAAGTAGGAAACATGCAATAGAAAATACACAAAACATATCAATAAGGAGGAATACAACCCTGGTTTTCATTCCACACTGTGAAGAGCTCAGGCAGTTCCAGTTCAAAGAGTTTCTGGCTATTCATTCCTAAATTTGTGTCGCATGTCTTATCATTTCTGTGTGATTTGGGGAGGTTGTGCCATGCATCAGATCAGTTTAATGAATCCCATCCATTGTGAAGAGGCAGATTCAGTGTTCTTGCACTTGGAATATCTATCTAAAGATGGCACTCTCTTTTAATCTCCTCCAGCATATCAATTTGAATTCTCTGGTAAACCTAAGGAAAATCCATCGAGATTGCTAAAGAATACTCAGGTGAAATAGACTAGGTAAAAATAAACGCAGAGTTGATGATTGCCACATATGACAAAGCACAGTGATAAGAGTCCTTATCCTCCTGTAGGTGAATAACAACTCAGTCAAGAGATAAAAGGTGTCTGAAACCAAATGCTATTTATGCTTTCTTTTTAGTGACTACATGCTTAGATGTGTTTTTTTTTTGTTTGTTTGTTTTTTATTACACAGCTATCCAAATACAGTTTTTGAAAATAACTTTATTTTCAAATATGTATTTTTCTCCTGAAATATTCAAATATTAGTCTGTCAATTTGGAAACAGAACAAATCTTCACAACAGCAATTGGTAGTTTCTGTTGCATCATTTTCGCGTGTTTTAGACTTTTTTTGCAGAACCGTGTAAAGAGTCATGGATTACCCTGCTGCATGTTTACATTAATGCACTATTTAGGTACATGGCTTCAGTTGAGCATGCTGGCTCAAGTTAAAAAATCTCCAGTACTAAGTTTTGAGCACTACACATGATTTAAATGAACTTTTTATCAGACCAATAATGTGAGAAGAAGCATGTGTTAAAAACACATTGTAAGAAAGATACTAAACTAGTATATAACATTATCTCCAAATTCTTTGGGAGCAACCTCAGATGAGCATGTCTAACAGACATAGATTTAAAGCATGTATAAACTTTGTTCAGACTTGAAAGGAAAAGAATTAAAATTCAACGTGTACTTTTATAGGATCATAGGAGGCTTATCTGATTTAAGTATAATGTTTACCGTATGAAATTTAAAGAAAAGTAGATATACTGAGGTAATAAAAACAATGAACATTGCTTGTTTTAAAGAGAGTAGTTTTTTGATTGTTTGTTTGTTTGTTCCTTTTTTATGTAATACATTCAGACACATATCTGTGCCTATAATTTCTCATCTCATAATTTTAGGACGCACATTATTTGAATATAATAACAAACCCTCAAATCCAAAAAACCCTCAAACTATTAAACTATTCACAGCCATATCCAATAAACATGCTTTGCATTCCTTTGGCTTCATACAAAAAAAATACAATGTTTGCAGATCAGTAAAATAGTTTATATTTTTAAATAGCCAAACTTTGTAGATCAGTTGTATTTTTTTTTATTATTATTATTATTATCTCTGTTAATGAAAAACTGTCAGGGCAAGTGAATCAACCTCTGATAACAAACTGAACCCTTTCTAAAAGCAACAAATACTGTTTGTGATTTAGCAAAAGAAAAATCCATAAATGATATCTGTCATATATCACAACACTTTCACTACTAATGGTCTTTAAGTGCTTTCACCCAGTTTAGCAGATATTGTTTGAGATCCTAATTATTACTGATGTCTTCTAAGTGAACACTAATCATATGTCTCTAGCTGCTATGAAAATGCGTGTGAAGTAGGTCAGTGCTGCAGTATGCTAGAAGCTAACTCTTCATTGTGTAAATGTTTTAGATTCCAGAGGCTTCTGTTTCTGTTTCCTCTAAAATCTACTTTAATACCAATATGAAATATTTATACTGGAGTTAGTTCAAGCAGATAGTCATTTTGTTTGGTAGACTGAGTCACCTTTGGGGAAATTAACAGTTTGTGAGCTGCGAACTCACATGAGGCTTTGACATAGTTCTCATTGTGAGCACCATGATATTGGCACACTCAGGCAAGTACTGTAACAAGGCCACTAAGCACCTGGGAACTACTTTCTCATAAACAAATGTGGGTGACAAAGTAACATGGGGTTTTGATCCTGAACTGAAAAAAATGCTGTAGAACTTAAGAAGGCAAAAGCATATCACAAAATAAATAAATAAATAAATAAATAAATAAATAAAAAATCAGTAACTCTTGGCATTTTGAAAAAGCTTTACCAAATATCTGGACTTCTCACTATGGGTACCAATGCATTTGTATTTGATCCATTTGATTTCTTTCATTTAAGTCGTTCACTGAAACAAACTCCTGTGAATCCCCAGGTTAAAAAAAAAAAAAAAAAAAAAGAGATTTAAGCACATGGAATTCATAGAGTATAAAAGAAGTTTCACTCTCTTCAGTGATAATAATTATTGCCTCTATAGTAAGGAGACAGCTGAAATTGGTGACATTGATTTTCAAGATGGAAGCCAACAGTCAGACAACACCTTGAACTTGATTCTCTATCTAAATCATTAGCGAACATCTCACATCTCAGCTTGGCCTGAGTTATCACATTTGTGGGTCATGGGTTGTCTTACAATTAAAGGGAACTAATTCATATAAATTGTCTAAGGTGTACATCAGTTTGTGAGTTCACTTTCAGATTGGAAAGATTTTCATTGTATGATGCCTGAAATTAAGTTTGAAGTCATTAAAATCGTATTTTTTTGATATTTTATAGACATAGCCTAGAAGTAAGGTACCTAGAGTAACTAATATCAGATTCATTATACCTTTCTGATAGCACAAATTACCATAAGGAGAAATACTTCTCTTACTGTATGCAAAGGCATTTTGAAAAAAGTCTATAATAGGTTTACAAGTTTCAGTGTTTGATTTATAGTGGCTGCAAAGATGATGTTTCTGCTTCAACTCTTTAAATGAGAATGCATTGGGTAACCAAACTTAAGGTTTGGTTTATAAAAGTGTTGTTTACTTTATGCAGGTTCTTTGCATGGTTTACTTAGTAAGAGCAAAATATTTTGAGTTTACTTGTATATTTTTCCTTTTCCTTTTTCATGGAAACTCTTGTGGATGTTATCATTCCTGCCTCAAAAGTGCACATTAGACAAATGGGTCTGAATTCATGAAAGAACTGTGGTATTCTCAGAATCAGTAGAAAAGTAGAAAGCACTGCTACGTATCTTATGTAAAACAAAACAAAACAAACAAGCAAAAACCACCACAGTGGAAACATTTTACAAATGATGTGCCGAAGCTAGAGCTGTTTGGAGGAGTATCAGAAAAAGAGTCCAGACACAGGATCCTCTTTGAAGCAATGTTTTTGGTCTGATATGGCACATCCAGGATATTCACACTGAACTACTTGCCAGGTATTTTTTCTATTTTCTCTGTATAGTTTGTTGAAAAATCAGAAACTGCCTAGGGCAGCTTCTTAGCTGTCATCTGGCTTTCTAGCAATTGTCACCCATGAGGACTTTGAGTAAGATATCTAAGGTCTGTAGCGTTTTTAACCGAGGTATAAGCAGAAATATGATTATCAGTTATGTGACTCTAAATTCTAGTACGTAGATCATTTGGGGGAGAGGAGGGGGTATTATTTTATACCACTACATCTTCTGTAATTATGAAGAAGCTAAACACACAGGACTGAGGGCCAGTTGTATGAGATACTGTATAAACAGGACGAAAACATCGTTAGTAAATGAAATATTTTACAACACAAACAGAAGATGAGATAACAGTGCAATAAACCTCTCAGGAAGACAGCATACAAAGGTTAGGATTAGTGCATTAACCAGTAGGTATCTGGATTCCTAAGCACTATAGAGTGTTTTTGAAAAACCTCAGCAGAAATAGTTAAGCCAAAATGCAAAGATGGATGATGTAATAGGTGGTGGAACTTGTGTTGGGCTTTTCTAATGCTTAAAAATTGTATAGGGAACTTGGAAAAAATGGTGGTTGCATTTCTCAGCTTACATATATGTGCCATGTCCAACATCCAAAGTGTTTCTGTGCTGCAGTTGCCGTATTCTGGGATTGAATAGCTCAGTTGAAAGTACTGACCAATATTTATCCATCTTCTTGAGCACAATTTGCAACCTGAGTTAACTCTGAACATTTTGAACTAGCTTGATAGTGACGTGATATCAGCATTCTGCTTTGTAGCCATAGCAAACACAAGTAAGAGAAGGAAGTGATTTCTTCCTTGATTATTCTGGCTTCTCATAAAAGCTTGTGTCTTCCTTATTACCATACAATATTCTACTCACTGCTAAATAAAAATCAGATCTTTTAAATGGTTTGTAAAATTACCTTAAGGGGAACTCAAAGTGATCAAGTCTTATTTGCAAAATAAGGCGCATTTAAAAGAATATTGAGCTGTTATTGGTGCTGTCCCAGCATTTAGTTTACATGACTTCTGCACAGATTATCACTTAACCTCTCATTTCCAGGCTGTAAAACCATAAATCTTATGGAAAGATTAGATTCTAATTTCATAAGTACCTAATTCAAAAAATAAGAATGAAGGAAAGCACATGGCCAGAGAGAAAAAGTTACACCATTTCTTCACCACATTATGATTCTTTCCCACGTCTTCTATCACTCTTTCCATCCATACTCAGAAGCATAAGAAAACATTAAAAGAAGCTTGTTGCAAAAATGTTTCTAATAATCCCAGTTGATAGCAAACCCACTATTCTCACAAACTTTTCAACTATTCATTTTTAAAGTGATGTTCATACTGCATGTTTCCCAAGTACTAAATAAATACAACAGCATTGGGAGCTTTAAAGAGCTCCCATTAAGAGACGAGGCAGTCTCTTAAAGTATTTTGCAATAATTTCCCTTTTTATCCTCAACTGCTACATGTTTTTGTCATAACTGTCATGAGAAAGAAAGGCACTGCTAGTCATAAACAGTATGAACCCTCATTCCATTTGCATGAATTTGCACAATGGAATGTTTCCTGAGTTTGTACCATGGGTTTGTAAATTCAGATATTTTTTTCCCCGATCTTGTGTTCCAGATATCATAAATTCTTCCTTAAAAAAAGACAATCAGCTGATAATTGACCTCTCTGTAGTAACCATAGTACATGGATCATTTTGATTCTCTTATCTACAGATCCTCAGAGTCTAAACAGATATATTCTCTATATTTGTCCAATGGCTTAACATCAATTTTAAGCTCTTCTATAGCTGATTAGTTGGCTTCAAAGTGGCAGTTTACTGCCTTTCTTTTTTTACATCATGTTGTATACACCTATGTCTGGATCTCAAAGTCAAAGCTCAGTGTGAAGTGTCTCCCTGTTGAAATTGTGGCTAAAGAACTAATTGCACATCACAAAAGGCATATAAACTAATGACCTGTAGTTAAAATATATCCATACACTTTATATGCATAACTGTATTTGTCTAGCTGATAAATATGAAGATACACACATGCACTTATATTATACACATAAGCATAAATCTTTGCATTTTGGAGCCAATCACTGTGGCCAAACTTTTGCACTAAATACTGTTCTGTACAGGATTGCTTTATTTGCTGTCTCTTTATGCTACTGACTGTTCTTGCACTGTACTTGGTTTGCCCAAGGCTTTGTAATGCAGAAGCTGAGCTAGAAAAATTGGGGACTAATAGTTATCAGGTAACTGTTGATGTCAGAGTAACAGTTAAATTCCTACTGAATTACTTGTGAGGGGTAGTACCTCATCAAGTATGCCACCACAAGACTTTACTCTAGTTGAGAAACAAAAGATACTTAATGTTAATCACTCCAATTTATCTTCAAAATGCTTGCACAAACATTTAATGGAATGGGCAAAAGCTTTTGCCCATGTACTGTATTTTGTAATTCATGTCTGAACTGTGTAGATTGGTGTGTTCTGATGTGTTGAACGCATGTTATTTCTTCACCACCTCAGTTATGCTCCTAGAGCTCTCTTCTTAGAGTGCAAAGCTCCATCTAGAGAAAGCCCACAGTAATGCCACATATCATTTTCACCGTGACATGACCTTTAGAGCAGGATGCTGTTGTCCCTACACTTTGACACACCGATTGTGTAAAGGGCTTTAGATGGAGCTGGACAATCTGCTCTAGGTGGCCCTGGTTTGAGCAGGGGATTGGAGCAGATGACCTCCAGAGATCCCTTCCAACATCAACTGTTCTGTGATTCCATGACTTACAAGTCTTGGTAGATAACTAGTTGCACATGATCTTCCAGTATGAGGCAGTAACTAAAGCATTTCATATACCCCAATGTATAATGTGTAATGTAAAATGTATAATAAATAAAGATGTCTCAGAAAGAAGCAGGTGGGGTTGATAGTGGTTTCCTTTTTTTTTTTTTTTTTCCACCATTTGACATGATAAATAACTACTTAAATATATCAATTTCTGGGGCCTACAATTAAAAAAAAAGGTGTTGATGAATGGGAGAGGACTCAGCAGACTGAGTAGAAAACTGGAATGTGTTCTAAAGATAGAACTTGTTTTGTTTAGCTCAACAAAAGGCAGACTCTAGAGTGAAGAGAGAAACCATCAATAACATCATGAATCTGTGGGAAGGACTTGGGATGCTGGCACCTCACCATTTCTCTCCCCTCAGACTGACACAAAGCACTGTAGGATCCATAGAGGCTGGGGAAGGGTGAGAACAACAACAGAGAAAGGGTTAAATAGTGGGAAGTGTATGTTAATTATTTTGTCTATATCATTGAGACTTTTTCTGTATTAGTATTCTTTATTTTCCTTTTTTTCTCTGTAATATTTAAATCTGGAATAATAGTAATTCTTTGGTTAGGCTGCTAAGTTTACAATTCTTGGCTTTGCTGACAAGGTCTTTCCTTTCACCTGTATCAAGATTTGCAACATTAACAAAACTGGGCAAATTTCAATTGATCCTTCCTTTGGTAGTCAGCAAGGTAGTGAGTCACCAGTCGCCACCAGGCCCTCATGTTTGATAACTCTTAGCCTACACAAATGTGGCTGAACCTTCCAGAGTCCATTTATAATTTGAGCCTCCACAATTAGCAAATATCCTGTGCTAATGAATTCCATGACTGAGTTATTTGCTATGTAAAAAAAAAAAAAAAAGGAAAAAAAGTACTTCCTTCTTCACTTAATATATCTCTGAACTTTTAACTGGCAGTGCTCTACTTGTTGAGTTACCAGAGGTGAAGAGCATCTCACTACACTCAGCATATCAGCTGTCAGCTACCTTCATGTGGCCAAGCAGAAGACCTCTAGTGTGTTCTGTTTTCCTGTTACAGATGGACTTCTCTATTTTCCAGTATCTCTGATCCGCCCTTTGCTTTTCTTTATTCTTCTTGTTTTATTATCTGTGTACTTTATTTTTAGAGCTGACAGAAAACAGTAACAATTTCCACCCACAAATAATTTTCCTCTGTCTTTTCCAACAAGCAGTGATTATCTGTGGTTGTCTGGCTTGTGATGGCTCCTGCTGTAACAATAATCAAAACAGATAATATTTTCTCTAGTTCTTTGCTAACATTTACTCTTACAGATAAGTCCAAAACAATTCCATTGACGTCATTGGCACTACTTCAGATTGACATAGCTGAAATTAAAAAAAATAATTTTGATACTATTAAGAACATCCTGCTTGAGGTGGGTTTTGCTGAAGATATAATTTTATAAAAACAGAAACATCTTCAGATTGGATGAAGTTTCCAGTTGATGCTGTCAAAGAAAAGCCAAGAGCATGGTACTGTGACAGGTCATAGCTCATACTTCTGCAGCTCACCAGCTCTTTCCCATCACATATTTGTGATTTTTTTACCTGCAGCAGCTTTAGTATGCATTGCTAAGGCTGGATTTGGTGCTGCTGATGTCAGTAAATTTGTTCTCCAGAGATCTCATTCCTGTCTTAATACTCAATATCACTGGACCTCATCTAGAGTATGCATCAATTAAGTCCTATTATGGAATTAAAAGCTGAAACAACAGGAGCTGTTGTGTGAAGCCAAGCTCCATGCAGGACTGGGCTGGGAGCTCAGCTGGTTTTCCCTGTGTCGGAGTGCATCACAGTAGGTGGGGTGCTGAGGGCATACCCTCGTCTTTCGTAGGAACAGCAGCCAGTAAAAGCAAACACATATTTTTAGTATTCATCTGAAGAGGAAAAGGGATGGATTTGTGCATAAATGAGAAATAAAAGGAGAACTATTTGGGAAACAATGAGGCAGACTGTAATCAAATAGCCAGATGAAGATAGGGAGATCTGAGTTGGTGAAATAAGCTTGTAAAAGAAGCAGATGAGAGAGCATTTGGGCAGATTGCAAAGAGGCTTGAAAAAACAGGTTGGGTTTAAGGATATATCCTGTAAAGACTAAAAAAAAAAAAAAAAAAAAGAATTAAACATATGGACAGCTGTACTGAGAGATCTGTGTAGTTCAGTGCTTCTTATCCCATAAGAACCATCTGGATGAGAATATAATAACAGGAGGAGCATACAGTAGTAATTCTCCATACTGGAGAATACAGGGACTCCAAGTACAGAGTAACACAAGTGCAATTTAAGGCAGGTCAGAGAGAAGCTTAGTTCACTCTGATCATAGCAAGAAACCATTTGGGCAGCAGGTCCCCTTCTGCCCCCCTCTTCTCTGCCAAGTAATTGTGTTTTCATACTGCTTCAAAAGAAGGGAGGAGGTGAGGAAAAAATCATTCCAGAGTTAACAAAGCCAGGTGTTGGAGCCATCCTTGTAAGGGATGGACTCCGGACAATCATTTATGCATTAGCATGGCCAAACATCCATCCCTGGGAGCAGTTGGCTCCTTAAGTTGCTTGTTAACTGCCGCAGTTAACAGAATGGGGAGGTGGATCTTGGTGGAGCCATAGGAGCAGCACATCCAGTATCATCTTGGTTCAGAAGTGGGGAGGTTGGAAACAATCAGACTGCTAGCTTTTAGTCAAAAGGAATGTGCTTTTAGTCAGGATAACTTTTTAGCCAGACCTCTCAAATCTTTAATGTTAATAATTTTATCACCCCACCCAGAGAAATGGCTTAGGGCTTAGTAATTTATGGGTAGGAGTATTGTATTATTATTATTATTATTATTATTATTATTATTATTATTATTATTATTATTATTATTATTATTATTATTATTATTATTATTATTATTATTTTCCTCCATGAATTTCTTCAGGCAGTATTTGAACCATGTAAAAGGACTCAGATTATAACATAAAGATCATTCTGAATCTTTTGCCAGCTTCTTCCCTCTCCCCTCATAGGCTCTCCTTAATTAGCAGAAGACCACAAACACTGTTTAATTTCTTTTGGGGGGACAAATGCAGTAATAATAATGCATTTTTAAAATTATTATTCATGATTATTCATAATTTAAAATGAACCCTGGACTGGCTGCAACAAAGAACTGCAAATGCTAAAGACACTTTTGTTAGGTCAGAGTGAGACTGCATAAAGAAAGTGAATATATTGAACTCTGTTCACACCGATAATTTAGTGTTTCTGATTAGGGTTTTAAAACATGCAATCTGGCAACTGGTGAAAGAAATTTACCTGGTAAATCAATGAGTATTTTTTATTTATAGTTTTACTTACTGCATATAAATAACTAACATCTATACATAGAAACAGATTTTCTGAGGCAGTCACATTTTCAGGCTACAAGATGATTTACATTATTTTTCTTTTTCAAACGTAGTTTAGCATCAACTATGGAAATGGTGTAAAAAATATTTAATAGCTAAAATTTCAGAATGAGCTAAGTAATTAGAAAGCTGTACTGATTGCAGTTACTTTCTAGAACAGGGGCTCATGTTCATAAACCAAGCTCTTCTGGTAAACACCCACTATCTTTAAAAAAACAGTTCACAAATCATGCCCCTACTACTTGGTGTAAAATAATTTGATTCCAGACTTGAAAATTTCCTCAAGAATGGTGGCCTTTTAGGAAGTAAGAAGAGTTGGACCTTATATTATGACACCAGGACTGGATTATCATTTGTTGAAATCAGACAAACTCTACTGAATGTCACTTAATGTGTAGAAATATCTCACTGAAAAACAAAGCTCTGGGAGCATGTATTGCTCAGGGCATGACCTGAACATTTTATTTCTTTAATCTCAGGCACAGAGAACCAGAAAATGAAGAATTGTAGGCTGCTAAATGAGCTTCAGAGCTGGGCTTATGGTTACTTTGTGTGTCGGCGGACCATCTTCCTATAGATGAGAACAATGACCCAAAGATGTATTTCTTACCTTGAGATATTTCAACTAGTATTTTGCATTCATCTGGGCAATGTCAAAGCAACCCTCCATTCTTGATGCACTGTCTTGATATCTTTTATTCTACTATTATTAGGAAAATTAATACATTAAAAGACAAATGAAAGAGTCCTTATGCCTCCTATAGTCTCCTTCCTGGCTTTCTTCGTAGAATTAAATGCTTTAGTTCCCAAGATTCCAGAGGAAACTAATTCCAAAAGAGACAGTGCCGCACATTTCACAGAGAAGGTCTGGATTAAAGATGATTCTCCTTCATCGTGTATCCTGCTAGACTGAAAGAAAGGACTGTCACATTTGAATGTGCATTACCTCCACATAGCCAAGCACTGTTACAGTCATTAAGGAGAAGAGGAGACAATGCTACTTGCATTAATTAAATAATACCTAAAAGTATCTGAAAATAATATGTTATTTAACCTGATAGAAAGAGGAAAAAGCAGTGACTTAAAACTAAAAAAAGGGGATTGATAAATTCCCTTCCCCACCCTGCCTCCAAATGATAAATTATGGCTTTGGAAATCAAACTTCATCACTTCATTTAATATCTTTAGACATACAAACTATTTCAAACACTTCTTAAGTAATAAATATTTAAATTCTGGAAAATGAAAAAAGCTAGAGCACAGTAGTATTACTGTGCTTTTATTCAAAGGAATAAAATAACGTGATATTTTTTCAATTTATGCTAATCAATTTTAACCTGTACATACATCTGTACATACATATGTACAGATGAATTTATATAAGACAATTATAGTTATAACCACTTCTAAAAAGAAAGAAAAATGAATGGATGGTACAACTAAAATTATCCAAACATACATTTTGTCTTAAACTTTTATTAGAGAGCAGATGCTATTTCTGATGAAGTAGAATCAATAATGTAATGTGAATTTAAACCATCTTTTTTTCCTAGATGTCCTTGTACTTCAATTCTATCACAAGTATATCAACTTTGTTTTCTCAGAATGTCACCCTGTGTTTGAAGAAGTAGGCTCAGGATACCTGAATAAATGGGTAAAGTCCCAATAATAGCTCCTCTAGGGTAGGAACCATGACTTTTTTATAGGAGTAAGGATTATCCTTTATATGTGTGTGGTCAAAGGACTCATCCTAAATGTAGACAGTTTTCCTTCCCAAGGCAGACTACATTTGCTGCTCATTATACTATCTGGAACAGCAAAGATGCATTTTAATATCTTTTTATTTAACAGAACAGTAGTGCAAGCTACTCAACAAAACTTTGAAGTCCTACCAACACAAAATACTTTTTGTGTTGGTACAATTACCCATTTCTTATGTATGGAAGAGGAACAAGCAGATGCTATTTAAAAAAACAAAATTAACTCAGAAGTCCTCAGGTTTGTAGTGGAGAGATCATGTAAAAAGTTACACAGAATGCAACCGAACAAAGTGAAGAAGGAAGAGGCAGCGGCCCCTTGCTCAGACTGCTCTTGTCCCTGATCTCCCTTTTAATAGAGCTGTATTGTAACTGCTGTGGGTTTGTGAATAGGTTAGACACCTTCATCACGGTGTAGTGCAGAGTTTGCCGAGCTGTACCACTAGATGGAGGCAGATATTGCGTAGTTACATCTAGTAAGCAGGACGAGGAGCATACTGAACGTGAGGAGAGCCAGTGGCAGCTGTTATCCCCAAAGCAGAGGTTTTGTTATGTGAATGGAAGCACGATAGGAGCTCAGCAAGGGATAAGATGCTGGTAGCTCATTAGTGGTACCTTTGTTCTCTCTGAGGCAGAAGATCCTGGCTTCAACTATATTCCACATGCTATGGATGTGTTGGAGGAGCATTCCTGCCCCTCAGAGTTGTCTCCTTGAAGATATGAGGGTGCTTCTCTCCCACCGTGTTCTGACCCTGTTGCAGGGCAGGCAGCTCATGCACTTACTGGATGTGGTCTTTCAGATGTATCCCATGGTCAGGATGGTCTTCTGAGGAACACACACACCTCTGGAGGGTTATGCCATTCACCTCAGTTCATATGGAAAGTAACTGAACACTAGAATATTTTTCACCTTGAATATTGTGTGCGGTTCTGGGCTCCACAATATACATGTAAAAAAGATGTTAAGGTACTTGAAAGCATCCAGAGGAGGGCAACAAAGCTGGTAAAAGGGCTGGAAGGCATGTCCTGCAAGGAGAGGCTGAGGACCCAAGGGTTGTCCAGTCTGGAGAATGAGGTGGCCTCATTGCTCCCTGCAGCTCCCTGAGGAGGGCAATGCCAAGGGAGGCACCAGTCTCTGCTCCCTGGGACTGATGGCAGGATGTGTGGGAATGGCACAAGGCTGTCCTGGACTGGGCATTGGGAAAAAATTCTGTACCATGAAGGTGGTCAAACACAGGACGGGGCTTCCTAGAGAGGTGCTTGATGCCCCATGCCTGTCAGTGTTGAAGAGGCATTTGGATAATTCCCTCATTATGAGACTGTAATTTTTGGTTAGCCCTGAAGTGGTCAGGCAATTTGACTTGAGGATCTTTGTGGGTCTGTTCTATCTGAACTATTCTATTCTATTCTATTCTATTCTATTCTATTCTATTCTATTCTGTTCTGTTCTGTTCTGTTCTGTTCTGTTCTGTTCTGTCCTGTCCTGTCCTGTCCTGTCCTGATCTATCCTGTCCTATCCTGACCCATTCCATTCCATTCCATTCCATTCCATTCCATTCCATTCCATTCGAGCAGTACTAACAAACAGCTTGAGCTCAACAAAAACGTTATGTGTCTCTGTTTTGTGCTATGTTCCCTGTGGGGATCTTGGCCAAGAGAACACGCTACATCATGTAAACATTGCATCTTTCCAGGACCCTTAAGGTCATTGTCCACTGTCACAGTCATTTTTATTTTTATTTTATTATTTTTTTTCCACTTTTCTCCAAGTGGGAAGACCAGTCTTGTGGCTAAATGTACCTTCCGCTATGCCATCTGATATGCTGCCTTTGGAAGTAGCTACTTGAAAGTAGCTATTTGCTGCCTATGGAAGTGGTGCCTGGAGTACTGTATTCACCTCTGGGACACCCAACACAAGGACACGGAAGTATTAATACAAGTCAGAAGAGATCCATGAAGATGATCAAGGGGCTTCAGCACCTGTCCTACAAAGACAGGTTGAGGGAGTTGGGGTTGCTCAGCCTGGAAAAGAGAAGGCTCTAGGGAAACCTTACAGCAGCCTTCCAGTATTTAAAGGGGGCCTACACGAAAGCTAAGGAGAGTCACTTCTTCAGGAATTATAGTGATTGGAGAAAGGGGAATGGCTTTAAACTAAAAGAGGGTAGGTTTAGATTAGATATAAGAAAGATATTCTTTTATATGAGGGTGGTGAGGCCCTGGAACAGGTTGCCTAGAGAAGCTGTGGATGCTCCATCCCTGGAGGTGTTCAAGACCAGTTTGTATGGGCCTTTGAGCATCCTGGTCTAGTGTCCCTGCCCATGGCAGGGTGTTGGAACTGGGTGATCTTTAAGGTCCCTTCAAACCCAAACCACTCTATGATTTTATGAAGTTATTATTCATCTGTCTTCCTCTGTGATGGTGGTCTGTGAGAAGAAGTGCTTGGGGCTACTGTGAGAGTATGGAAACCCTGTGTGACCCATCTTAGTGAGTCCTGGTGGGGCCCAGAGGATGGCTGTTGCTGAAGGTGGTGCTATAGTGTGAAGGACTCCTGTGTGGGAACTGGAAATGAGTCAGAACCAGGGTTTGTAGCTCTAGCAGCTCTAGCATACAGTCTATTTTGTAGCTGCACCTCTATTCAGAAGGATATTTGCCTGCCTGTCTGTCTATTGCACATGTAGGAGCTATTTAATACACCACTGAAATGCCAGACGAAAGAAAAACATTAAACAACAGAGTATACAAGGTGGTTTTTGTTTGTTTTTTTTTTTTAATTGTCAGGTGAAATTGTATAAAGTATAAACAAATCTATGAAAAGTTCAGGATAGAAGGTGGCATTCAGAAGCTTACCACTTTAATTGGCCAGAGCCTTAAAATGGTTTTGGAATACCAAAACCACCAGATCTGAATTCTTATTTTTTTTTTGAAACACTTTCTTCAAGAGTTTGCTGGCTTGCTCCCTGTGGGAAAGAAACACAAAATATAGAGACTATGTTAGAAACAGACAAGGCAAACAACTATGTTTTATTCCTAGTGTTTCTCTAGCATTCCCTGAGAAAAATGGTGCCTAAAAAAAAAATAACTATGGCAAAAGGGGTCAATTGACCCATGGAATCAATTCTAGTTAAGCCCCACTATTACTTCTGGGTAGTTTCTGCCTTAACTAAACCTTCCCATTGACTTGGTAAGTGGGACAGTAGCTCTTGTTTTCCTAGGGATCAATGTATTACTAAGCCTGTGGCCCCACTTGCTGAAACAGCTCATTTACAAAGCAAGGTCCCTCAGATGTGTTTGGATATGCACAGGTGGTGCACCAGGCTGCTGCACTGCTGCTCTGTCAGCTCTTGGTTGCAATGGGGACATGTTACAGAGGACACATAGTGGCTGGAGTGTACAGGAATGTGTTTTTCCCAGGTTACTCCCTTCTTTCTTTTGGCAGTATGAGGAAGCCCTTGCAATCAGGGAGAGCAGTGGAACATATATGTTAGGTGTTATCTTGAAAATCAAATCTTATGAATTTACCGTATAACTTCTGAATTCCTTGCCTATCGTCCTTTGAAAGTGTGAAGGTTTCTGGGTTCACATATGAGTAGAGAGGGTACATCAGAGCTCCACGGACATTTGAATGGGCGAGTCCCAAAGAATGGCCAAATTCATGAGCAGCAACAAGGAACAAATTAATTTCTGCACCATAAAAACATAGAAAAGTATCTCAAGTTAGGACGTTTCTTTTCAGCATACAAAGAGTTAAGCAGTAAGAGAATTTATGTCTTTCCTTGGTTTGTCCTTGGAATGAAACCTTGGTGTGCTGATCACTTATTAATCATTTACTACTGAACTTTCTCATTTAACTCTTAACATTTTAATCAAAATATTGTTTATCCTGTGCATACACATATAGACACCCTGAGTCTCTTTCCAGCTCTGATTTTAGTCAGCCATACTCCTACCAGCAAGTCATAGGACCTTTTCATACTTTATATAGAAAACAGACTATCATGGTCCTTATTTAGCCTTTGAAAAGTTCTTTAAAATCCATACGAACAGGCATTATATAAGTGCTTATGATAAGGAAGCAAAAGCACATAGGTAGTTGAAAAGAAGGAAAGAAATGTTGGTAACAAAATGGTACCGAATCATGAAGTGTTATGGAAAGTATTTCCTATGACTGTGTTCTTGTGACATATACAATATTTGCCCTTCTCCCTTCATACACAAATGTGGGTTTTACCTTGATTGTACCTTGACCATCTTTCATCATCATCAAAATGAGCATCTCCACCTATCCCTTCTCCAGGTGCAAAGGCGTGAGCTAATGTGTTACCTCTTCCATCAAAAGGATATCCATCACCATGCTCTACATTTGAAAAGAAAGAAATGTCACCAGATAGCGCCAGCTCTAGTTCTTAAATTCAGCAAATTTTAGCATGTTGCTTGTTTCTCCTACAGTTTTTCATCACTATTCTTTGAAAAATAAAAATCCTATGATAACAAGGTTGTAAAAACAAGGAGCAAGGTTTTAGGAAACACTCTCCAAATTCATGACTTAAATTCAAGAATTAGACTTGATAATTGAAGTTTCTGAGACAGCTTCAGAGACAGCTGAGCCTTTGCCAGAAAAGTGTTTCTGAAGCAGCATTCAGGGATTATTTCAGAATAAAAACTTAATGCTTGACAACATTCTAAGCACCTGAATGTTTTTATTGTTGGACGGTGCTATGCAACTTTAGTTCTAGACACTCACTTATACAGATTGTAGTGGAAGTCAATGATTTGGGCTAGAATACCATGTAACTGAATATCTGAGTTCTTTTGTCCCTGGCCTTGTTTTAGGGTCTATTATCTACTGCTATCATCTGTGATTGATTGTGGGTTTGGGGGGACTCGAATGCCGATTTGTGTCCTTTCCCCCAGAACACATGATGGACCTTGATGCAGACCTAATACAGGCAAAGGAGACCCTAGTCCTAGTTCATGACAAGTGATTTATACCCATTTCTATCTTAGTTTGGCTGAGCTGAGTCAGTTTGGGTTCCAGACACAAGTAAAAGGTATGCCTACATTCATGTATTATTATGGATCACGAGCTTCTGCAGTGACCCTACCAGTCATCCCCATTTACCATGCCCTAGCTTGCCCCTTTTTGCAGTCTTGGAGTGCAATAGTGGGGTTCCTTTTAGAATAAAATCAACCAGAAGATACTCTTTGGGGCCAAACCTAATGTACCCCAGCTTCCAAAGGTTTGGTCAGTCCAGAGAACCAGGATAAAGCTATTCCAAATTAAAGCTGCCTGATCCTGCCTGACTCCAGCCTGTGGATGCCGATTCTTCAGCATCATCTGTTTTGCTCTGCAGACCTCTTCCCATTAGTTTGTACTCTTGTCAATGCAGACATACCCCCGAACATCTCAGTTTAGGTGTCTCAGACTGCAGCTGAATTCTGCCTCCATTTCACAGCTGTAACTCCTACGGGATTTTCTAATGTTTGCATGGGAGTAAAATTGATTTATGATATATAAAACTGATGGCATTATAAAAAGACGGTAAACTCTACATAAATTAATAATAAATATAAACATATTGTTCTTTCTTAAACTTTTGGCTATAAAAATAGATTCTGCAAGTCAAAGCTAAGGAGCACTGCATTTAAAAATGATGTAGTCTCACCATGACGTGCAAATCTGATCACGATGTCTGCATACCCCCAGAGAACTTTTTTGAACTTCAGTGGAGTCACATCACTCCATACCATAAAAGCCCTTCTAATTGCATCATCCACATGTTGTCGGGGTAGATCAGGTGTATAATTAACAATCCTGGCAGAAAAAGGAAACAGGAGAACAGCATTTAGTCTGTGAAGGAAGCCTGCATAGTTAAACACAAAATAACCCCTTTTGCCATAAAACCTGAAACATCACTAACTTGTATGTCAAAAGTTTCTTATTCCATCTTGGATTTCCAGGAAATGTTCTGTAATCTGCGATATCAGGGATTCCACATCTGGGTTGTTGAATCATTTTTTTTGTTTCTGCATCTAATGTTCCAGTTACAGTCAGGTGGAAAAACTTCTGCATTTCTTTAATCCTCTCCTCTAAGCTGAGTTTAGGGGCTCTATCAAGAATTGGAAAGAACTTATTGAGATATGCCTGGAAAAGGAAAAGGAAAATAAACATTAATATTTATATCTGTGATTTTTCAGTAACTGCATTTTACATTTGATTGAATTGTTTCATTGTCCTGCAGTCATAGCTAGTTTTAGTATTTTTTTCTTCCTGTTTCAGTTTAACATATGATATTTTCTCTGTAGCGTAGACTAACATACAGGAAAATAATTGTAATAGCAGCACAACACAGTAAGCAAACAATTCTTTTAAATAAATGCAATTTAATCTACATTCAAATCAATCAGCCTCCAAAATAATATAAAATATCGTTAAGATGTTTTTAAATGATGTGTTCCCCTTCATTTGACAGTTGGAACTTGGTCTCTTTTGCAAGTTAGACTTAGGGTATCTAAGTCAATCAGCAAATTTAAATAGTTTTATGTCACCTCTGCAAAAAATATTGCAATGTTAGATAAGATAGACAGGAAAGGAATGTAGAAGTTAAATAAAAATCAGGTTATTCATAATGCAGTTACATTGTCCCCCTAGTAACATACCTTTATAGTCTCTAAATCAGCATTGTTCCATAGTTCTGTGTTAAGTTGTACTGGAAAAGCAAAACTCTGAGGTAGGAGAATGGCAGCACAAAAAAGGAGGTATTGCATAGTCCCCAGCATTGGCAAGGAGCCTCGCTACAGCAGAAAGTGTTTGACCTTCTGTCTCCCAAGACCACAGCTAAAATGCTTATATAGATCCTGTTAGCTCCATGCAGCAATCATGTACGTGACTCAGTTTTTGGTGGTGTTAATGTAATGGCATCACTATTCTAAGAAGTAAAGGAAGGCATGTTAAACAAATCTTCCCTTTGACTTCCCTGTTGATGTCATGTCACAACCAGCAGCCAACTTTGGCTCTACCTTTTCATATTATTCCAGTAGTGAAATCACAAGGTCACAGGGAAGTTCACCCTCTGTAACTTCATCAATACAGTTACTGTATAACCACTTCTTACCATGCCTTACTTATACACAAAGACATCTTGCAACATTTTGGTCAGACAACCTGGCTGTGTTAGTTGATGCAGGAGCAGAGATGAGATGGATGGGAGTGCTATCTCACTTTACAAGAACATGTGAAAGCACACAGGAAAAAGAAAAGAGCTTACCCTAAGACATATATAGCCATCTTCTACCTCCAGCTGTACCAGTGCAATGTGTTGAAGGTTCATGGAGCACTGATAGAGAAAACCAGAGGTGGGGAGGGCAGCTAAAACCTCCCTGGTCCCCTGAGACCAACACTGGTCTCAGCTGCTTTCCACCAAAACCCACTGGAAGTAGCAGATTTTGAGGCCTGGAAACACCAGTCCACAAGCAGGCTTGTGATTTTTTTTTATCAGGGTGTGTGTTTTTGTGGCAGTGTTGTCCTTAACCCAAGTGGAAAGGCACATCAATGGGAAAAGATTGTTACTGTTTCTTACAATAGGGCAGCTAAAAGGGGAGTAAGTGAACATACATGTACATGGAAGAGTTCGTGAGCTACTGGCTTAAGTCCAATGCACTCCTGACTGATAATAAAGACTTCTGATTTCAGAGAGAAATGATCTATGCCAAAACACTATTGAATTATGCAGGAGAGAACTGCATTACACAGTAAGGTCTGAAATAGTTGTTAAAAGAATGGGGCTTCTACTTGATATTGGACCAGGGTCTGGGTGGCAGGTGAGATGAGGATGTGTTTAAGCTCCATGAGTCTTGTGATTAATTCCTCACATGCATGAGTGGAATTTGAAGGCCTCAAAAGGCATTCCAAATGACAGAATACTAAACATCTTCTTTGTATTTTTAACTGGGCCATGGGCAAAGCTGAAAAGGAGAGTGTAAATGCACGCGTTTGTTGAGAAATGACAGACTTTATGCTCCATTTTATCTTCTGATAGATATCTGTCAACTCACCCCCCCCCCCCTTTTTTTTTTTTCAAGAGGGTTTTTAAGTTAATGTGGGGCTTGAATTGAAACAAAAATAATTTAATGAGAATAAACTCATTTTATTTGGGCTCAAAACCATTGGGAATCAATTTAATTCTGGTAGGAAGACCAATATTAAAAAGAATAGAATGCTAATTTAAAGACATTTCTGTGTGAATTTTGCACACTTTATGTTTTGCCTTGGTTTTGAATGACACAAGCTGTTGTGGGTCAGGTAAAGCTAATTTACTGGCCAAATGTCATAATCACATCTTTTGCATTCAGCAGAGAACCTGTGCCTATGCCAGAGAATAGAGGAGTTTTAAGTCAGTCAGAAGAAACACTGTTAGAGACGTTTAATAATTAATAGGAATAACTGTAGCCACAACTTGAAAATAAAAGTGTTTGTATATATATATGACGTAAAGATCTATTAAGGAGGTTCACAAGATTGCCACAGAAATTTTTACACTGTGACATTTAATGAGCTGAGTAACCCTACTGTGAACAAGCATATTTCATGAAATGATGTCCTATGAGGAACCCATTGATGGGCACCAGTCTCTGCGGTCTGGGGAAAAAAAATAAATATAGAAATCAAGACCTGAGCCTCCTTTGGACATGAGCAGTTTTGTGCCCTGCAGTGGGATGAAAAAGTGAAGTAGAACTGAATGATTCAGTGGTGAATGATCATTGTTTCCTGGTCATTTGACTTGGACAGAAGGCTCAGCTGGACTCTGGCCAACCTGAATGTGGCCAACAGTGGAGTTAGTGCAGGTCAAGAGTTGCTAAATTGTCTTTGTGAATGCATTGGATCTGGCTGGGGTGGAGCTAGCTTTCTTTATAGCAGCCGGCATGGTACAGTGTTTGGATTTGTGGCTATAAGTGTTGATAACACATCAATGTTTTGAGTATTGGTGAACAGTGCTTGCACAGAGTCAAGGTTTTCATTGAATAGACTGGGGGTGGACAAAAAGCTGGTAGAGGATGTAGCCAGGACAGCTGACCTGAATTTGTCAAAAGGATGTTCTCTATGATAGAGTGCCATGCTCAGAAATAAAACTGGGCTGCCAGAAGAAGAAGGTGGAAATGGAGGTTGTATTTTGAGGTAGTCATTTCATGGAGACTGGCCGGGTATCAATCTGCTTGTGAGAAGTAGTGAGTGATTGCCTTTGCATCACATTTTCTTTTTTCTTCTGATTTCTTCACTTTATCTCCATCCATGAGTTTATTTTATTTTATTTTATTTTTTCGTAATCTCTCACTCTTCCCATTGTGGGTGGGGTGGGGAGTGAGCAAGTGGCTGTGTGGTGATTACCTGCTGCCTGTGGTCAACCCACCATAGTAAATACCATGGAAAACAAATGGTCAAAAATTTCTGGGAAATGTTTTGTTTGGGTCACTTGTGAATTATGCAATATTGTATTTAAGCTCCAACCAAACCGGATAGACCTGGACTCTTAAGGTCTCTAGGACAATCAATACCTTTTGTTCTGGTTATTTAATTTGATTTAAAAATAATAATAATAAAAAAAATCAGACTTGGCGTATCTTTGACTTGGATTATTTATTTATTTATTTATTTATTTATTTATTTATTTATTTATTTATTTATTTATTTTCTTTCTTCAGTTTCTTAGGACTAAGCCCAGTGAGGCCCAATCTGCATGTAGAACCTTGCCATTATTTTTCCACAAACCATCTTTCATTCTCCTCATCTCATCTTTGCATGGCACACTCCTTTTAGATGCAAAATTGCCTCTGAGCAACACAAATCTGGAGCTCACTCATGGTTATTATTAGCTATTTTTCTTGGCTAAGTCTACTCTGCAGAGGGTGTCCCATCTCCATGGCTTCTGCACTCCATTTCCATGGATTTCACCCCTGAGGGGCATCTTTTCAATGGAGTCCCCTGAGACAGGGAAACCAGGGCTACATACCCCTATTCTGTGAAAGTAAAGCACTCCAGTCGCTGCTGAGGCCTCTCAGCAGCATGCCAGCCCATTTCTGGAGAGAGGCAACCCGGTTCTTCCCTTCTGTTTGTCTGAGTCAAGATGCATTGAGCTATTTCCCAGCAGGATATACCTGATGCCCTGCTGCTTTAGGGGAAGAAAGGCCTGAGGAAGGGATTAGAGGTTTGTGTGCAGCACAAACAGTGTGATAAGAACTAACAGACTTAGGTTACTAGTAATTAAGCAATCAGGCTTAACATATCTCGACTTGTTGATTTACCATCTTATGGCTGTTTAGAATTAACTTTGCAATTAATGACTTTGTATTTAGAATATTTTGACTGGGTCATAATGTGGGAAAATGATGCAAATGTAGAGAAAAGATTTTACAATAATCACCTTGAGCAATAAGCCACAAGGGAGATAGCCTTCCTGTGAATGTTACATTCACTTGTGATGTTTGACATCTTACCTTGTTGTATTTGTCTGCTTCTCTGGTCAATGCCATGGATAAGGAATATCTTTCCTATGGGTAAAAGAGGTATACAGATCTCTTAAAAAATTCCATATAATAATATTCATCATTCACTTTAAATTTAAGTCATAAGATAAACCCTTTGGGTGCATGCAGTCTTTCCTTCCTCCAGAAGCCTTCGTACAGGACAGAGAGAAGGGAAGAGGGCAGGTGGTCAGTCAGCTGCATCTCGCTGCAGTATGGATACAAATCTTACTGGCACAGGAGCAGGGGCACCTGCTAGAATCACCTTTCATTTGTGAATTACCTTTTTGTAGCTCTTCCCACCCATTTGTAAGTCTGGCTTAACACTGTCTTTATAGGACTGGGTCAAGATGCAATTTAAAGCCTTGCAATTTAAAGTCTTGTCTTAACAAAACTGTATCCTTTCATGCAGGAAACCTTTAATTTCATACTTGGCTCAAGGTAACCTCAGGTTTCTGGTAATGCAGCAGTGAATCTCTGTGATAAGTGGCAGAGTCTCATTCAAAACAAACTGAGACTGGTCATGTAGTGGTGCTGCAAGGACAGGCAGACCCTTATTACTCTCTCGCTGCTGTAGCAGCATGGAAAGGCTGGTTGCATGGAAATGCTGCACTGAGTTTGTCAACACTAAAAGTTACCCAAAATAAGGAGCAATGTGAGGCAGTCCTGACTCACCCCGAGGATCTGCACATGTCCATACCTGCAGGGACAGCACAATGAGTTTGGGTTTCAGTGATGACAGAGACTGGGTTTTGAAAGGCATAGTAGGCACAGAAAGACAAGCTCTCGTATCTTGACCTGTGCTGAGCACGGATGATTTCTATAGGTCTCTGGAATATAAGTAAAACCCCAAACTCTGCATTTAACATAATTTTCAAAATCCTGTTTCTAACATGGAAATAAACCGCCCCTCAGAGAGGCTAAAGACTTCATTGAGATAAAATGAAGCAGTAAAGCAATTCCAGAAGAATTACAGACATACCACTGGGGTTTTATGCTCTAGAATAAAATGTGTGAGACTGTGTACATCATCTAAATTGAGAGGGATAGAACTGAGAAAAAAAAGGATGGTGAAAAAATAAAACCCAACCATATGTGAATGTGTTGGTATTTTTTTTTTTCATAAAGTTTTTTTTTTTCTTCTCTAGAATTTGTCAGATATGACCATGTTATTGTCTTTGTTCAAATGATTTCTAATTCATGACACTAATTCATGTCTGGAAAGCTGACAGCCTGCTGGTCAGGCAGCTCCTGGGTTTGGGCTGGGTCCTTCTATTCTCCTGTCTGATTTCCAATAATTGGGTGTAAGGACAATAATATCAGCTTCTTGATAAACTTCGTTATACTACTAAGATTTTCTTTCACCAAAATTGTCCTCCCTGAAGCAGAGTTGCAGCGTTTGTTTTACACAAAGCAAGTTATACTGAGCTTTCTAGAATGGTGCATTTTGACCTTGTCATCATTAAAAAGCAACACAAGCATTAAAAGGCTGCACAACCAAATAAGGGCTGTTTGTACTCGAGTGGGGAAGAGTGAGTCACAAAGCAGTCTTGCTAACTTTAGCACAGTTATTCATGTAGCTGGTTACCAGCCTTAGCGGTTGCTTAACCAGGCTCCACGTGACTAACCAAATCAGAAACACATGGAAAAGAGAAAGAAGAAATTTTAGAAAGTCAGTGATGTCTGTTCAACCACATACCAACAAGAAGTGCTGAGCTGGCTTATTATTATAGCAAAAATATATTTTTTTTCTGATTCCTCTTAAGCATAGTCACATTCCTTAGGGGGACTATATCCTTCCGCTGGGTTTTACACATACTGTCTTTTTTGCAGCAGCATCAAAGTCCCACACCTATGAGGAGAGAGTAACCCTGAGGCTGGAATTCAAGCTGATGTTTGTTTATGTTTGAATCCTTTAAGACTGTTTGGACTTAGCCATGGGAGTCCACATGGGTGTGCAGAAGCTCCAGCAGGCATGGCAGAAAGCCAGCATGAATGAACAGGCAACTCCCGAGCACGCTCAAATGCAAAAAAAGGAGACTCACAGAAGATAAGCATGGGGATAAGCTATCTGGGAGAGGTATAAACATTTTGTCTGGGCATGCAGGGGTGGATTTAGAAAAAATAGAACTCAGCTGGAATTTAAAATTGTGGTAGATGTGAAGGGCGACAAATACACTGGCAGCAAAGGGAAGACTAATGAATCTATGGTTGCACAACTTGGTGGCTCAGGGAAACTAATGACTAAGGAAATGAAAAAGGTTGAAGTACTTAAGGTTGTCTCTTCAACTGTTTTCAGTGTACAGCCTGGTGCTTCACAGGCCCTGGAGGCTGTTGGCAGAGTGTGGCCATGGGGACAGAGTATCACCTTTGCTATTGGCAGTCAGGGACTACTTAAGCAAACTGGGCATACACAAGTCCATGGGCCCAAATGGGGTTCACCTGTGGGAGCTAAAGGAAATAGCTCTTTTTTTGGTCTAGAGGACCTCTGGTCATCCTTTCCAAATTCATTTCTTTTTTGTAATTTTAATAATTTCTCTCAGTGAAATCTGTAATGTGGAATATTTCTCTGTTGGAAAGCTGAGTTGATAAACCGGCATGGTAAGCTTCTCCAGTAGAAAAGTATACCACAAGGATAAGCATTAAAAGATATCACTGCTGCTCTCAGAGACTGCTTCATGTGCGGAAGCTTCTTAGATTTTTATTTTTTTTATTGAACCAAAAGTAGTTTACCTGAATAGATAGAGATGTCCAGATTAAAATTGTAGGTGTAAAAAAGGCTTGTCAAATTTTGGTCACTTTTTCGGTTTACATTAAAGTACTTTGAAGGTGATGAAATTATGCATTTTGAGACTTTTTGAGTAAAAAAAATTCTTTTTTTTTTTTTTTCAGTTTAAACAAATATTTACTTCAAAGTTTGATTGCTCATGAAAAAAGAAATACAGAACGTAAAAGCCAAAGTGAGCTATTTTAGTTAACCACATTTAAAATATTTTTAAAATTAGAGTTCTCATGATAATATAAGATTTTGACTTTGACAATTAAACTTTTAAGGGACAACCATTTTTGAATAAAATTGAGAGAATTTAGGTAGAAGCTAACATATTGGATTTATGTGGTGAAGTTTTGGTGTCAGGGTGTCAGTGGGGTTGGCTTCTGTGAGCAGAGCCCAGCAGCTGCCCCATGTCAGATCAGAGCCAGCTCCGGACAGCTCCAAAAGGGACCTGCTGCTGGCCAGAGCTGAGCCATGAGTGATGCTGGGTGGGCCTCTGGGAGAGCAATTGAAGAGATGGGAAATCTGCTGTGCTCCAGCAGCTGGGAGGGAGGGGAGAGAGCTGAGAGAGCAGCAACCCTGCAGCCCCCAAGGTGAATGCAGCTGGAGGGCAGGAGGTGCTCCAGGCATGCAGCACAAGTTCCCTTGCAGCCCATGAAGAGGCCCCTGGTGGAGCAGGCTGTCCCCCTACAGCCTGTGGAAGACAATGCCGGAGCAGATCTCCACAATACAGCCCATGGAGGACACCATGCCACAGCAGGTGGATGTGCCCTGAAGGAAGTTGCCACGTGCAGAGAGGAGACCATGCTGGAGCAGGGTGCCTGGCAGGGCCTGTGGGGAACCCATAATTGGAATAGTTTGTGAAGAAATGTAGCCCGTGGGAAGCACCCATGTGGGAGCAGTTGGTGAAAAACTGTATCCTGTATGAGGGGGCAGGAGAACAGTGTGAGGAGGAAGGAACAGCCAAAATTAAGTGTTATGAACTGACCACATCCCGTTGGGTGGGGGAGAAGAGATAGAAGAATCAGGAGTGAAAGAGTTCAATAGAGCCTGGGAAGAAGAGGTGGGTGGGGAGAAGGTGGTTTTGGTGTTGTCTTTGTTTCTCACCTTCCTACTCTATTTTTTATTGGCAATAAATAAAATTAATCTTCCCCAAGTTGAGTCTGTGATGGTAATTGGTAAGTAATCTCCCTGTCTTTCTCTTGACCCACAACATTTTTCATCATATTTTCTCCCCATTCCTCTTGAGGACAAGGAGTGAGAGACCAGCTGGGTTGGCTTCTGGTAGCCACCTAAGGACAAGGCACCAACTAGAGAGCTTTCAGGCTGAAAGAAAGGGGAATTCCACACCACAATTCAGTCACTACCAAAAGTCTGCCTGCCTACACTCTATCCAGGCACCAAAGTCTATGTCTATATTAAGGAATAAAGTAGATGTGGAAGGTGAAATAATGGGTGCTAAGGCTTGGGCATTCATTTGGGAAGAGGATACTCCAGACCAATTCAGGTTTGGTCCAGTGGACTGAGCATCTGCCAGCAAGGTAATATATTTTTTGGCTCAGTACCATCCCAAAGGGACCAAATTTGCTCACATCCATCTGCTCCCAGTGTGAACGAACACAAGTGTAAACAATGGAGATGATCAGAGGACTGGTTTTGAAGCACAGGTCTTGTCTGAAGTGAAACACTACCAGGGTGAAGCACACCCATCATTCCTGGCCCTTCAAAATCAAGTTAACGTCACTACATTTTCTCCAGAAACAATTGCAATTGCCAGGTGATTATCACTGGACACAGGTCAGGAACAAAAGGCTGCTGTGTATTTTAATCCTTTATGTTTCTTTACTTTAATGTGTAACAAAGAAAGATTAAACATTAAAGGAAGACTCTCCTTAGTGTTGGTTCTGTGTCCCAGAACTTTATTGTAGCCTCATAGTTTGCATTTTTACATAATACAAAATTACATTTTTATGGAAGGTGGAAACTAGCTTAGTTAACCTGCCTGGTGAATAGAAAATAATGAAGCATTTTGCTACAAATCAACAGCTATAGTTAGAATTAATTTATTAAAAGCTACAGTTAGAATTAGTTTATCATAGTGAGAAGTCTGAACATGACCTGCCCCAGCCTGACTTTTCTCTGGGTTGCTCTGGAGGTAGTTGTCATTTACTGCTCTAAATAGGGCAGAAGGAATTTGACTCCACCACACTAACAGATCAGTGACCATACCTTGTCAAGAAGACCAAAAAAACAGTCCACTATACAATTCCCACACAGATGTTTTTTCTGTCATTTGCAATTAGTTTAAATTAATCATAGGTGTACAGTGAAGTCACAGTTGTTGTGCCAGAGAGGTGTTCTCTATCGAGCTCACAACAGAAGGATGTTAGCCTGTGTGCGCTGCTGTAGGTATTATACTGAGGATTGCAATGGCTCCCAAAACTCTGAGAAAAAAAAGTACTCACTTAATGATGTGAATGTTCCTGCTAAGAAAGGACTTTTTTTTCCTGTGGCTAATATGCACAATAGTGCCAGATCTTAAATGAATGGATACATCATGCACTTACTGACACCAGTGTTTTTGGAGTTATTAGAATCTTCATTACACAACATCACTCATTGCCTTATTGCGGTTCCTTGAGAAAAAAATGAAATCTTCATATTGTTCAGCTTTCATTCAGGATGTGTGACTGCAACCACTGAGGTCACTTACATCAGTTACAAGTGAGTAGTGTTAAATTCTGGGAAACTCTGCCCTTGTTTGCCATACCTGTTCCAAAGTTTCAGAAAAGCCCAGCCTATGTCTGCGAAAATGAAAGCTGTGACAGATCATGAGACAGCTGTCTACATCGCTGCCACTACCATCTTTTGAACAATACCGAAGAAAATAAAATTCAGCTTTCATTTTACTATTATTACTGTGGGATGGGAGAAGATTCAGACTAGGGTTAGCAGTTATTTGCCAGATTAATCTCTCGGGCAGCTAAACCTGCTCTTGAATGTATGACCAAGAGTAGTTTTGAATCCAAAAAGTTTTTGGATTCATAGAACTGGGATCTGAGAGACCTGCTTTCTCAAATCTACACATCTGCTCTAGTTTGACAAGGAGCAAAACTTGTGGTAAGTCAGGACCAAAGCTGATGCCTTTTGCCAGAATTCTGAGTTTTCTTGGAAATATACAACATTCTAAATACTTAGTACAACCTGTTCTCAAGTTATGCTTACCTTGCTAACAGAACATAGACCATAACATCATTACTATGCTCTAGAGTGAATGAGAATAGACAAGCAATGCACACAGCTCAGCTGGGCTAGATTTGTTAAATCTGCAGGCTGTGATGTACTTACAGATTGTGTGTTGTGAGACTAGATCATTAATTAGACTATACAGCTTCTAGCTTCTTGTACTTACACATGGATTTCTTTCATGTAACATAAAAGAAAAAAAAATAACTTATGTTAACTTTTAATGCTTATAGAGCACAACCCTGTGGGACTCAGAAAAGATAATTTTAAATAATAGATATCTGGTATAAAATCACTGTAACAGAAAACGAGACATCTGAAGCAATTACTATTCTGACAGAAGTGCCATGCAGTAATTTTATAACAAGTGGAAAAGAAAGTGTAGTAGAAAGTAGGAAAGAAAGCAAATATGGACTTAGAACACACACGCTTTTTACCCAGCCTCTAGCTTTACCAAAGATACTGTCACATTTTTCCCTTTCCCATGACCCCAGTCCTTTTTCCAAAAAAGAGGCACATTGGCTTGTGGCACTTTTCTCAAGCCTTCCTTGAGAAGAATAAGTAACACCAAGCAGAGAACCAACCAGACTTCCTTATTATTAGCCAGTACTGCTGCACCACTCTGAGCCATAACACAGACCAATTAACTCAAGATTGCATCAGATCTAGACAACACACTAAAATATGGCTTAGAGCTTCAGCCTTGTGTCCTGGTTTTGTTTGGGATAGAGTTATTTTTCTTCCTAGTAGCTGGTATGGTGCTGTGGTTTGGATTCGGGAATAATGCTGATAACAAAGGGATGTTTTAGTTGCTGTAGAGCAATGCTCACAGAGCCAAGGACTGTTCAGCTCCTGGTCCTGCCCTGCCAGCGAGGTACCTGGGGGTGCACAAGGAGCTGGGAGGAGACACAGCCAGGAGGTGGCCCAGACTGACCAAAAGGATGTCCCATACATGGCATTGTGCTCAGCAACAAAAGCTGGGTAATTTGGCTGGGGAGGGCTGCCATTGCTCAGGGACTGGCTGGGTGGGTGGTGAGCAGTTGCATTGTGCAACACTTGCTTTGTTTATTATTATTATTATTATTATTATTATTATTATTATTATTATTATGTACCATCCCCCTGTGTCCAGTTCTGGGGCCCTGTGTAAAAGAGGGACATGGACATACTGTAAAGGGCCACCATGCTGATGAAGGGACTGGAGCATCTCTCCTGTGACGAAAGGCTGAGAGCTGGGACTGCTCAGCCTGGAGAAGAGGGGGCTTCGGGAGATCTCGTCAATGTCTATAAATACCTGAAGGGAGGGTGGAAAGGAGATGGAGCCAGGCTCTTGTCAGTGGTGCCCAGTGCCAGAACAGGAGGCAATGGGCACAGCTGGGCACACAGGATGCTCCCTCTGAGCACCAGACAGCAACTCTGTGCTGTGCAGGTGATGGAGCCCTGGCACAGGCTGCCCAGAAAGCTTATGTATTCTTCTCTTTGGAGATCCTCAAAAGCATCCTGGACATGGGCAAGCTGGTGCAGGTGTCCCTTTTTGAGCAAATGACCTGCAGAGGTCTGTGATTCTATGACTTAGAAATTAGATTCTGTGATTCTGAGATAGCTAAAGTTGCACAGATGAAGGTGTACTGAATTGTCTTTAAAGGGCAACCACAGAAATAGAAGCTATACTGTATATTAACCTAATTCAGTGTTTATGAGGTGCTTGAAATATCAAGTACTATTAAATCCAAAATTATAGCAATAAGTTAACCTGTGACTGCTGTAGAGAGAGGAAAATGACAGACAAATCCTACAGCAAATCTGTCCTTAAAAAGAGTTGCTGTAGTCATGTGAGGTGTGTGGAAGTTTGGTATGGTTGACCAAACCATTTGAACGTTGTAGAGTGAGGGAAGAGGTCACAAAACAATAGTATGCATTTTTTTTTAGATCTCAAGAAATCTAATTTTAGTAAGTTGAGTAATAAAACATGAAATGTGGCAACACCGCTTTGAGACAAAGATTGGCAAAACAACTTGCAACATTCACTTCCCTCATGGGATCACATTGTCCTTTACAGGCTCAGGCCCGGTGCATGCTGTGGTTGCTGATCTTCCAGAGCAGAGATAGAGTCCCTGGAGAAGTCAGTGTAGTACCAGTCATCCTCTTCCTCAGCTCTTTAGCTTAACTTGGTATTATGATTTCAACAGCTACTCTTATCCAATGCTGAAGGCCTGTTGTGAGAATTATAGAAAATGCTTTAAATGACCAGGTGTGATTAATATTAGACCTAACTAAGCTACCACATTTTAACAAAGACCTAGCCAAGTTCTGTCTGGCCATGTTATTAAAAATTGGGATGATTTGTACTAGTATCTCATTCAAAATGCTTAGTTTTATTTTCTTAGAAACACATGTGAATTCTTCTTATTCTTCTACGTAGAGCTGGAAACAGGGTTTCCATTTCATCATCCTGCACAGAGTAACGCAAGGGAAGCTGAACAGCATGGAGGGCAGTGGTTGTTTTTCTGAGGTTTGGTTAATAAACTATTGCTTAATATATCTCTATTTGGAATAAATACATGGACATATCAGTTCTTAGTAGGCTTTGTGAATGATTAATACTAGAAGTAAGGCCTCACAGACAAAAGAATATATAATATATATTTTTAAAATAGTGTTTTTAAATAGTGGAGTTAGGAAACAAAACCAGCTATCAGTTTTTAACTAAGCATGTAATATGAAGTACAGGTGTTATGTATAAAAGCAATGAAAACTTATGGAATTTACAGGTGCACATTAAAGCAGACTGAGATATGCATTTAAGTTTGATCTTCAAGACATGAATAGAAAAGGATGCAGTTTATAAAGGAGTTTAAATGCTGTGTCTGTGGTTAAATATTGCACATTACCATGCAGAATGAGGAATTGCTTAACAGTTGATCACAAGCTTAAAAATGTTTTCATCTTTTGAAGAAGACAAACATCATCCAGGAAGTAATACAAATGAAATCATCATTCTGCTCCATAAGGTTCTGATAAGTCTCCGAGGAAAGTTTCACGTACAGTTTTGTGCACCATGCATCTAGAAAGGCAGAGACCAGCTGAAGAGAGCACAGAGGTGAGCCACAGGAATGTTATTTAAAACATATCCTACATGGAAATGTAAGGCAGTGGGATTGCTAAGTCTAGAGGAGAGGATTGAAGAAAGATGTGACACCACTCCACAGATACATGGGTTGTACTGGCAAAGGGGAAAGAAGGAGGGAAGTTTTCTTGCTCTCTGCTGTGAAAAGACTTAGCTTAGCAGTTAGGATAAGTGCTCTAATGCCAGGGTAGTTGAGTGGTGCAGCAGAGTACCTGGTGAGACTTTAAATCTCCATTCCTGGAAACATTTAAGAAGAACAGGTTAAAAAGACATTAGTCACTTACCTACTACTCTTCTTGGAGTTTTGGAACCACGTGCACATTGGGTTTTAGGAAGATGGAATGACAACCAGAATTCTGAGTCTCTGAGCTTTAGATTTGTGGTACAAAATGAAGTGAAACATTTTACAGGTACCAATTCATTTGAACAATTATACATTCCCTGCATCATTTTCTTGCAATGCTGTAGGTGCTAGTATACTGAAATATAAATATACTTACATGAATACACACGTGCTCAAAGCTACATGCATGCGAAGGAGTGCTCAGCACTGACAATGTCCTTTTGATGCCTCTGAACATCAACATCCAAACAGGACTTTTTCCTACTTACAGTTGCTTGCATGTTCTTCAGAGTCAGTAAACGGGTAAGTGAAATCTAGGAAAAAAAACTTAATCTAGCTTTACTTGCTTGCAGTTCCTATAAATAATGTGTAAAACAATTAAGTTTGTTGAAGTTAAGAAAATAATGGGTGTGCTGTACCATGGCCATGGTATAAAACCATGTACCATGGTTTTGGATCACTAAGTGTTGCATACTGTGAAAATAAACTTTTACATATCTTGAGAAAAAGATCATTTCCAAAAATAGTCAAATGTTATGAAATAGCTTTGTTTCTCAGTTTTCTGCTCTGGAGGAACTGGAAAATTTTAAAAACAAAGAATTTAAACTAATGTATAACCTGCTAGTAAATAAATGTTTTGTGTTGTTGCCTTTTTTTTTTTTAATTTAAATTTTTATTTTTACACAATCAGGGACATAAGTTTTGGGCCTTTTTCTTCATTCTTTTTATCCAGAGACAGATTTTGGAATATATTGTCTCATTTTCAAGGCTGTGTTCTCTAAAGAATACTTACACCTGCAAAGCATATATAAAAAACAAGGCATAATACTGAATTAATCTATATTTCTAACATGTGTTACAGAAAAGCAACACAATTCTTGAATGTGCTTTACTCATCATCTAAAGATGATCCCGTTTAATCTTAAAATAAAACTTGGAGACCATCAGAATATAAATTGTATATTCAGTCTTCTCTTCTTTTGCTTTAAAACATCTGTGCCTTCAGGGTTTAAATACTGAAATAAAATGTTTGAAAGAGATATTCACCAAGCAAATACACAATTAAGCAATGTGTCCAGGTCAAGGCAGCCTTGCTTAAAAGCTCATTGTCATTAATTATGCCATTGCAGGAGCTATAAGTAATATTGAAAAAATGTTAACCAAGTGCTATGGACTATGATCCACTTTACTCTCTCACTGGCTGCAAGGATGAATGAAGATCCCTCAAAAACTTCCAGCAGTAATAGGTCTGTGTGCAGTGTCATTTAATTGACCATCACAGTTCTGGATTTACCAACCTGTGTGACTCAACTACTGAAATGTTAAACCATTCTTGCCTCTCTTGCTCCTGCCATCATTCAAAAGATGGCTGTTTTGTATTTGGTACACACTTTAAATGTATTATTTATTTATTTTTTACTGAAGCCAAATACTTCCAATGAAAAAAGCCCTTACCTACATATTTAGGGAAAATGTGCACATATTTGAAAACGCTGCATTGCCCCTCACTTCTCTAAATCCTGAAATGGAACCAAAATGCTTGGATTTGTTCCAGAATACTGCAAAGTGACAAGTAATAAGAGCTGAAAATTTTCTATACTATGAACATGAGAGAGTCTGCATTTCTGGAGTGCCCTTGCCCAAGAGAACCGTCAAATTCATGAGCAGTCACATTCCAATGAACAGATCATGTCCTAACTATAGAAAAAAAGATCCATTAGGCTTAACATCAAATTTGAAAGTATATTTCAGGTTTCATAATAAACTTACTGTTTCTTATTTGACAGATGGTTAATTTGAGTCTTCTGTGATGTATTGCAATAAATCAATCATGTGGACCTCGGGATTTTTAGAGCAGAAGGTACAGTAATCAGCTATTTTGAATTTTCTCATAGTGTTAAAAAAAAAAAAAAAAAAGAAGTATTTGCTCAGGATTTACAAAGTTAATTACATATGTTTTGCCTTTTGTTTAAACCATCTTATTTACTTTTTTTTTTTTTTTTAATTCTGATTTGAAGTACTTACATTATGGAGAATCTTTGTGCACAACACAGTATGATATCCTACTGGTGGATCATCATTAACAACAACAACAACAAAAACCACCACCAACAACAATCAACATAAAGGAAAAAATCAGTTTTGAAATAAATATGTCTTTAACTACTGTCATTGAATTCTGTTACGGTTTTGTCTGTGGTTTCCTAGGGTACCAGCCCTGTAGTTATTTCCTTGGGAAAAGTCAAATTTGTCCTGAAATCAGGAGCACATCTGCAGAAGGGATTGAAAGGAGGGATATGCTGCAATAGTGAGCACTTCAAAAGAAATGTGTATTTTTGGTCAGATGCAGTAGCAGTGTGGATGGGAAGCTGAGAGGGGTAAATGACAGAGAGAATATGTGCCATAACTTTTAACCTCCCAAGCAGATAAATCTGTTCCTGACCAGAGCTAGGAAACAGAAGGAAACAGAAAAAATCATTCCTAAAATGATTCTTGTAAACTGATTGATCTTCAACCCTTTGGCATGTGTCAAAGTACAAAACTCTTGGTGAAAAAAAAAAAAAGTAACAGTTTTGACTAATGGTTGATGTGAATATTCTTGCTGAATTGCACAGTTAGCTGCTGCATGCAAGAGGTTTTGTATTTTCACACTTCCTTGTTTGCCACATCATTGTCCTGGTCGGGATCCAAATCTCATGGAGATTAGCAGAAAGATTTCACTGGTAAGAGGCAGATGATTGAGAAAAGGGACACTTCCCATTGTCCAAAATTCCTCTTCATCTCTGTATCACCTCCTGTTTCTCTTTCACTTCCTTATAAATAACTTAGCTTAACACAAGGCTCATGAAATGGGAAAAATTTCCCATGTTGTAGTAAAATGCACAGTGCACTTTAGATGGCAGTTCTTGGAATCAGCTCCACCAATAACTACTGTAATTTGAACCCAGAGGATAATAACTGTTGAATTTTGTTAAATCGACTTTCTTTCAAGTCTATGGTACACGTTAAGTCAACAGCTTCTATGTTCTCATCTATGATATGAGCAGTACAAAGAGCTGCAGGGAATTAAAAGAATATAGGCTGATTAAACCCTCTTTTTTTTTTTTTTTTTTTTTTTTTTTTTTTTTTTCCCTCCTCTTAAAAATGGGAGTTTCTAGGGGTTCATTTCTAAGTGCACTTATAAATAGATTCTTCTAGGATGTCTGTTTCCTGTTCAATAGAGCAAGAAATGGATCATGATTTAGTTTGCTCCTGCAATTTCTCTCTTTCATTCTCACTTGCGCCATTATGTCCAATCATATTTGCAAAGGGTATTTGGGTATTATTTATTTTATTTTATTTTTTTTTCCTTTAATGCACATTTTCATTGGCTTGTTCTATTCAAACCAACACAATTGTTACAAGAGAAGGGAACTTATAGGAAGAACCAGAATAATTTAACTGTTTTGGTCATCAGACTTTCAGGACTTCTGAACATTTTCTTATCTCATTCATCAGGTTCTTTGCACAGTCACTTCCAAGGGGCAGATTGTCCTGTTTCACAATGACAGACACATAGGTGGGATGAAGGATCCTCTCCATCTTGTTCTCTCTCTATTGGCCATTGATGAAGTCTAGGCTAGACACCAAACTTTTACATGCCTAGACCTGAGTGAGATGACTGACTGACATTCAGTAAGAATTTCTCCCATGAAAAGGTTTTCTTTCATATAGCACGTACTACAAGCAGTTTTTGCATGTTCCAAGAATTAGGTAACTAATTTAAATGCCCTCCCATTAAACTACTTGGAAATCTGGGACAAGGTGCAGAAGAACCCCCTACAGTTCAGGTTCAAACAGTTTGAGATTTGCTGGTCCACCTGGACTGTCACAAGTCCATGGGGCCATATGGGATCCATAAGAGTGTGCTGAGAGAGCTGGCCGATGTGTTTGCTGGGACACTTTACTTCATCTATCAGCAGTCTTGGTCATCCAGAGAGGTCCTGGATGACTGGAGACTTGCTAACATGACACTCATCTATAGGAAGGATCATAAGGAGGACCTGTCAGCCTGACCTTGGTGCCAGGAAAGGTGAAGGAATAGGTCATCTTGAATGGAATCAAGCAATGTATATGAGACACTGGGGGGTTAGGCCCAGCCAGCATGGGATCATGAAAGGCAAGTCCTGCCTGACCAACCTCATCTCCTTCTGTGACCGGGTGACCCGCCTGATGGATGAGGGAAAGTTGATGTAGTCCACCTAGACTTCAGCAAGGCCTTTGACACAGTCTCCCACAGCATTCTCCTGGAGAAACTGGCAGCCCATGGCTTGGACAGGTACACACTTTGCTGGGTTAAAAACAGGCTGGCTGACCGTATGCAGAGTAGCGGTGAATGGATTGAAACCCAGCTGGCAACTGGTCACCAGTGGTGTTCCCCGGGGCTGGTGTAGTGGCCCATCCTCTGTAATATCTTTATTGATGACTTGGATGAGGGAATTGAGTGTACCCTCAGTAAATTTACAGATGACACCAAGCTGGGGGGAAGTGTCGATCTGCTGGAGGGTAGGAAGGTCCTGCAGAGGGACCTGGACAAGATGGGTCAATGGACAGAGGCAGAAAAGGATCTGGGAGTGCTGATTGATGCTTGCCTGAACATGGGCTGGTAGTGTGCTCAGGTGGCCAAGAAGGCCAACAACATCCTGACTTATATAAGAAACAGTGTGGTCAGCAGGACTAGGGGAGTGATTGTCTCCCTGTACTCAGCTCTGGTGAGGCTGCACCTTGAGTACTGTGCTCAGCTTTGTGCTCCTCACTACAAGAAGGACATCGACGTGCTCGAGCATGTCTAGAGAAGGGCTATGAAGCTGGTGAATGGCCTGGAACACAAGTTCTGTTAGGAGCAGCTGAGGGAACTGGTGGTGTTTAGTCTGGAGAAGAGGAGGCTCAGTGAAGATGTCATTGCTCTCTGCAGCTGCCTGAAAGGAAGGTGTGGGGAGCTGGAGACTGGCCTCTTCTCACAGGTAACTAGTGATAGGACTAGAGGGAATGGCTTCAAGTTGCACCAGGGGAGTTTTAGGTTGGAAATTAGGAGAAATTTCTTCTCAGAAAGAGCAGTCAGGCGTTGGAACAGGTTGCCCAGGGAAGTGAAGTGGTTGTGCCACCATCCCTGGGAATGTTTAAGGAAAGGTTGGTCGTGGTGTTTAGGGACATGATTTAGTGGGTGACATTGGTGGTAGGGTGATGGTTGGACCAGATGATCTTGAAGGTCTCTTCCAAACTTTATGATTCTATGATTCTGTGATACTTTGTATAAAGTACCTACCTTCTGCTCGAGGGTAGGAAGGCTCTGCAGGAGGATCTGGATAGGCTGTGCCGATGGGCTGAGGTCAACTGCATGAAGTTCAACAAGGCCAAGTGACTGCATGAAGTTCAACAAGGCCAAGTACCGGGTCCTCCACCTGGGGCGCAATAACCCCAAGCAGAGCTACAGGCTGGGAGATGAGTGGTTGGAGAGCTGCCAGGCAGAGAAGGACCTGGGAGTGATGGTGGACAGTCGGCTGAATATGAGCCAGCAGTGTGCTCAGGTGGCCAAGAAGGCCAACGGCATCCTGGCTTGTATCAGAAACAGCGTGACCAGCAGGGCTAGGGAGGTGATCGTCCCCCTGTACTCGGCTCTGGTGAGGCCGCACCTCGAGTACTGTGTTCAGTTTTGGGCCCCTTGCTACAGGAAGGACATCGAGGTGCTTGAGCGGGTCCAGAGAAGGGCGACGAAGCTGGTGAGGGGCCTGGAGAACAAGTCCTACGAGGAGTGGCTGAGGGAGCTGGGCTTGTTCAGCCTGGAGAAGAGGAGGCTCAGGGGCGACCTTATCGCTCTCTACAGATACCTTAAAGGAGGCTGTAGCGAGGTGGGGGTTGGCCTGTTCTCCCACGTACCTGGTGACTGGACGAGGGGGAATGGGCTTAAGTTGCGCCAGGGGAGTTTTAGGCTGGATGTTAGGAAGAACTTCTTTACTGAAAGGGTTGTTAGGCACTGGAACAGGCTGCCCAGAGAGGTGGTGGAGTCACCATCCCTGGAAGTCTTTAAAAGACGTTTAGATGTAGAGTTTAGGGATATGGTTTAGTGGGGACTGTTAGCATTAGGTTAGAGGTTGGACTCGATGATCTTGAGGTCTCTTCCAACCTAGAAATTCTGTGATAATGGTTCCTTTCTATCATGGTAGAATTGCACTTTTGATGTTGTAATACTGTATGAAGTCCAAACCATTCTCTCTCCTCTATTGTGGGTGAAAGCTGACCTGTGTATCTGAAGGACCTGAGGGCAGAGCATCCACTGGCTCTTTTGCAGACCTCCCTGCTCTGCAGGACTGTCGTGGTTTAACCCGGCCGGCAGCTAAACACCACGCAGCCATTCGCTCACCTTCCCCCCTCCCTCTCTGGGACGGGGGAGAGAAATGGAAAGTGAAGCCCGTGAGTTGAGATAAAGACAGTTTAATAAGACAGGAAAATAATAATAACAAAAATAATAATAACAATAATACTAATACTACTAATAATACAATGGTGATAATAGGAAAGTAATAATAATATGTACAAACAAGTGATGCACAATGCAATTGCTCACCACTCTCTGACCAATGCCCAGCCTAACCCCGAGCAGTCCGGCCCCCTCTCCCCGGCTAGCCACCCCTATATATTGTTTAGCATGACGTCAGATGGTATGGAATACCCCTTTGGCTAGTTTGGGTCACCTGTCCTGGGTCTGTCCCCTCCCAGCTCTTACTGCACCCCCAGCCTGCCCGTTGGCAGGACAGAGCAAAAGGCTGAGATGTCCTTGGCTTAGTATAAGCACTGCTCTGCAACAATTAAAGCATCGGGGTGTTATCAGCACTCTTCTCATCCTAAGCCAAAACACAGCATTCCATCAGCTACTAGGAAGAAAATTAATTCTAACTGAAACCAGGACAAGGACACAGCAGGAAAGATGGCAGCAACCAGAGGGAGAAGAGAGCCAAGATTTGGGTTTTCACACTGGAGACAGTGTTTCAGGAGTGGGAACTGCTTGACTCAAAGGCATACTTATGTACTGTGCGTTAGACTCACAATACAAAATTCACATGGAATACTAGGTATATTTGAGTACCCGAGGAAACTGTAGCATACACTAAACACATTTGCACAGAGTTTTTTTAGATTACTTTGATTTAGGTTTTGGTATTTTGCCATAGGCAGCACTTGAAGTTCATCTGGGGCTTGCACTGAAACAAGATATCCTTATTCATCAGCATTTGCGTTAGAACATGAAAATTCTTATTGCTCTTCTTAGAAGGAAACATATCCCTTCAAAATGCCTTTTGGCCAGGGGATTTACAAGAACACATAGGAAAAGCAAACACCGTCAGAAGCAGTGGTTATCCTGATACCAGAGTCTCTATTCTGCAGCTGCGCAAACTTCAGAGTGTGACATCACCTGAATTTCTTAGAGATGTTTTGACTATTTGAGTCACCTCTTCCTTGTGCAGTTCTATATCATTGCACATAAGGAAAGTTCCAAAAATAACTGCATTGATATACAAATATTTTATTTGAGAGACTGACTCTGGAAATTCCCTTTTTGTGTGAAGAATTGCCTGAAGACATAAGGAAGCTGCAAGTATTTCCCTCCTTCAGCAGATCCTGAAGAGTTACTGTAATCTGCTTTTAAGTATTGTTTAAACAAAATGATACATTGTTTTCTCTAATTTTCCCTCTAATATGAATTCATTGTCTGAAGGTAATGGTGCATTTCAACCTAAAATCAAGGAGACAAAGATATTGACTACTGCTCAAAGTCTATCCACATCAGAGAGAAAAGGTTGCACTCTGATTAATATGAGGAAAAACAAAACAAACCAAAAAAGGCTTCTGGCTACATGTTTTTAAATCCTGTTCCTGTTCTGGAGAGACCATGAATCTATATATTTTAAAATAACAATTCTTAGTGGTCTAATTACTCCAATCATTTGAAGTTGACCAAAGAAGGATTTTGACTGACTACATGGCTTCAGGAAATTTTTAAAAATTGAATTGTTAGAATTTATTTTTTTCTAAAAATGCTCACATTCCATATCTCTCATTATTCTATATCTAGAAGCAAAATAATCAAATTTATTTCATATACTTAGTTTGAATGATGATAATAACATTGTTCTAATTTACAGAGCAAAATGGTTCTTGCTTTTGGATTACATTCAGTGGTATTTTATTGTTCATCCCGTTCTGTAAAATAGTCTAGCTGTGACTTCTGTCACTTTGTGAATGTTTTGAATGGTGTCACCACATTATGTCTTCATAATGAAGATATGAATAGAGACATAATTAGAATTTCATCTCTCCTCTGACAAGCACTTCTGAAAGTAAAAAGATATATTTCAATTATAATGTGTTAAAAGGAACATGTGTCTTCACAGTGCAGGAAGTGTTGCTCAGGCTGTTTCCTGAGCAACTGTATGAAAGTGACAGGATCAGAAGCTGTTCAGGTCAGGAATATGACAGTAGAAACAAGAGGTAATATATCTAACATCTGAAAGAAAACCTAAGAATATTGACATTTTAGGCCAATAAATAAATAAATAATAAAAGCTTCAGAATAACATGCTTTGTCATTTCTACTTTGCATTGGCACTGACTTAGGAAAGATGAGTAAGGAATGTGGCATGCAGGAACGTGGCATACAGGAAATTGCTAGTAACAGAATTTGGAGAACAGAGGAATCCTCACACTCAGACAGAAGTGAGGGCATTACTAACATCTAAATGATGGTAAGGCCCAGTCTCTTATATGCTTCTGCAATATCAAATATTAATCCTGGAAACAATGAAGCAAACAAACAAACAAAAAACCAAAATGTTTATCAAAGGCCAATTCAACATCAAACCATGACATTTCAAAGGATGACAAGAAGTATTCTTCTTACTGTTGTGGTTGTTCAGTCTGAACTGACACATTATCAAAGGTTGTTCCAAAGTCAAACCATGACATTTTAAAGAAATACTTGTCTTACTGTTCTGGTGGTTCAGTCTGAAGCTGACACACATGTTATTTGTTTTGCTTTTTCATTTCAGCATCCCAGTCATGTACTTCATCTTATATGGACTTCAACTACTGTTTTAGTTAACCAAAATAACCCACTGGAGTCAGGTTAATTCCTGAGAGCTCATGTAGGCCCCTCCAACAGACAACTTCTTCTTTCAATCTGATTTATCTCAGCAAGGACTACAGCTATTGCCTCACAAGAGGCATCAGCTCTTGCTGGCAATACTTACCTTTTCCCAACAGCTTGGTGGTCTATCTGTAGAGTCCTGCAGCTTTGTCAAGGGAATGAGAGATGAATCTGGACCAAAAAGTCTGCAGCAGTCCTCAGAGCTGACATCTCACACGTGTGACCCAGAAATCTTTCCTTCTTCACTTCAGTGTTTCTCAGTCTGTGAAATGGTCTGCAGTTACTTTGGCTGAGGGAACATCATGATGAGTTATTCCTTTGGGTTTGTTTTGCATTTCTGCAAAAATACAGCTCCGAAAACAAAACAAAACAAACCAACCAACCAACCAAACAAAAAAACTGGCCTACTAAGTTTCATGTCTTCTAACTGAACTTCTCACAACCAGTTTCCTCCGCTGCTTTTCTCTGGCTCTGTGGATGTGATTCAAACTTGTGAGTGATTCATAACTATTTATATTTTACAGAGCTTAAAATCTATCCCTGAGCCCAAGATTATTATGGAGACGACAACAAGGTAATAGATGGATCACATACTTTTGGAAGAATATTGTGAATATGCTTTAAGGTTGATGAACGAAGCACTTGCACATTACAGGTGATGACTAACTCAAAACCATGATTTTGTCCAGTCATATTTCCCCCTTTTTTACCATTAAAACCTGCTAATGTGTGGATACATCTTCTGCAAATGCAGTACAATGCATAAACATAGAGAGGTGCATTTTGCTAATACATTTCAAACACTCACAGAAATAGAATCGAAGGAACTTTTCCAGGTAAGTAAATTATCCACTAAAATAATTCATTTTCATGTTGAATAGAACAATTTGTGAGTTCAGCCTGAATTCATTAAATAATTTCATCCCTTTCCAAATGTTTTTTTTTTTTGTACAACTTTTAGATAAAAAAGTACATATATATATATAAACTTTTATATACATAAAAAGTTTTATTCTTGTTACAAAATGATGCTTCAAAGCTACATTTACCTGAACTTATTTTTAAAATTTAAAAAACACAAATGAAACCCTTCAAGTCAAGCAAAATATTTTGTTTGACTAACACAAGACACTTATAAAATTGTTTGTGCAATTTGAGCATCGAAGCAAATCAATTTATTCATTATCCAATGTCCAAATGTGCATTTCTACTCCTGAGAGGTTTCAATTAAAATATACTGCTCCAAACAAATAGTGCTTATCACTGTATGTAGCAACTCCCTTAATAATAAGTATTCTAGGATTTAATTCTTGGGTATTTGAGTGTTTTCCTTCAAACAAAGCTGTACCTTCAAATATGTTCTTTATGCTTTGAGAAAGGGAGGTACTTCATTTTTCTGAGGAGATCTGACTGGGAAAATGGTCCTTCAGATATTCTGACTGGTAAACCTTAGATTTGTATAACCAGTTCCTTGTATTTGAAGTGAGATAACATGAATGTCAAAACTTTGGGAGGCTATGTCAACACATGGGCTGAATGCTTAACTTCTTTTGGTCTTACAGGCTCATCCCTGTGCGTTAGCATGATTGTACATCCAGCATTGACTTAAAGCAGGAAGAACTACAAAAAGGAACAACTTTGAGTTTTGTCTGTACAGTATGTCCTAAGTTGTAGTCTCTGCAGTTCAACATATCAGATGTACTGGCCCACTTTTCCTTATGTATCAATTTCTGTTAAAAAATTTGCATTTACCAGTTGAACACTTTTCATGGCAAACCAAGTGATTTTGCTTGATTGCTCCCCATTCAATACAACCAGAACAATTATGTCCCCTAGCTTCTGGATTGTCTCCAGAACTATGTAACCTAAAGAAACTAGGACACATCAGTTTAGCATTATGAAATTTAGTGGCAGAAACAAACAAACAAACAAACAAACAAAAACCACAATCTTTTCTTCTTCTCTCCCTAACCACTCAACAAGGAGGAAACAAAAAAGAAACACTATGCAAATTAATTGTTAATTAAAACCCAGTCCAAAAAATTCAGTGGAGGTGCAGCTGTGTTATATGAAACAGTGAAACAATCACTTCCTCCAATTAGAACTTAATCATGCAAAAACCGAATTCTTTCCTGAGAACACCCAGGACTTCTTAAGTTAACCATCATTTAGTGAGGATGCCAGCCCTCTGTGGTTTAAAGAAAAGAATTCTGAATTTCCCACAGTGAATCTTACTCATGTCCTCAAATCAAATTTTCCAGCTCAGTTCCTCAACTCTAGATTTGACAAGAGTTACACAAATACACCCAGACTAGAGATTTCAAAATTATCTTGTTATGGAAATAACAATCAGTGTATAGATCTGCAGTGTATGTAGATTTGACCATTAGATTGCTAATGAGTGTGTTCATTTTTCACAGACTTATTGAAGACATGGTGGCTTTTTCTGAACTGTTCGCTTTGACAAACTCAGCTTGGCAAGTGTGATTTGTATGATTTGCAACATTGCACATAGTACATGAATTGTGCTTCAGGATTTGGCAGTAGAAGTTTGAATGACAAAACAATCAAATTATGTTGAGTTTTGTGTTAAAAGATGCACAAGCATAATTACATGCAGTGTCTGATAAGAATATTGCTGAAGTAAATCCTTAAAGATAAACAAGACATACAGTTTTGGGTTCTCTTCTTCACAGACTATTTCATAATATATCACATTTGATTAGTTTTGGTCTTCAGATATGCATGCTTCATGTTCTGCACAATGAACAACAATCAAATAGTCATTGGGTACTGACGTTTTTGCATTGAACAAAAGGAAGAATCAAGCAGCTATTTAGGAATATGAATAAGACTTAAAACCTATACCTTCTGCCAATTTTCTAATAATGTACTGGAAATTATCATTTTGACACTAAATATGTAGTTGCTCACTTATAACTAGGATGGCAGCAGAACTGATTTGCACGGTTAGTAATGTTCAAATTCTCTTTTTGTTGCTGAGCCTACTGACAAATCAGTGCAGAAGTTTCTTTCTTCCCACCCTATCATGATATTCAGCAACTGAGAGTAATCCCTTGATCATGCGTTGCTTGATGTTGTTTGATGTTGTTTGATGATAAGACCACCTCTGATCTTAGCAGTCTGTCTTCACTCTCTTCTGATAGAATCTTATTTCAGTCGTTCATGAACAGAGTCTGAGACCTTTACAAGATGCAAAGTCAGATAGCATTAGGATGTTTACATTTTCCACATGGCCCAGTACTTCTATTGGCTATTGGTACTATTGTAATATTCCTTCATATTTATTCTTCAAAATACATATTTATTTTTTGGTGGTGGTGTTGGTGGTTTTTTTTTTTTTTTTTCTTTCCCTTAATGTTCTATGACTTGAGTCCAGCCATTTAATTTTATGCCAGTTAAATTTATGTCTTTGATTTTTTGTTTTCCTTTGTGGATGCATCAGAGAAGGAGTGTGCAGATGAGCTCAAACCAGTTAAATGGAAAAACTCCCCACTGCCTGATTGCCTACAAAGTTTATGAGTAAGGGACTTCTCTAATATTAGCTGGTCATGTGTACTTTGTCTGTTAGCAAGAATGAAAAACAGCAGTAAGAAATTATTTATCTAATGTATACTAATGTAGGCAATAATAAATGCTTCAATCTCCTGAAACAAACAGCAAAAAATGTTAAGTCATGGGTCTTGTCTTTCTCCCAAGTGGGGATTATCTCATCCATTTCTGATCCTTATCTCAAAACTTCTTCCATGATTGAGAAACTGTTCAGCTGCTACTACCAAAGTTACACTGAGAGAGGAAGGATAATAAGTTGGGCAAATGTCTTTAGTCTAGAGATTACTTCACATGCTGGGTGGGAGGAAACCTAGATGAGCTAGACAGAGAAATGCTTAACTTTGGAGCTGGAGCATGGAAGAGGCACCTAGCTGCTGGACATAGTGACCACAGATGCTTATGGACATATTTAGAAGCTGAACTTGAGCTGGGATATGAGTTTTACTTAGCTTGAGATATCTACACTTAAGGTGGCCAATTTAAAAAAAAAACCTCTTGAGACTTCTTTTGTAATTGGTGGGAAGAGAGAGACACTCCCTATCTGCCTGCCCAGCTCACAGCAAGGCAGTCTGTATTCATTCCCATGGAAACTTTTTTTTCCTATGTCTTTCTGCTCCTACAGAAACCATTAGTAAAATGCTAGAATGAAGGATAGGGAGAAGGTGTCAAAATATTATTTGCAAACAGAATCAGTAGCTGTCCCAAAAAAACTTTGTGGAAAATATCACATCCGGCCTAACAAAGGACATAACAGGCCCACATCACTACTGCTGAGCTGGTCCTGTTCTTCGTTCATGTGATGATGAGAGGCATGATTTATCTGCTTTGCTCCAAAAGACCTCACTCGACCTTCAAAAAATTGCAAGTATTGCTATGTTTTCTTTCATAGAATCATAGATTCATAGAATTATTTGGGTTGGAAGAGTCCTTAAAAATCATCTAATTCCAACCCCCCTGCCATGTGCAGGGACACCTCCCACTAGACCAGGTTGCTCAAAGCCCCATCCAGCCTGGCCTTAAACAATTCCATGGATGGGACATCCACAAATTCTCTAGGCAACCTGTGTCAGGGCCTCACTACCTTCTAAGCAAAGAATTTCTTCCTTATATCTAATCTAAACCTACCCTCTTTTTGTTTAAATCCATTCCCCCTTCTCCTACCATTACACCCCCTGAAAAAGAGTCCCTCCCCAGCTTTCCTGCAGCATCCTTTAGGTACTGGAGGGCCATTGTAAGGTCTACCCAGACCCTTCTTTTCTCCAGGCTGAACAACCCCAACTTCCTCAGCCTGTCTTTGTAGAAGAGGTGCTCCAGCCTTAACCATCTTCATGAACCTCTTCTGGACTTGTTTTAATACTTATGTGTCCTTCTTGTGCTGGGGGCCCCAGAGCTGAATGTAGTGCTCCAGGTGGGGTCTCATGAGAGCAGAGTAGAGGGGGAGAATCCCATCCCTCACCCTGCTGGCCATGCCTCTTTTGATGCAACCCATGATACAGTTGGCTTTCTGGACTGCAAGTGCACATTGCTGGATCATGTTGAGCTTCTTGTCAACCAACACACCCAGGTCCTTATCCTCAGGACTGTTCTCAATCCATTCTCTACCGAGCCTGTGTTTGTGCTTGGGATTGCTGCGACCCAGGTGCAGGACCTTACACTTGGCATTTTTGAACCTCATGAGGTTTGCACAGGCCCACTTCTCCATCCAGTCCAGGTCCCTCTGGATGGATGACATCTCTTCCCTCCAGTGTGTCAACTGCACTGCACAGCTTGGTGTCATCGAGAACCTATTGAAGGTGCAACCGACCACACTGTCCATGTTGCCAACAAAGATTTTAAACAGTGCTGGTCCCAATACTGACCCTTGTGGAACACCACTCATCACTGATCTTCCCCTGGATATACAACTGTTGACCACAACTCTTTTAATGTGACCGTCCAGCCAACTCCTTACCCACTGAGTGATCCATCCATCAAAACCATGTGTATGCAATTTAGAGACAAGGATATCATGAGGGACAGTGTCCAATGCTTTGCACAAATCCAGGTAGATGATGTCTGTTGCTTTTCCCCTATCCACCAATGCTGTAACCTCATTGTAGAAGGCAAACAGATTTATCAGGCATGATCTGTTCTTAGTGAAGCCATGTTGGCAGTCACCAGTCACCTCCTTATTTTCTGTGTGCCTTAGCAGAATCTCCAGGAGGATCTGTTCCATGATCTTGTTGGGCACAGAGGTGAGAATGACTGGCCTGTAGTTTCCTATGTCTTCCTTTCTTCCTTTTTTAAGAATGGGGGTTATGTTTCCCTTCTTACAGACAGTGGGAACTTCACCAGACTACCACAGCTTCTCAAATATTACGGATAGTGGCTTAGTAACTACACTCACCAGTTTCCTCAGTACCTGCAGATGCATCTCATTGGGTTCCATGGACTTCAGGTTCCTTAGATGGTCTTGAACCTAATCTTCTCCTGTGCTGGGCAGTTCCTCATTCTCACAGTCCCTGCCTTTGCCTTCTGGGGCCTGAACCATGTGGCTGGAGCTTTTGACAGTGAAAACTGGGACAAAATAGTAATTAAGTACCTCTGCCTTCTCCCTGTCTCAGGTGACCAGGTCTCCCATTTCCTTCCAGAGAGGACCTACATTTTCCCTCATCATCATTTTACCACTGATGTACCTATAGAACCCTTTCTTGTTGCCCTTGATGTCCCTGGCCAAATTTAATTCTAAAAGGGCTTTGGCTTTACTAAACTGATCCCTGACTGTTCAGACAATGTCTCTGTATCCCTCCTAGGCTATCTGTCCTTGCTTTCACTCTCTGTAGGCCTTCTTTTTCTGTTTAAGTTTGGTCAGGAGCTCCTTGTTCATCCATGCAGGTCTCCTGGCATTTTCACCTGACTTCTTCTTTGTTGGGATGCATTGCTCCTGAGCTTAGAGGAGGTGATCCTTGATTATTAACCAGGTTTTTGGGGTTCCTCTTCCCTCCAGGGTTTTGTCCTATGGTACTCTACCAAGCAGATCCCTGAAGAGGGCAAAGTCTGCTCTCCCAAAGTTCAGGGCAGTGAGCTTACTGTGCTCCTTCCTTGCTACCATCTGAATCCCAAACTGCACCATTTCATGGGCACTGAAGCCAAGTGAAGCCCTTGAGTTTCACCTTTCCCACCAGCCCCTCCTTGTTGGTGAGAATGAGATCCAGTATATCACCTCTCCTCATTGACTCCTCTGTCACTTGGAGATGAAAGTTGTCATCAATGCATGCCAGGAACCTCCTGGATTGCCTATGCTCTGCTGTGCTGTCCAACAGTTGGCTAAAGTCCCCCACAAGAACCAGGGCTTAAGAATGCAAGTCTGTTTCTATCTGTCTGTAGAGGGCTTCATCTGCTTGGTCTGCCTCATCAGGTGGCCTGTAGAAGATGCCCACTATAATACCGCCTATTCCTGCCCTCCCTGTAATCCTGACCCATAAGCTCATTGTCAGCTCCTCATCCATCCCCAGGCAGAGCTCCAAGCACTTCAGCTGCTCATTGTCAGCGCCGCCTCCTCACCTCTTCTCCCTGTCCTTCTTAAAGTCCTTCCTTTGATTCAGTCCTTTTTCTTTTAGGAAATCCCTTTCATCTTGGCAATGGCATCTTGAACATGTTTGAAACTTGTGGCTTATTTATCTGATGTTTTTGATCTCTATGCCCCTTCGCTAGAAGATATTGCCAGATGTCTCTTTATCAACCTTCTTCCATTTCACATTAATCTCTTCCTTTTTTGACTTCACCATACATCCTTTGCCCCTGTCTCCTTCTATGAGTTCTTTAGCAATTGTCACATTAGACAGAGGCTCCTCAAACATACATTCTCTTTGTTTACTGTCTTCTTTATCCTGCCTATTCTGATGACATAAATA